>NW_026782275.1:0-387500 GCF_031769215.1 Ylistrum balloti | reverse complement strand
AATTAATATATGTATACGTCAGTCTGCCTATTGATGAACTTGTCACTCCCCCCCTCCCCCCCCAATGCTATGCTTCTCCAAAAAACATAGTTTACGTGATACGAGGCTTAACTTATGAATTTTCTCATTAATGCAATAAATAGAATATTTTTATATTGTTGATTTTTTCGACTACCATCCCACAGAATACACCCCTTTCTCCAACCCTGGACAGAAATGTGCTTCGGTAATTGTGATATCTATGCCTTAAACACTACATGATAGTCACACTTGGTATAATGAAGAGACGCTGGATTGTAGCACTGCCTAATGCACTTCCAGATATATGTGATATTTTCTCAACAAGAGAAACGAGAAAAAGGCAAAGGGTCTTTGGTCTGGTGAATAGGTTGAGTGGCCGATGTTATTGTTTTCTGGGACAGAGCATTGTCGTAAATAAGCCTTGTGCCATCCAGTCTTCTTCTTGTACGCGTTGTCATGCATTTTTTTGGCGTGATTTATAACATCTGTCATTTTAGCTTACCAATGAATACGTTGCTTATACGCCCTTTTCTATGATGGCTGCTTTGGTTATGAACATTGCTAGGATTTTTTTGTCATACGTTTTGTTGTATTGTTGTTATTTGTTAACGAACTCACTTTCAGTGCAGAGACAACTATTCTGCTAATAGGACATACTATTTGCCATTGTGGAATGTGAATGTGACATATGGAAAGGATTGTGCAAAAGACATACAGTGACCAGCAGCTTTGATTAACAAGACAATAAATAAGTGAACTGCATCATACAGCTGTTTTGTCTTTCCAAGTCTCGTAAGTGAGAAAAGAGACGTACGTGTTGAAACCCAGGAAGCTAGAGACAAGAGGGCAAAGGCCCTGACAATCGACGAAAGAACGAACAAACTATTCACTGATTGTGGTCCGACAAATCTGATAAAATAAAAATTTGAACATTCCTTATAAATATCAGGAACTCATAAATGGTAGGTTCTGTTCAGTTGCACAATTATGTTACAAAATAACTACTGTGGTTACCATGTTGAAGTTTTTTATCGGACTGAAAAATAACAACAAACCGTCTCTTTCTTTTCCTTAACAAACAAAACAAGCAAAAAACAAAACGAAAAAAAAAAAAAAAATAATAATAATAATAATAAGATTTGGTCAAGACTATCTTAGAATCATTTCAAACAAGTTGGAGCTCAGTCCCACTGAAGAAACTTGTGAAGAAGTTTGAAATAGGTGTTGTACAGGAAAACCATGATTGTGCAATCATGTTACAAAATGGCCTCACTGGCTGCCATGTCAGAGTTTTGACAAGGTCGAAAAATTACACTTTGTTGATTACCTTTCCTTAACATTCCCACCAATTTTCAGCTCAATGACACCAGTGGAACTGGATAAATTTAAAATATGTTTTTCATGATGGCGGCCATGTTGGATTTCAGACCGACCTGAAAAATAACAACACGTGGTCAGAACCTTCTCGGAATCATTTCATACAAGTCGGAGCTCAATCCCACTGGTGGAACGTTAGAAGAAGTTGAAAATGTAAAAAAAATGTTTACGGACGGTGGACGACGACGGACGAAGCACAATGGCAATCCTTAAAAATGAAATAGGTCGGATGAAATGTCAAATACCACTCGGGGAGATGCACTAGTAAAAAAAATAAAAGTAGTTTTATAATTTTCGATATTTCATGACTTCATAAAGCGTGAGGTGAATGTATACATTATGAATTATGAAGCGGGATATCGGTCAAAGCGGGATATCGGTCGAAGCGGGTATCGGTCAAAGCGAACGTCGGGGACTAGTTCGTCAGCTGTGTCTACTACACACAATCTCAAAGGATTCACTTGCTTGTTTTGAAAAAATCCTTCGAGATTTGCAGTGAATTGTTTTTCCTGGTGATATCAAGTTTTATGACACGCAGGTTTGCCGTAACATCCACGTCACGTTTTAATTCAATGGAATAGTGGCAGGGTACAGAGTACACACATGTACTCAACGTTGTACTAAAACATTTCAGACATACGAAAATTATACAAATTTTATTGAATTATGGGGCGAGTGGGCCTTGCCATTTAGTTTTGACATTTTCTTTTCCGGTCACTTTGGGTTATCACAGCTGCCACCCAGGTCTCAAAATTTAGGCCCTTAGCATCACTGACGAGTCCTAGAAAGAAGAGACATATGTATAACGCAATTAAATTCTGGCTCAGTTCAATTCAAAATAAAAGTGTGAAGGTTCTTAATATACACACAAACTTTACTAAATCGTGATAATTTTTTATTCAGCAAAGTGTGTTGATATTGTTATCATCTCACAGGTATACTGACCCCACAGAGTGTGGTGATATTGTCATCATCTCACAGGTATACTGACCCCCACAGAGTGTGGTGATATTGTTATCTCACAGGTATACTGACCCCACAGAGTGTGGTGATATTGTCATCATCTCACAGGTATACCGACCCCACAGAGTGTGGTGATATTGTTATCTCACAGGTATACATGTGGTGATATTGTTATCTCAGGTATACAGAGTGCGGTGATATTGTTATCTCACAGGTATACTGACCCCACAGAGTGTGTTGATATTGTCATCATCTCACAGGTATACTGACCCCACAGAGTGTGGTGATATTGTCATCATCTCACAGGTATACCGACCCCACAGAGTGTGGTGATATTGTTATCTAACAGGTATACTGACCCCACAGAGTGCGGTGATATTGTTATCTCACAGGTATACTGACCCCACAGAGTGTGTTGATATTGTCATCATCTCACAGGTATACTGGCCCCCACAGAGTGTGGTGATATTGTCATCATCTCACAGGTATACCGACCCCACCGAGTGTGGTGATATTGTCATCATCTCACAGGTATACTGACCCCACAGAGTGTGGTGATATTGTCATCATCTCACAGGTATACTGACCCCACAGAGTGTGGTGATATTGTCATCATCTCACAGGTATACTGACCCCACAGAGTGTGGTGATATTGCTATCTCACAGGTATACTGACCCCACAGAGTGTGGTGATATTGTCATCATCTCACAGGTATACTGACCCCACAGAGTGTGGTGATATTGTTATCATCTCACAGGTATACTGACCCCACAGAGTGTGGTGATATTGTTATCTCACAGGTATACTGACCCCACAGAGTGTGGTGATATTGTTATCTCACAGGTATACTGACCCCACAGAGTGTGGTGATATTGTTATCTCACAGGTATACTGACCCCACAGAGTGTGGTGATACTGCCATCATCTCACAGGTATACTGACCCCACAGAGTGTGGTGATATTGTTATCATCTCACAGGTATACTGACCCCACAGAGTGTGGTGATATTGTTATCTCACAGGTATACTGACCCCACAGAGTGTGGTGATATTGTTATCTCACAGGTATACTGACCCCACAGAGTGTGGTGATATTGTCATCATCTCACAGGTATACTGACCCCACAGAGTGCGGTGATATTGTTATCATCTCACAGGTATACTGACCCCACAGAGTGTGGTGATATTGCCATCATCTCACAGGTATACTGGCGCCCACAGAGTGTGGTGATATCGTCATCATCTCACAGGTATACTGACCCCACAGAGTGTGGTGATATTGCCATCATCTCACAGGTATACTGGCGCCCACAGAGTGTGGTGATATTGTCATCATCTCACAGGTATACTGACCCCACAGAGTGTGGTGATATTGTTATCTAACAGATATACTGACCCCACAGAGTGTGGTGATATTGTTATCTCACAGGTATACTGACCCCTTAGAGTGTGGTGATATTGTTATCTCACAGGTATACTGACCCCACAGAGTGTGGTGATATTGTCATCATCTCACAGGTATACTGACCCCACATAGTGTGGTGATATTGTCAATGTGTCACTATTGCCATAGTGTTTGGCAGGGGGGCGGGTTAATATCAAGAATAAAATGAAATACAATTATATATGAAATACGATTTAATTCTGTTCATAGACTTGCATAAACATATATATATATATGTATTTGTAGAAATATTTTTTGTTTAGCAAAGTTCAGTCGTACATATAATAAACACCTACATTCTTGCACAGTAATTCTCTCTCAGCACAGACTATATTATTAACACAATAGTATACTTTCTGATTGAGACCAATCAACAATGTTATACAAAATCAAATATATCCGATTATTAATATCTACATAATAAAACATCACAGCTGTGTACATATTGCAATTTGAGTATCCAGATATGTGTAAGATCAAGGTTGTCATGCATCACATGCACACAATCAGTAGTCGTAAAAATACAAAAGATTGGTGGCCGTGAAAGCATGCACATACGGAGGATTAGTGGTCATGAAAACATGTACACGATCATGATCACTGGCTATAAAAGCATGTACATGATCATGATCACTGGCCATGAAAGCATGTACACGATCATGATCACTGGCCATGAAAGCATGTACACGATCATGATCACTGGCCATGAAAGCATGTACACGATCATGATCAGTGGCCATGAAAGCATGTACACGATCATGATCAGTGGCCATGAAAGCATGTACACGATCATGATCACTGGCCATGAAAGCATGTACACGATCATGATCACTGGCCATGAAAGCATGTACACGATCATGATCAGTGGCCATGAAAGCATGTACACGATCATGATCAGTGGCCATGAAAGCATGTACACGATCATGATCAGTGGCCATGAAAGCATGTACACGATCATGATCAGTGGCAATGAAATATTCACACAGTACGGTGTGGAAACATGCACATGATCTATAGCCTGTAAACATACTGTACATATTTTGGCTCAGTCAAATTTTAGTTCGTAATCCATTGAAAAAATGAATGCTTATCCCAAATAACTGCTATTCCTATTTTATAACAGCCTACCAAAACTGTCAACAGCTCAATGATACTTCAGCATAATGCTTCTACAGCCAAAAATAAGATCAATGATAAAATATATATGTTGATTGTGTATGATAAATTTTGACATGAAACAGACTTTTGCTTTTTCTTACTCTATCACAAGGCACAGGAGTTTAAAATTAAACTCCAAAAAGTCATTCATTCACTTTACATATTATTGTGGTCTAATTCTGGTTTTGATGGTAAAATATCGGGATGTGACGGGTAATATTTAAACATCACATACAGCTGAAATAGATAGCTTGCCCAGATTGTTTACTGAAGGAATCATAGACACAATATATAGTTTTTTCTTTAAAATGTAGACGGATGGTTTTCTTTTATTCTACACACTAACCAACTTAATGTGAGGTACACATCAATATATTCATTGGTGTTTGCCTCAATATAAAGAACAAATTGGAGGGCTGACACCATGTCTCTGACACCGAGAAGCTTTTAACGGCACTGGAATGTCTTTACGCAGTATATGACGCTGACTGGATTATCCACAGGTCTTTGTGGAAAAGGTAATTATTGTTGAGCACAAAAGATGTATCATCACAGTTGGTAAATACCAGGTAACATTTTTCAGTAACTCATAAGCCAATCTGGTTGTAATTTCAATATTGTCTGTACAAAAATGCAGTAATGTACATGACATCTCAAATAAACCCTTTTTATACAAATATATAAATATTTTATTTACAAAATCAAGGGTTTGAATCATATGGCACTTTTTTCATTTGAGATGTTTTATTTTTCTCTGTATTTACATAATCTTCAAACTCTACAGTTAAACTCTCCGACACATGTATATCAGTAACAGCTAAATATCAGTTATATCTTAACATATGTGTAATGGCTTGTTACAACGGTATATAAGAATCTAGAACAATATAAGTTCTCTGTTACCCTAAAATCTTGGACTTTTCTCTCTGATACCCTAAAACCAGAACCATTTTTATATTCCAGACAATCCATGACATTCTAAAATGCTGAAATCTTTTTATCAGCGACAGGTGATCTATACATATTAAACATTCTTGTGACGTGGAAGTTGTGACAAGATAGCGGTGAGGTTACAAGCAGTTTAATCTGATGACGTCATGCGTAGTTACTATATTTCAATTTCGGTCCTTATCCTATCGAGATGCTGAGACGTATCACAATTAAAATTTCCTTTTTGATTAAAGCACAATATATTAAAAGCCTTTTTCTACACTAGCTTATCGGCAATATACCTTTTTATAATGAAAGATATTTCTTTTTCTCTGTCACTGCTCTCTACTCACCATTCCTAGAAAATCTCTGCATGTTATTTTCCCTGCATCAATCTCCTAATCTTCAATGACTAATCATTGAAGTGGTAAATCTGTGTAAGCTGTTTTCTCTATACCCTAACCTACCGTTACCCCTTTTGGAGGAGGAATATTTCTGTGCGATATATTTCCTGCATCGACCCCATAACCTTCCCTTACTTATTCTGGAAGTGGGATATCGTTGTACGATGCTTTCCCCATATTGGCCCCCTTACTTTCTCTTACTCACGCTGGAAGTTGGATATCTGTAAATTAAGTTTTCTATGACCCCTCCTCTCCCCTTTCCAATCCTGTGGTAGGGGTACAGTAGGTATATAGGTTTACCTTGATCCTCTACTTTCGGCCCATCTTAGTGCTGGGACAACTCTTGAAGAGTTCACCATGCAGCAATATATAAAAACAACATAAACAAAATATGAATATCATTGGATAAAAAGCACATACAGTTAAAAATGTTGTAGAAATAATGGGTAATAGAATGTCTAATGTTTGGAATTTTTTCAATTTGCAGTTATACACACATAAATATCAACGTAAAGAGACCAGATTGTAATTATATTTATGTAATTAACTGTCTAGATAAAGACATACTAAAACAAACAGTAAGGCAAACTAACTTATATAAAATCATATATTTGTACATGTTCAAGACAGCTAGAACGGGGTCAAAAAGTCACAGACTCAATAATCTTATGAAAAGAAAAAAGTTATCAAATTCACAATAATATCTGAATGTTGAAAAAAGACAATTGGATCACATGGTCATATAATCAAGCCAAAATAGGGTGGTGGAAAGTCATGTTCATATGCCAATATGAGCCGAAGAGCACAATATATGCTGTACTAGCATCACCAAAACCAGAAATAATATAGGCACAGTATCATGCATTTTTTCACCAATAATATATTCCCTGTATCAGCCGTATTAACTGGAATGACATATTCCCTGTATCAGCCGTATTAACAGGAATAATATATTCCCTGTATCAGCCGTATTAACAGGAATGATATATTCCCTGTATCAGTCGTATTAACAGGAATAATATATTCCCTGTATCAGCCGTATTAACAGGAATGATATATTCCCTGTATCAGCCGTATTAACAGGAATAATGTATGCACAGTATCAACCATATTAACAGGAATAATGTATGCACAGTATCAACCATATTAACAGGAATGATACATACACAGCACCATCTGTACTGACAGGAACTTATATATGCAGTATCACCCATACTTACAGGATCCTTTGTAAACTATTAACATACAATTTTAACTAGATGTGTGTTACAGACATGTTAGTTAAGTCAATGAGGAATAGAATCTGTAACTGTTGAAATATTCTGGTTATCTATTTATTTCAAGAAATCCTATAATATAGATAAATCATGTAGCATCCTTACATATTTTGTGCCCTGGTATTTCTTTTTCCAGTATTATCATTAATAAAACTAATATATTCCTTCAGGGAGCTTAATCGTGTTAAAAACTATTGTTTTAGCTAAATATTTACTGTACAAACTTGTACAATGTACAGAGATGCATACTGTATACACTGTGCAAAAGCATTTACTGTTCACGTTTATACTGTACAGAGGTGAATACTGCATATGTTTATACAGTACAGGGTTTTTACTGCACACATGTTTATACAGTACAGAGGTGAATACTGCACATGTTTATACAGTACAGAGGTGTTTACTGCACATGTTTATACAGTACAGAGGTGTTTACTGCACATGTTTATACAGTACAGAGGTGTTTACTGCACATGTTTATACAGTACAGAGGTGAATACTGCACACATATTGATATAGTACAGAGGTGTTTACTGCACATGTTTATACAGTACAGAGGTGAATACTGCACACATGTTTATACAGTACAGAGGTGTTTACTGCACATGTTTATATAGTACAGGGTTTTTACTGCACATGTTTATACAGTACAGGGTTTTTACTGCACATGTTTATACAGTACAGAGGTGTTTACTGCACATGTTTATACAGTACAGAGGTGTTTACTGCACAGGTTTATACAGTACAGAGGTGCATGCTGCACATATGTTCATACTGTACAGAGGTGAATACTGCACACATATTTATATAGTACAGAGGTGAATACTGCACATATGTTCATACTGTACAGAGGTGAATACTGCACACATATTTATATAGTACAGAGGTGAATACTGCACATATGTTCATACTGGACAGAGGTGCATACTGCACATATGTTTATACAGTACAGAGGTGAATACTGCACATATGTTCATACTGTACAGAGGTGCATACTGCACATATGTTTATACAGTACAGAGGTGAATACTGCACATATGTTTATACTATACAGAGGTGAATACTGCACACATATTTATATAGTACAGAGGTGAATACTGCACATATATTCATACTGTACAGAGGTGCATACTGCACATATGTTTATACAGTACAGAGGTGAATACTGCACATATGTTTATACTGTACAGAGGTGCATGCTGCACATATGTTTATACTGTACAGAGGTGAATACTGCACATATGTTCATACTGTACAGAGGTGCATACTGCACATATGTTTATACAGTACAGAGTTGCCTAGATGTTGATACTATACACATATGTTTATACTGTACAGAGTTGCCTAGACACATATGTTTACAGAATGACTGTACAGAGTTTCTGGTGGGATGAATAAGTAGAAAGAATGAAGTGAATTAAATTTTGTTAGTAACCTATTATGACACATCATCATCATTCAATAAATTCAATATTAATCACACATAGAATCTTTCATGGGTTTATAATTCAAATGAGATTGATGAAACAAAATCAGAATATCTTAACTGATCAGGCGGATGTTGAGGTAAGAACGAAACATTTGTGACAAAAATCTCACATGAAATGGAACACATGTATGATTCTGTTCATCACATAACTAAAATATCTTATCAAGAATTCATGAAAATAGCATTTATTAGATGGATATAAAACTTAAAAATGCCATATTCTTATTGAATATCAATCATTGGCGAGTTCCACAATTCTAACGATGCAATGATTTTTGGCCAATCAGAGCTCTGTTTCATATTATTTCATGTGTGATCATGTTATGATAGATTAGTTATATGATAAATCAAAATGTAAATATTGAATTTATTGCTTGTATTAAGACTACAACTGAAACACATTCCCCCATTAAAAGTGATCACATATCATGTGCTGATGTTCCTCAATTGAATCGGTGATATCCTGGCTTTTCCGGAACGTCTCCCGCATTTGAAAACTGCATTTCTTCATTTGGCTGCATAGTGCTGTATAGTGGGTTGACTGCTTCATGAGGACCTGCCCCTGCTACTGGCTGACCATCTTTAATGCTGTCATAGTGTCCTTCATTCTGTAGGTTTTGTTTGGTGGTATCATCTGACAAACTGATCTGGTCCAACTTGAGGGGATTCGTATTAGGCATTACCTCACCATTACTAGCCTGTAATGTAGGATTACTGAACCCCTGGGCTGGTGCCTCGCCTCTACTGTCGCTGGCGTTAAAGTAAACATTAGGCGAAGCACGGTAACGGCCCTGGACACCTTGCTTTTCTGTGTTGAAGATTCTCCTGGTTTTCAAAAAAGAAATGAAAACCATTAGAATGGACATTTTATCATTAGAGGGAACCTATAACGATAGATTATCTAAAAATATATGTGAGTTAAAGAATATATAGAATAAGGTACACTTACTCAGAAATATATTGTACAATAATATTTTCTGCTGAAATGAAATCCAACAATAAGGGACTAGGTAACACTCAGTTATTTCTTACCTACTGTTGTAAGTAACTAGAATGTCTCTGCATTGTCACATTTTGATTTAGATATTTGACTTTCTTTTGACGTTACTCACTATCTAAAACCATCAAATTTATAGAATATGAGGTAAGTGTGTCTCCCCATCTGGTTTTGACATTAATTTCAATCTGTTTCAATTTTCAAAAGTCACCTGGCATCTAGGTTTCAACAATTTAAGCCCTTAGCATCACTGACAACAATCAAAATCAACATAATCCAAACTCATATTCATAAACCACAGCAAAATATGAACAAAAGAAAGATTTCCATGGCAACTCCTGAAAAAGTACAAGGAGAATAAGACCAGGTGTTCTGGAAGGTAAAAGTTTTCTGCTTCACTGACAACACCTGCCATATAAATCTTGTCAATCCCAGTAAGTAATTTCACATTCCCAAACAAGAACAAGGTATACAACAATGGAACCAACAGGCAAACTAACAAGCATCAAATATGCCCAGCATAATATTTTCAATGAGATCACTAATATATGTAATATAGCACTCTGTTGATAATAAATTGCGAATATCATTTCATCATATTTCATATACAAGAATATTCAAAACAGTTAATGTACTGTACAAGTTATTCAATGTAAATGCATAGAAAATTGATAGAAAAAACTGTACCTGCGGCAGAAAAAGAAGGCGACTCCCAAAGCAATGACGATAATGAGGAGAGTGACGACGACAGCGACGGCAGCAGTAAGGCCTGCTGTATTAGCTGCAGCAGTTTGCTTCTCTGGTGTGACCACTGACACAAATATGATTAAATACGAGTATTAAAACAAAGCAATTCTTATTGAAATCATCTGAAAACAAGAAGCCTAGTGGACTTGAAGGTCATCTAAGATAAGCAATATTGAATATAAAGGTTAGAGGATAGTTATCGAGTGTCATGAAACAGAAATTGTGACACTGAATATAGTAAGCCTGTGTCAATACATGCATACAATCAAAACTGTCATCCTATACTGATAGTTCTTATAAAGTTTTTTCCAGTGGGAAATAACCAACATTATGCTCAAAATGCATTTCTTCTATGAAAATTACAGTGAAGTCTAAAAAAAAAACTTCCCTAGGAGAATTTGAGATTCATATTGGTAATTTAAGCACCTAAAGATGCTTACATTCATGCAGAGCATTTGATTCTACCATATCTGGGTCTTAAGAAGATTTTTTAAAACGTAAGTCAATTTGATCCCTTTTGGCCCCACCCATTCGCCCCTGGGAGACAGTCAGGGTCAAAATGGGCATACCATTCTCCGCTCATGTTTCTAACCATGTTTGAAATATATCCATCGAAAATGAAACAAATTATGCTCATAAATCTAGTTTTCTTATATAAACTATAGTAAAATTTTCCCTCTCCCTATAGGGAAATGCGAGACCCTGGGGCTATAAAATTCACAATTTTGGGATAGCACCTTAAGATGCTTCCATTCATGAAGAGTATTTGATTCTACCATTTCTGGGTGTAGTAAAGCAGACCCGAGACAACTGACCATTTTTGTGAACTATACAGTCCCAGCCCCTCAGGCACCTGGGGGATGGGGACTGTATAGCTCACAATGTTCATTCATTTTAGGCAAGGGGAGGTTTCAGCAAAACTTCATTTAAATCGGATCAGAGTTTTTTGAGAAGAAGTTAAATTGTTTGTGGAAGCACAACACCAAATGAAGGTGATTGCAAACATCTCAAGGTGACCTAAAAATCATGACAAGTGCGTACTGGATTTCTGAGACACACATCATGAGACATTCCTCCTTCATGATCATAGTTAGCGGTATCACTGACGGGTGCTTTCTAGCAATAGTAAAGCTTATTAGTAGTAATCATCTACTCCCATGTCATCATCATTTCCAGTAAAACATGATATCACCAGTAATGACAAGAACTACTATTTTGTAAGTACACACTAACATTAGAATTTATTTGAAGTAATTACACAATGGGTTGATAAGTAATTTTTACACTTATTATGTATAGTTTAAAGAGACATCTCTGAAATGTTTCATAAGTAATCACACGATAAGGAATTACATTAAAGTTATATATCAATAAAACCACTTTGAGTCCTTGATGGAGGAAACAGCCATTAAATTCATTATTTGCCTTTACTATATCTAATTCTAAATTTGAATACAATGATGCTAAATCTCTGGTGTGTTCTCTGCACAGTGTTTAATTTTACTTGTAATCTCATGGGTATGACTTTTTTGTGTCTAGCGTTAACAAGTAATTCATAAATTTACCATTTTTGTGTGGCTTTTTATCTGTGAACGTAAATAAGACTTAAGCATCATCCACAGACATTTTGCATAAAGATACTTACCTTTGGTCAACTGACAGATATCTTTGAGTTCTTTCTCCCAGACTCCATCCGGTAGACAGTGAATAAAATCTATAGTTGAACTATAACCAAGACTACATATGACCTTACAAGATTTGTCTGCCTGGTAATTACAGTTTTGGAATGATCCATTAGGAATAGTTTGGCCACATGTTCTTCCTGAAAATTTTAAAAACAAAGTAAGTAACAGTTTGGATCAATTTCTATATCTTTTGCATATACATTATAAGTATTAGTAGTACCTGTAAGCTCTATATGTAATGCAAAAGCTCTAAATCTAGAGAAGAATGAATTCTTCCTAAGTTATTAACCACAGCATATGAAGCAAGTAAAAAATAATTTCCGTTATTCACCGTAACCAATAAAAATATGAAAATAAAATATCTAAGCTATTTTCTACTGTGTAGAACTAATTAAATCATACTTCACTTATTTAATATGGTTAACACTGCTAATTGAAGTGTTAGTTATGTGCCAAGAAGTACATATACACAGCTAATGAAATCATATCGTAATAGTATTGAAGTTTGAATTTTATGTTCACCACAATACTGTATTAATTTTGTTTGTTGTGCTTCAACATCTTGGTAAAATCTGTGACAAATTGAGTTATTTCTTATTTATCATAATTCAATATATTGGTCTCAAGAGCTGAAATCCCCTGTGTTTTATAACAAGGGTATAGTTGCAGTTGTAGACAACACAAGGAAGGTTTTTTCTATTCTAAGGGTATTGTAATCTTTATAGATATATGGGTTAATTCCATACACGGTCCTATCTATTAAATACAATTTAAAAGTTTGAAAACATTGTTAACTCTATGGATAACTCTGGTTACAAGTTTTGATTTTGTGGCACAGTATTTTTACACAAAATGATTACACAGGTAAATACTATATACAGATAACTGACTTGACAAGAATATTACCAAGGGTACACAAAGACTGAACATTAATGTCCCAGATTCCGTCCGGAAGACAATGGATATAGTCAACACTTGAAATGTAGTTATCATTACACCCGACTTGACAAGATGCGCCCGCGTTGTATGCACAGTCTTGAAGATATCCATTTGGTATTATATTAGGGCATGTCGCCTCTGCAAACAAGGACAAGCAAGGGAATGTGGTAAATATTCCAATTAGGAAAACATGCCTGGACAATTTTAAAAAGATGACAAAAATTACAACATGCAGAATTGTCAGTGCAAATATGCGCAGTGATTTGTATCTTGGTGTACTAAAAATTCTGCAGTATTGCAGATTTATGTAATTGTTGATAATTTTGTGCAGGTAACGTCTATTCTAACTCTATAGGCGTAAAACTGACTTAAGTGTGGGTTATGTTACTGGGTATTGGTAACGTTTGTTGGTAGGTAAGGTGTAGTAAAACTGACTTATAAAACTGACTTAAGCGTGGGTTATATATATGGGTATCAGTAATGTTTGTTGGTAGGTAAGGTGTAAATGTGTTCTTAATGTATATAGATTGTTGATATCTACTTGTATATAGATTTTGTATTTCACTCACATATGTGTATTCCCAGTTCTGCTATTGAAAGATAGATATCTCTTTTCCTATTGAAATGATAACCCTCACGTTTACTTTAATTCTTAAAGCATTGCAACTCACAAAATTTACGCATCACCATTTTTATACAATGAACGAAGTCACAAATTAATGATGTCATCAATATTGACATTCCATCTGCAGATTATTACTGGGTGATGCTGGCGGTCTACACTATCAAATATTATATGGATTATATGTTAAGTGGTACATTTGTCGTTATAATTTTCACAAGCAATACAGAATTTCTGTAGATATTGGTACTATTGGTGTACAGCACTAACAAAGACACGGCAATGATTTTAACAAGCTGAACAATCGATCGAGTGTGTGGTTTACTTTACTCGAAACAGTAAATATATCAACATCACTGTAAACGAGCAGTTATAATTGACAAGATCAATTGCTGTTTGAGATTTCTGCGATTGTATTTGAGGTGATTAGACAAAGAATCATCGGTAGGATTCACATTACTACGATTATGGACAATTTTTTTCATTATACAAGTTATTGGTGGCACAAATATCACTATGGCTATGGTTGAGTGGATTTGGATGTCTGGAAGCCATCAGCAGCATACACATCAATTCAACTATGTTCAATGATTTTGGTCAGCAGCCATCAATGGCACCCACATCACTACAACTATGGTCGTGAGTTTTAGTCTTTGAGCCATCAGTGGCACCTACATCACTACAACTATGGTCGTGAGTTTTTGTCTTGGAGCCATCAGTGGCACCCTCATCACTATAACTATGGTGGTAAGTTTTAGTCTTGGAGCCATCAGTGGCACCCACGTCACTATAACTATGGTTGTGGGTTTTAGTATTGGAGCCATCAGTGGCACCCTCATCACTATAACTATGGTAGTGAGTTTTTGTCTTGGAGCCATCAGTGGCACCTACATCACTATAACTATGGTGGTGGGTTTTAGTCTTTGAGCCATCAGTGGCATCCACATCACTATAACTATGGTGGTGGGTTTTAGTCTTTGAGCCATCAGTGGCACCCTCATCACTATAACTATGGTCATGAGTTTTTGTCTTGGAGCCATCAGTGGCACCTACATCACTATAACTATGGTGGTGAGTTTTAGTCTTGGAGCCATCAGTGGCATCAACATCACTATAATTATGGTAGTGAGTTTTAGTCTTGGAGCCATCAGTGGCATCCACATCACTATAACTATGGTGGTGGGTTTTAGTCTTTGAACCATCAGTGGCACCCTCATCACTATAACTATGGTAGTGAGTTTTAGTCTTGGAGCTATCAGTGGCATCCACATCACTATAACTATGGTAGTGAGTTTTAGTCTTGGAGCCATCTGTGGCACCCACATCACTACAACTATGGTTGTGGGTTTAAGTATATGAGCTATCAGTGGCATCCACATCACTATAACTATGGTCGTGAGTTTTTGTCTTGGAGCCATCAGTGGCATCCACATCACTATAACTATGGTGGTGGGTTTTAGTCTTTGAGCCATCAGTGGCACCCTCATCACTATAATTATGGTAGTGAGTTTTAGTCTTGGAGCTATCAGTGGCATCCACATCACTATAACTATGGTGGTGGGTTTTAGTATTGGAGCCATC
Source organism: Ylistrum balloti (assembly GCF_031769215.1). Lineage (NCBI taxonomy): Eukaryota > Metazoa > Mollusca > Bivalvia > Pectinida > Pectinidae > Ylistrum > Ylistrum balloti. The sequence goes on along the minus strand of NW_026782275.1, from coordinate 371,866 downwards.
AGTGGCACCCTCATCACTATAACTATGGTAGTGAGTTTTAGTGTTGGAGCCATCTGTGGCACCCACATCACTACAACTATGGTTGTGGGTTTAAGTATATGAGCTATCAGTGGCATCCACATCACTATAACTATGGTCGTGAGTTTTAGTCTTGGAGCCATCAGTGGCATCCACATCACTATAACTATGGTGGTGAGTTTTTGTCTTGGAGCCATCAGTGGCATCAACATCACTATAACTATGGTAGTGAGTTTTTGTCTAGGAGCCATCAGTGGCACCCACAAGACTATAACTATGGTAGTGAGTTTTAGTCTTGGAGCCATCTGTGGCACCCACATCACTACAACTATGGTTGTGGGTTTAAGTATATGAGCTATCAGTGGCATCCACATCACTAAAACTATGGTTGTGGGTTTAAGTATATGAGCTATCAGTGGCATCCACATCACTAAAACTATGGTTGTGGGTTTAAGTATATGAGCTATCAGTGACATCCACATCACTACAACTATGGTTGTGGGTTTAAGTATATGAGCTATCAGTGGCATCCACATCACTAAAACTATGGTCGTGAGTTTTTGTCTTGGAGCCATCAGTGGCATCTACATCACTATAACTATGGTGGTGAGTTTTAGTCTTGGAGCCATCAGTGGCACCCTCATCACTATAACTTAAACATGAATTTTAGTGTTGGAGCCATCAGTGGCACCCACATCACTATAACTATGTCATGAGTTTTAGTCTTTGAACCATCAGTGGCATGCCACATCACTATAACTATGGTAGTGAGTTTTAGTCTTGGAGCCATCAGTGGCACCCACATCACCATAACTAAGGTCATGAGTTTTAGTATTGGAGCCATCAGTGGCACCCACACTACTATAACTAAGGTCATGAGTTTTAGTCTTTGAGCCATCAGTGGCATGCCACATCACTATAACTATGGTAGTGAGTTTTAGTCTTGGAGCCATCAGTGGCATGCCACATCACTATAACTATGGTAGTGAGTTTTAGTCTTGGAGCCATCAGTGGCTTCCACACCCTGGTAGTAAGTAAGTTTTACAGTTAAAAATCACTTGCCTTTTCATTTCATCAGCAAAGATTACCATAATCAAACAATTAGGGAAAGCTATGATCTTCAAAGAATGTAAATTCCAATTCCTTCTTTTACCTTCCTAACTTGATCGAAGGATTCAAAAGTTGTCAATATAGACATATTTATAATAAGGCCTAATAGCTCTCTGATAGTTATATTTCATCAGGAACTGACAGTTCATCACTTTGCAACATTCATCAGTTCAACCAATAATCAATTTGAGCAAGCAACTTCAGCAAAGCATTTCACGCATGCCCACACAGAAAGATGATAGTGCAAGTGTAGAAAACTAACATTGAATGGCAGATATATTACGATATGCAGAAGGCAAGTTAAACATTAATCACATAAACCCTGTCGCAGTAATCATTTTGAAAGTATTGTAGGCCAGATTACAACATCAAACTAGACATGGCACTTACAAAAAGATATCTTATCAGAAAATTGCGATGAAAATCTGATAATGGATTCTGACCATAGGATTATCAAATTTCAAACAAAGTGGTTTCATTAGATATGCATGAGTTTGGCGGAATCCTATTTTAAGGATTATCAAGGGTAGAATGTAGAACAGACTTCATTTCAATTAAAATATTGTAAATTCTATAACGATTGTCCAGAAACTAGAAGTGGCCTACTCAAATATTCACAATTTTTGTAAGTTATCAAAGTTCTGCCAGTTAGCTGTGTAGGAACTATGTACGGTAAGTTTAAGTAAACTATCATAACATATTAAAAAGTATTTTAATAATTCCACAGAGTACTTTATGTTTACTTCAAACAAATGGCATAGGCACTGAAATGAACCTTATTATTAGTAGGCTGGCTGGAAATATGCAAACCCTTCTTTCATCAGATCTTTAGCAGACACCTTTTAGCAAAACCTAGGACTTTGCCATCAATTTGACTGGAAATTTACAAACCCTTCTTTTATCAGATCTTTAGCAGACACCTTTTATCATTCTCTGAAAGTATATAAACACTAGGATATCTAATGAACAATCTTTTGCAGCTGTGAATGACTTATATCAAGCATTAATGTTTATCAAGTCTCTTTTTCCAGAAGCATACCTCTCTATAAAAACCAAAAATCATACCAAAAACAAGAATGACCAGGAATGATAGTACTTATATATATAAAGAGGTGACGTTATCTTCTTGTTGTTAAAGAAAAAAAAAATTAAAACTAAAACCTACAGTTAGGAAATTATTTTATCAGGAAAAAAATTATGAACTGTTTAGTCTTTATCTATAATAAGAAAATGATGATATTTGTCTTTACAGAGATCAGAACAGCTTTATAGCATGTGTTACAATGTAGTGACATAGAGGATGTGTTAGTTCCAGTAATATTATAGATAACTAACCTTCGTCATTGTTGTATAAGTAATGGGTGTGTATATCTACATGGTTGTGTTGGTGATGGGTGTGTATATCTACATGGTTGTGTTGGTGATGGGTGTGTATATCTACATGGTTGTGTTGGTGATGGGTGTGTATATCTACATAGTTGTGTTAGTGATGGGTGTGTATATCTACATGGTTGTATAAGTGATGGGTGTGTATATCTACATGGTTGTGTTAGTGATGGGTGTGTATATCTACATGGTTGTGTTGGTGATGGGTGTGTATATCTACATGGTTGTGTTGGTGATGGGTGTGTATATCTACATGGTTGTGTTGGTGATGGGTGTGTATATCTACATGGTTGTGTTGGTGATGGGTGTGTATATCTACATGGTTGTGTTGGTGATGGGTGTGTATATCTACATGGTCGTGTTGGTGATGGGTGTGTATGTCTACATGGTCGTGTTGGTGATGGGTGTGTATGTCTACATGGTTGTGTTGGTGATGGGTGTGTATATCTACATGGTTGTGTTGGTGATGGGTGTGTATATCTACATGAATGTGTTGGTGATGGGTGTGTATATCTACATGGTTGTGTTGGTGATGGGTGTGTATATCTACATGGTTGTGTTGGTGATGGGTGTGTATATCTACATGGTTGTGTTGGTGATGGGTGTGTATATCTACATGGTTGTGTTGGGTGTGTATGGGTGTGTATATCTACATGGTTGTGTTGGTGATGGGTGTGTATATCTACATGGTTGTGTTGGTGATGGGTGTGTATATCTACATGGTTGTGTTGGTGATGGGTGTGTATATCTACATGGTTGTGTTGGTGATGGGTGTGTATATCTACATGGTTGTGTTGGTGATGGGTGTGTATATCTACATGGTTGTGTTGGTGATGGGTGTGTATATCTACATTATAGTATTTGTGACGGGTGTGTATATCTACATGGTTGTGTTGGTGATGGGTGTGTATATCTACATGGTTGTGTTGGTGATGGGTGTGTATATCTACATGGTTGTGTTGGTGATGGGTGTGTATATCTACATGGTTGTGTTGGTGATGGGTGTGTATATCTACATGGTTGTGTTGGTGATGGGTGTGTATATCTACATGGTTGTGATGATGATGGGTGTGTATATCTACATGGTTGTGTTGGTGATGGGTGTGTATATCTACATGGTTGTGTTGGTGATGGGTGTGTATATCTACATGGATGTGTTGGTGATGGGTGTGTATATCTACATGGTTGTGTTGGTGATGGGTGTGTATATCTACATGGTTGTATAAGTGATGGGTGTGTATATCTACATGGTTGTGTTGGTGATGGGTGTGTATATCTACATGGTTGTGTTGGTGATGGGTGTGTATATCTACATGGTTGTGTTAGTGATGGGTGTGTATATCTACATGGTTGTGTTGGTGATGGGTGTGTAAGTAAAGATTGTTGCGTTATTAATTTGTAATATCTACATTGTTGCGTTATTATTTGGTGATATCTACATCATAGTATTTGTGACGGGTGACGATATTTAGGTGATTGTGGTTGAGGATAATTACATTGTAGTTTTGACGATTGACGATGCATTGTTGTATTGATGATTATGAATGATGGATAAAGTGTCCTGATTGACCTTCAGAAGTTTTTTGTGAGTGATGTGCACTGCATATTGTAAGCATTGAATATTAAAGACAATTCTATCAATAAGGAAATTGAATTTTTATCAAAAACAGAACAGAAAAAGTTAAAAAAAACACTATCACTGCAAACTTCGAAGTTCAAGAGGGAATGAAACAGATAATTATTGATATAGATTTCGCATTATTAAAATAGTGTATCATCAAATACTCAACCAACCGTTTCAATAGCTGTCAGAAAGATTTCATTTCAGAGTTAATCTGCTAGTAAAACCAGAAAATGTGAGGAATGTGAAAAGAATTGCCAAAGCTGAGATTCAATAACAGGAAAAGACTTACTAGGAACACAAAGTCCATCCAGGGGTGTGCTCCATTGGCCATTACTCAGACAAACCACTGCTTCGATAAGAGGCTTTTTAATGAAGTTTGTTGGGCATTGCCAAGTACATGATTCGCCCTCTTTGCCTTTGCAATCCAATAGGTTGCCATTATTCATATTGGTGTCACACACTTTCTCTGAAAAAAAAAAATTTCAAAATCAATGTTGTAATTGTACATGTCCTTAGATTGTACTATTATCAGAAAAATATTATATCTAACATTGCTCAGAACACAATATCCCTTCTTTACATATTACTATACATGTGTTATGTATTGAACTTTGGGTAAACGTTTCATATCCGATACAAAATTATTGCAAGGAATATTAAAATGTTTGCTATGGAGTGTTAGTTGACCAAAAAAATTATATTAATATTGAAAATCTTGAAGCAGATATGCATTTTAAACCTTCATATTTTTTCAAACTGAGTTTGTTTTTGAAATTGCAAAACTAAAACAAATTAATTTTAATTTGATAACAAATTTCAATTAACAAAAAAAAAAAAAGAAGTAATCAATGAAATCAAACAGAACAAAAAAAAAATAAGGATTTTCTAAAAACTTTCTAGTTAATGTAACAATGAGATATAGAGTGCAATACTACAAAATAATACGTTACGTGTTAAGATTCAATATTTTAAAACAAAATGTATACAAGGACATAGTCATCAAGATCCCTTCCCATGTGTCATTTGTAAAATGTTTACATTTTAAATGAGCAACAAGGAAAACTATGGTATTTATTGTTTAATATGTTCAGTTTAAAGTTCGGCTGAAAGTGATCAATATAATAAGAATTAAGTAGCATATTTCTGTGAATATCAAAATCAGCCTCTCAAACCTTAATCCCATCTTTTTAAGTAATGACATGTCACTTAATGTCATTGATGCTGGATCAATCAATGATTCTATTACCACCAAAGTATGACAAAAACGTGAAATGGTTTATATGTATTGATAAAAAACAATACAGCATCTAACAGTCAGATATGTAAAACTGCGAATCATAACCGGTGATAGTGCAACATCACTTCGACTTCTAAAAGCATTATGGAGATTCACTATCATGGGCTTATTAGGGCCTTCTACCAACTGGTGGAAAGACCTATTGTTATTGTTCTGTTTCTTATCATTATCATACTTAGTCTCCTTCTATGATTTTTAGGGGTCTAAATTTCCGAATAGGTAAATGATATGTTTAGTCTTTAAAAGGTCTCTTATTATTACTTCATAAGATATTCTAAACAAATCAATCAGGCATTCAGGTCACAGCTGACTCGTTACATATTTGCAGAATTGGGCAATAATCAAACTGAAGAGAGTGCTTAAGGTACTAAGTCTGCTAATGCAAGTCTCATGTAAAATTTGATCATTCCTTTGAAAGAAGTATGGAAAGCAATCCTCTAGACTGTTTCAAGAAATCAGCCAATCAGGTAAGAGCATCATAATTAAATATGCATGGAATTCATGGTTGATCAAACTTGAGCGAGGAGATTATGTTATAAGTTTACCAAGCAAGTCTCATCAAAATTCATTTGTTCCTTCAGTAAGGGTGCTGAAAGATATCAGCCAATCAGGTCACAGCAGTCTCATTAAATATGCACAGAATTCGCTGTTAATCAAACAAGGGGTTAAGGTAACAAGTGTACCAACCAAGTTTCATCAAAATCCGACTAGTCCTTCAAAAGATGTCTTTCTGAAAGCAGCATCCGAGAGTGATTGAAGAAATCAGTCGAACAGGTCACAGCAGCATCATTAAATATGCACAGAATTGGCCGTGAATCGAACTTGGGCAAGGGATTAAGATAACAAGAATACCAATCAAGTTTCATCAACATCCAACCAGTCCTTCAAAGGTTTTCAAAAATAATGTTAAAGCAGCATCTGGATTGAAGGATGGAAGGATTGAACCCATTTCAATATCCCCTGCCAACTTTGTTGGGTGGGTGATGATAAGTGTATTCCTATTAATTGTTCTGAGTGAATGTGTATGTATGAATATACCAGTACATTGCAAGTGTATTAGACTGATGAATAATTAATGGTGTGTGAATGTCTGCGAGAGCTTCGAGGTATGCACTACAGGTGACTATGGGTTGTGTTTGTCGACAAGGAATAAATCTGAGATGTGAACATGAGTGTATTAGGCCATTTTTTAGTTGCATGAATGTGTGGAAACAACAAACAGCACTCACAGAATTTTGAATGAACCTGTTAGGTCAAAGGGTGCAGCAAAAACACAACAGAAAACCCAGAGACACAACTAAAAAATATTAACACACCAGAAAACATTGACTCACACAACAATAAATCTAGAGACTCAATAGAAATCCAAGAGACACAACAGAAACTCAGAAACAGAGCAGAAAACACTGACCCCCAAAAAACAGAAAACACTGACCCCCACAACAGAAAACAATGACTCACACAAAAGAAAACCCAGAGACACAACAGAAAACACTTACTCACACAACAAAAGACACCCAACAGAAAACACTGACCCATACAACACAAAATTCCGAGACACAACAGAAAACACTGACTCACACAATAGAAAACGTTGACTCACACAACAGAAAACACTGACTCAAACAACAGAAAACACTGACTCACACAACAGAAAACACTGACTCACACAACAGAAAACATTGATTAACACAACAGAAAACAATGACTCACACAACAGAAAACACTGACTCGCACAACAGAAAAAACTTACTCACACAACAGAAAACATTGACTCGCACAACAGAAAACACTGACTCGCACAACAGAAAACACTGACTCAAACAACAGAAAACACTGATTCACACAACAGAAAACACTGACTCACACAACAGAAAACACTGACTTGTACAACAGAAAACACTGATTAACACAACAGAAAACAATGACTCACACAACAGAAAACACTGATTAACACAACAGAAAACAATGACTCACACAACAGAAAACATTGACTCACACAACAGAAAACACCGACTCACACAACAGAAAACATTGACTCATACAACAGAAAACACCGACTCACACAACAGAAAACACTGACTCGCACAACAGAAAGCGCTGACTTGAACAACAGCAAACCCAGAGACATAGGAAACACCATCTATAGGTAAAACAAAAGCAGTAAGTCAAACAACACCAATCAACAAATTGACGACACATTTGTGCAAAATTACAGGATACCAATAATAACTCAAAGATTTGACATGTGTTTGGCAAACTTTCTTCAGGTGTACCTGGGGGTGTGTTTGGACCTGTTGTAACACTTGTAGACGTGGTCAAGGCAACCTCAGTCGAGGTGGCCGTTGTTGCAACATTGTGCACAGTAGTGGCCACATGTGTTTGATCGATTGTGGTCGTTGGTGAATACGTGGTTGTAATTATCAGAGGTTGGGTTGTGTAGACTGTTTGGATTATGAAAACAAATCAATTAAAGGATAAAATGAACAACAAACTTGTCACGTTACCATCATTACTGACAACACAACATCAATGAACCCAAAAGTATTTAATAATCATATTTAATGAAACAATCCTATCAGATTTAGGGAGCACTCTTTGAATCTCCCATGCTCTCATTATAAATGGAATCAATCTGAGTCTTACTTATTCAAACTCCTTTTTATCAGTCTCAATATCTTCAATAACGTTACTATCCTAGAAATGCTTGTGAAGTGTGTGACCAACTGAAGGAGTAAAGACAGAGTTCATAACTTACTTTGTTGAAAGGGTATTCAAAGCTTTCTATACACAGTAAATTTAAAAGGTTATTTGACTAAATTTATGAATAAGTTTGATTTGTCAATACCAAAGAGTTCTAACAGGATATGTGACTTGTCAACACAAGAGATCTAACAGGATATGTGACTTGTCAACACAAGAGATCTAACAGGATATGTGACTTGTCAACACAGGAGTTCTAACAGGATATGTGACTTGTCAATACAAGAGTTCTAACAGGATATGTGACTTGTCAACACAAGAGTTCTAACAGGATATGTGACTTGTCAACACAGGAGTTCTAACAGGATATGTGACTTGTCAATACAAGAGTTCTAACAGGATATGTGACTTGTCAACACAAGAGTTCTAACAGGATATGCGACTTGTCAACACAAGAGTTCTAACAGGATATGCGACTTGTCAACACAAGAGATCTAACAGGATATGTGACTTGTCAACACAAGAGTTCTAACAGGATATGCGACTTGTCAACACAAGAGTTCTAACAGGATATGCGACTTGTCAACACAAGAGTTCTAACAGGATATGTGACTTGTCAACACAAGAGATCTAACAGGATATGTGACTTGTCAACACAGGAGTTCTAACAGGATATGTGACTTGTCAACACAAGAGTTCTAACAGGATATGCGACTTGTCAACACAAGATATCTAACAGGATATGTGATGTTTATTTACATTGTCTGTATAACATGATAGGTGACTTGTCAACACACAAATTCCAACAGAATACGCGATTTGTCAATACAAAAGTTCTAACAGGATATGCGACTTGTCAACACAAGAGTTCTAACAGGATATGCGACATGTCAACACAAGAGTTCTAACAGGATATGTGACTTGTCAACACAAGAGTTCTAACAGGATATGTGACTTGTCAACACAAGAGTTCTAACAGGATATGTGACTTGTCAACACAAGAGTTCTAACAGGATATGTGACTTGTCAATACAGTTCTAACAGGATATGTGACTTGTCAACACAAGAGTTCTAACAGGATATGTGACTTGTCAACACAGGAGTTCTAACAGGATATGTGACTTGTCAACACAAGAGTTCTAACAGGATATGTGACTTGTCAACACAAGAGTTCTAACAGGATATGTGACTTGTCAACACAAGAGTTCTAACAGGATATGTGACTTGTCAACACAAGAGATCTAACAGGATATGTGACTTGTCAACACAAGAGATCTAACAGGATATGTGACTTGTCAACACAAGAGATCTAACAGGATATGTGACTTGTCAACACAAGAGATCTAACAGGATATGTGACTTGTCAACACAAGATATCTAACAGGATATGTGACTTGTCAACACAAGAGATCTAACAGGATATGTGACTTGTCAACACAAGAGTTCTAACAGGATATGTGACTTGTCAACACAAGAGATCTAACAGGATATGTGACTTGTCAACACAAGAGATCTAACAGGATATGTGACTTGTCAACACAAGAGATCTAACAGGATATGTGACTTGTCAACACAAGAGATCTAACAGGATATGTGACTTGTCAACACAAGAGATCTAACAGGATATGTGACTTGTCAACACAAGAGTTCTAACAGGATATGCGACTTGTCAACACAAGAGTTCTAACAGGATATGTGACTTCTCAATACAAGAGATCTAACAGGATATGTGACTTGTCAACACAAGAGATCTAACAGGATATGTGACTTCTCAATACAAGAGTTCTAACAGGATATGTGACTTGTCAATACAAGAGTTCTAACAGGATATGTGACTTGTCAATACAGTTCTAACAGGATATGCGACTTGTCAACACAAGAGTTCTAACAGGATATGTGACTTGTCAACACAAGAGTTCTAACAGGATATGTGACTTGTCAACACAAGATATCTAACAGGATATGTGACTTGTCAACACAAGAGTTCTAACAGGATATGTGACTTGTCAACACAAGATATCTAACAGGATATGTGATGTTTATTTACATTGTCTGTATAACATGATAGGTGACTTGTCAACACACAAATTCCAACAGAATACGCGATTTGTCAATACAAAAGTTCTAACAGGATATGCGACTTGTCAACACAAGAGTTCTAACAGGATATGCGACTTGTCAACACAAGAGTTCTAACAGGATATGCGACTTGTCAACACAAGAGTTCTAACAGGATATGTGACTTGTCAACACAAGAGTTCTAACAGGATATGTGACTTGTCAACACAAGAGTTCTAACAGGATATGTGACTTGTCAACACAAGTTCTAACAGGATATGTGACTTGTCAATACAGTTCTAACAGGATATGTGACTTGTCAACACAAGAGTTCTAACAGGATATGTGACTTGTCAACACAGGAGTTCTAACAGGATATGTGACTTGTCAACACAAGAGTTCTAACAGGATATGTGACTTGTCAACACAAGAGTTCTAACAGGATATGTGACTTGTCAACACAAGAGTTCTAACAGGATATGTGACTTGTCAACACAAGAGATCTAACAGGATATGTGACTTGTCAACACAAGAGATCTAACAGGATATGTGACTTGTCAACACAAGAGATCTAACAGGATATGTGACTTGTCAACACAAGAGATCTAACAGGATATGTGACTTGTCAACACAAGATATCTAACAGGATATGTGACTTGTCAACAAAAGAGTTCTAACAGGATATGTGACTTGTCAACACAAGAGATCTAACAGGATATGTGACTTGTCAACACAAGAGTTCTAACAGGATATGTGACTTGTCAACACAAGAGATCTAACAGGATATGTGACTTGTCAACACAAGAGATCTAACAGGATATGTGACTTGTCAACACAAGAGATCTAACAGGATATGTGACTTGTCAACACAAGAGATCTAACAGGATATGTGACTTGTCAACACAAGAGATCTAACAGGATATGTGACTTGTCAACACAAGAGTTCTAACAGGATATGTGACTTGTCAACACAAGAGATCTAACAGGATACACGACTTGTCAACACAAGAGATCTAACAGGATATGTGACTTCTCAATACAAGAGATCTAACAGGATATGTGACTTGTCAACACAAGAGATCTAACAGGATATGTGACTTCTCAATACAAGAGATCTAACAGGATATGTGACTTGTCAATACAAGAGATCTAACAGGATATGTGACTTGTCAATACAGTTCTAACAGGATATGTGACTTGTCAACACAAGAGATCTAACAGGATATGTGACTTGTCAACACAAGAGTTCTAACAGGATATGTGACTTGTCAACACAAGAGATCTAACAGGATATGTGACTTGTCAACACAAGAGTTCTAACAGGATATGTGACTTGTCAACACAAGAGATCTAACAGGATATGTGACTTGTCAACACAAGAGTTCTAACAGGATATGTGACTTGTCAACACAAGAGATCTAACAGGATATGTGACTTGTCAACACAAGAGATCTAACAGGATATGTGACTTGTCAACACAAGAGATCTAACAGGATATGTGACTTGTCAATACAAGAGATCTAACAGGATACACGACTTGTCAACACAAGAGTTCTAACAGGATATGTGACTTGTCAACACAAGAGATCTAACAGGATATGTGACTTGTCAACACAAGAGTTCTAACAGGATACACGACTTGTCAACACAAGAGTTCTAACAGGATATGTGACTTGTCAACACAAGAGATCTAACAGGATATGTGACTTGTCAATACAAGAGATCTAACAGGATATGTGACTTGTCAACACAAGAGATCTAACAGGATATGTGACTTGTCAACACAAGAGATCTAACAGGATATGTGACTTGTCAACACAAGAGATCTAACAGGATATGTGACTTGTCAATACAAGAGATCTAACAGGATATGTGACTTGTCAACACAAGAGTTCTAACAGGATATGTGACTATACAATGCTCAAGCTTTTATAGGCAAGATATTTGGAAATATTTTTTACTTACTTTTACATAAGACATTTGACAAGGTATTGGATTTGATATACACACATAGCATTTGAAAGGGTATTTAAACTGCCTATATACAGGAAGGTTTGACAGGGCACTTGATTATCTATTTACAGAAGATGTGACAGGGAATTTGACTTACCTGTACACGAGAAGTTTATTTTCTAAATACAGGTGATTTGATAGAGTATTTCACATATCTTTACAGGAATATTTGGTGGGTATTTGACCTACCTATAGAAAGGAGGATTTGACAGGGTACTTTTGGGAATTGGATTTACCTATACACAGTGAGTCAGTAGGGACATCCCAAAACAGTTGAGATGTACAGTTGAGGATGGAGACAGCTGGGTTCTTCATAAAAGTTGTATAACAGCTATATCCACAGCTTGTTCCACTTAGTGCTGAACATCCTGGGTTGAGTTGGCCGTTCGGGATAATGAGTGGGCATTTTGGTGGAACTGAAATAATTAATTGGTGTGAAAAATTACTAAAAACAGTGGTTATAAGAACTGTTAATGTATTTTATATGTGGTGTGTATAAGTGTATGTATTTTACAGGTGGTGGTATAAGTTGATGTATTTTACAGGTGGTGTGTATAAGTGTATGTATTTTACAGGTGGTGGTATAAGTTGATGTATTTTACAGGTGATGTGTAAAGTTGATGTATTTTACAGGTGGTGTGTATAAGTGTATGTATTTTACAGGTGGTGTGTATAAGTGGATGTATTTTACAGGTGGTGTGTATAAGTTGATGTATTTTACATGTGGTGTGTATAAGTTGAAGCATTTACACCAGCAGTGTACAAGTTGATAACTTAGTGACTTGGCATCTTCTTGTAGTAAAAGAAAATCAAATATTTTGACCTCTGGTATGTAAATCCCACACAAACAAAAAGAACAGAGCTTAAGAATGTTGAACTTACTAGTGGTGCAGGTCATCTGTGTGTTTTGGTCTAGGTACATCTCGTCTGGACAGCCACACCTCTTACCAGTTGGCTTAGCGAAACAGAAATGGGAGCACATGCCCATGTTACTACCACACTGTGTGTTCTCTGTAACGCAACGGTACTTAGAATCAATAATACAATATTTCTAATCTGAAGTTTTTTGATTTTTCAAAAAGTACACTTATTATTTGTGACGGAGACGGACAATTATTTAGCATTTCCGCAACTGCTGTGTTACGTTTATGATACCTGAAAAAACAGCTTTTGATATAATATAAGCTGATACAAACAAAGCATAAAAATCCCTTAGTAACAACTAACCGCGACAAAGTATCCGAAACTGAAGTAGTTATACCAAAAAACATGACAAACAAGACAGGATTTGCATATGTTAGATAACAAGGAGTCATTATTCATGCAATTTCATGTTAGAATCTACCAATGACTTGTCAATATACTGATTGGAAAAACCAATGGAAAAAAGTAGAAACAGTCGAACGCTGACTCACGCCATTAACAATGATGTCAAAATAGGTAGTACACATGTAAAATATCTACAAAATGTCATATCAAGCACTCCATATCAGCTTATAAGGTCAGCTCTTGATAACAAAGTGTATATAAAAACACAAAAAATGTCATATATTATGTTGGAGCTTGATCTATATTGTTTAATGAACATGGATGTTGACCAGTATTAGTTTTGGTCATGTATAAATACCTGGTTGTGTGTTTGTTGTTGGTATGACATCAGTAGAGTCACAGGCTCCAAACTCTGGCTGATCATTCATAAAATCTTCCAATTGCTGGTTTTGTAAATTAACTTTAATAATTCGACTGAAAAATACATATTTTCCATTTATCAATGCATCAATAATATATTTACAAATTATCAGACAAGATAAATCAATAAGGTTACACAAAAACTTCTGGTAAACATTCAAAGGAGTCATTCTTCGGTTACTTGTTCACGGTGGAAACTTACTGCCTGTTGTATCCAACGTAGTAGAGGTAGCCATCAGAAAGAGCCAAGTCCACTATGTCTGCAGTCATATCACTCCTGAGTACACCGCGAGTGGAGGATACTCCATCCAGGTTGATATACTCGATCTTGTCCTGGTCTCTGTAAGCATCCGCCCAGTATAACATCTCATCTGTATCAGAAATTTTTATACATAACATATACAGAAGAATTTAGGCAAAATATGAACCATACAAATCCCACTTATCGGCAATGATACACAATTAGACAGCCTATTGTGAATTCTTTATATTTGTAAGTCAAATAATGGTATTTTGGAACAAACCATTGCAAATCTGTTTTTTGTTAATTAAACAATGGTATTTTGGAACAAACCATTGCAAATCCATTTTTTGTTAATCAAAGAATGGTATTTTGGAACAAACCATTGCGAATCCTTTTTTTGTTAATCAAAGAATGTTATTTTGGAACAAACCATTGTAAATCCTTTATATTTGTTAGTCAAACATTGGAATTTTGGAACAAACCATTACGAATCCGTTTTTTGTTAATCAAACAATGGTACTTTGGAACAAACCATTGTGAATCAGTTTTTTGTTAGTCAAACAGTGGTATTTTGGTACAAACAACAGTGAATCCTTTAGATTTATTAGTCAAACAGTGGAACTTTGGAACAAACCATTGCGAATCAGTTTTTTGTTAGTCAAACCGTGGTATTTTGGAGAACAAATAAAAATAATGTTGTTTTGATGAAAAATAGTAAATTTAAAACTTGAACTGTTTAAAAGACTTCAAAGGTCCTAGAAAATCGAAATATAACTGTAATGACATACTTGCATAGTCGATGGCCATGCCAAGAGGTGTCCCGCCATCATTAAATGTGACAATGTCTTTTATGTTTGTTCCATCACTATCTGCCCGACCTATGTAGACCTTTAATCCATGGTTGTTGAAATACAAGTAGCTGAAAAGGACATTTTACTGATAACCTCCATTTAATCATTCTTAAGTACTGAATATGAAGTAAGCATATGATTGGTTGAGATAAATTTATTCAAAATACATCAATTTATTTATAAAGTTTAGTTGGTGTATTTCCTATAAAACTGTGTGCGTTCTTAATGAAGCCACAGTTAACAGAATCAATTCATTTCTGATAAGCTGATATTGTATAAAAGGCAGAGACATCAATAACAGGTTTCAACAGATACAGAACAGTCAAATAAGGAACAAAATTATTACAGAACCAAACAAACAAAAAGTTGAAATACAGAATGCACAAAGATTTTAAATCAATAAATTTTGTAAATTTAATGTAAAGAACATGTTTCAGTTCTGAACTAAAGCCACTATATATATGAGAGGTTTAACTTTGAATTCCTGGTCCTTTCTTGCTCATTGCTAATTAGACAACAAGTCAGATACTGGCTTCAACAGACAAACAAATTGGTTTCTGTTAGAAAATGAGGACCTTCAATATGTAGGGACAGTAAAGCAGGCTACAGGTCGTGTTCATAAAGAATGACTACATCTGACTTTGGTAGGAGATGCTGATTAATGCGGGACGTTATAGGTTTTAGGAATGAAACAGCAATTTCCAAGTGGTATCCAAACATCTATGGTATACATTAGAATAGCAAATGAACGTTTCACACCAGAACAGACATATTGTTTTATGTAATAGCAGAAGATACACTCACCCTTTTCCTGGATGTATTGCAAGACCCCCTACATAGTGTAGGCCCTTTATCAGCGTCTTTTTCACCGTCTGATCTTTTGTCGGAATCATCACAGCAATGTAGCCCATATCTAATTCACTCGTATGTGCAACAGTGTAATACAGTTGGTTGGTGGTGAAGTCAATGGCGAAACGATCAGGATATGTATCACCTTTAACACAAAATCATCATGTACATTAAATCTACAATCAGGATACGTATCACCTTTAACACACAATCATCATGTACATTAAATCTACAATCAGGAGACGTATCTCCTTTAACACACAATCATCTTGTATGTTAAATCTACAATCAGGAGACACATCTCCTTTAACACACAATCATCATGTACATTAAATCTACAATCAGGAGACGTATCTCCTTTAACACAAAATTATCATGTATGTTAAATCTACGGCCAGGTACATATTTTTAGTTTGACAATACAGTGCATAGACAAATGCCCATAACTGTCAAGGGACCCTTCTATTCCCGACATAAATGATATCCATTTTATGACACTTCGGCGAATTTAGTTACTTACCTATAATATTAATCAGTTGTGAAACAACAGAAAATATGTATCTTTAGCTATAACTGTAAGAACCAGGTGAAGTATGTGACAATTAAGAAGACAGTATACGCCCAACTAACAACATGTTTCGTCTCATACGAAAGTCTTCCAGGACCTCTCAATAGAGAACAGTATGTCAAAAAGCAACAAGTTTCAAGAATCTCCAGACAGAGAAAAGTATATCATGACAAATGCAGCATCATGGTATCATAGAGACTGACTTACCCCCAACACTTATCAGTCTCTCACTATGTGTACCATCCAGTTTACCCCGTCTGATAGATCTACTGCCTACTTCACTCCAGTAGAGCAGATCATCATGAAAACCGTACCGAGCCATGGCTGGGGTCATAACATTATTGAGAGGCAAGGTGATTATTTTTTGGCCATCTGAAGAAACTTGGACAATACGATCATGCGACAGATCCGTCACCAAATGGAAGTCATTTAACAATGGATCTGAAAAAGATGACATATCAAACTAGTTAATCTTATCAGTATTCAGTTACATATTGACTAATATACTGACTATGTGATTTGTAAGGTCTATTGTTATTTACAGTTGGAAACAATGCCAGCTACAAATATCATATTGTCATTTAGTCTATTCTTATTTACAGGTAAACTTACAAAGATAACTAGTACATTTAATTAGTCTATTTTATTTACAGGTAAACAGTAATAAACATTAAGTATTTTTTTCTATTCTCATTTACTGTAAACTTTGAACAATACATTTTACATTTATTCAGACTGTTAGTATTTACTAATAAGTAGTGTAGTATTTTTATGTAAGTCCCTTCATATTTTTAGTTTGACAGTACAACCAAAAATACAGAAGGCCATGAATGTCAAACGATCCCTAATGCAAATTATAGAAATTTGTAGATTACTTATAGCGTACAATGCAATTTGTCCATCTCTTACATAATGTAGATTTGATTGTAATATGAGGCTGAAATTATTTGATAGATTGATAAGAAAGACCTTGCAATGTTCCTATTTTTCATTTCAAACACAAAGACATAGCATAATGTAATCTTACTGCCTGGTGGATAAGGTGACGTTCTAATTTTCAACAGTAAATTTTCCATGTCTTAACATTATTGTAGTGCTTCCAATAGAAGGAGAAAGTTCAAAGTTCTGCAAGATGTAGATTGATGAAAACTATGTGTCATCATTATCATGGCATCAGTGGGAATGTTTGATTTCACTTTGTAGTGTTTACAATAACTTTTGAAGCTTCACAGTTCTGACTTTCATTTTGAGAATCTGACATCACTTGTAATGCTGAAAATGACATTTTCATGAATCTTCATTAAAATTTTTCTATTTAACCCAAATAAAAAAATACGACCAAAGACCATTGTGGTTTGACTAGGCTTTGAACCCAAGCTCTCCGAATGCTACAAAAATGCCTAACATATTATTTGCTCAACACAAGTCGTTCTATTGTTATATGAACTTATCAATAAACAAAACAAGGAAGACTGTTATTAATGGTTAGACAATGAATGGAACCCTAGTGAACCACAGACCGATCCAGTTACCCGTAATATAAACAACATACCTGCACTACAGCCTCTATTATCTGCCTTCAGAGTTCGACCAAAGTCACACTGGCAGACAGCTGTTGCCTCTCGCCGGAAACATAAGTCATCACAGCCTCCATTACTTCTCTTACAAGGATCTGTGAAAGTATTAATCAATGAATTATAACATGTTAGTGTCTTGCAAGATTCGTTTTTAAACAATGTCGTGATTACGTGTCATTTAATTGTGAGTTCGGAGAACGAAAAATTCATAATTGTAAGTGCCACGAAGGGAAATTTCCCAAAAAATGATCCACTGACAGATTTTTATAAACTTATTTTATCTCGCATTCGATATTCTTTCATGAATATCACTATCAAAGCACAACTGTGAAAAATAAATGCCATTACTTAACACATAGATGATGAACTCTGATTTGTTTTGTTAATATCTGTTGTCTTATAAGCGTGAATAACTATTTATACCACCAAAATGCATTTCATAAATCTCTGGTTTAATTCGGTGTCAAGGACAATTTATTTCTTTGAGAAATCGATTCTGAAGAGTTTGTGTTTGGTAAATCCAACCCTCCATTCGAGATCTTCAGTGTGTTTGAATTCTATGACTGGGTCACCTATAACTTTATCGTTGCTATCTAAACAAAAATATGAGACACCTAATGAATTTGAATTTGAATTAGACTGGTATATTTATCAAGGTATTGTACCAAATGCTGTTCATAAAGATGTCAAAAAGTTGTTCTGGTCTATGAACATGTCACTACTGAACTGTGTCTGTCAAACATCCTATGGTATTCTCACCTGTCACAGCCAAATTCGCGATAGATGAAGACTGTATGCTTCAAATTTTACAATGGTGGCTTAGAATTCATGATAGTAAACTGACATGAACGTGTTAGATTACTGAAATCAGCAAAGTAAGTATTCATGAAAGAAATTAAATTCACATTTATATTAAACATGAAATTAACACGGAAAATAGAGTCGCACTATGGTTAGGATTAAAATTTAAGTTTATACAAATACACATTCAGAACTGTGTACTGTCACTGTAGATCATATTTTTTGATAAATATGGTAATATGTTGTATGCTATATAGTGCAGTTTAATTTGGTATGTATGTTATCGTTAATTATACGGTGTGGGTACATTCAAGTTTTATATCAATTTGTGTTTCGGAATTTATAAGCCTTTTTAACAATGTGGTAACCATGATGTTGACCAAAGGATGCAACAGGCTATTGTACACTTCCCCTATGGCTTCTGATGCAACCACAAAAGTTCAGAAGATACTATTGTGATTCATATTAAAAGGTATGATTGATCAAATTATCGAGAATGTTATTTTTATTTCAATCTTAAAATCATACCAAGATTGCAAATGACAGTTCTAGACAATCTGTTTCAGTCACAAACATGTGATGGACAGATATTCATAAAAACTGTCTCGTACTGGTGTACTGGTATGCTTCCCCCTTTTTTTTTTCCCTTTGCCAATTTTTAACATCCACATATAAGCCTCACTGGTATATAAGCCTCACATCAGACCACCAAGGGAAAATGCTGTGGCTTATAACCTGGAAATATGTTAAGATATTTTGCATTAGTGTGTCTAAACAGAAAGCTATCACAGGCAGGTATTGAACAGCGATCTAGTAATTGAACATCTGACACTGTATTCTGTATACCTACCTAGATATGATTTCTGGGCTTCCGAAGCAAAGAGAGTCATGGATAGAATAGTTCCCATAGTTGTGACAGTAGTATAGATAATGGCGTCCAAGGAATACAAAGACATCTTTAGTGTAGCAGGTCCTGAGTTCCATATCGCATAGTTCTACAGATTGACATGAAAAAGTTATGTGTGATTATTGCTGGTGATCAACAACATTATAACATAGTGATAGATATAAAAGTAATCAATTTCAATAAATATCAGCATGTTGTTTTAATATAATAAGAAACACTGAATCAGAATGTTGTGACATGAATTATCTGCTATGAAAATGTAACTAAATGAACATAACAAACAGTTATAGTGTACCAAACACTGATTCACGCGTAAGTAAAAGATTTACCTACACATATCTGATTGTACTCTATGATAATTTCTATTCTAGATAATAGTCATTGCATTGATTAAAGATATGCATTTGTTCTGTATAAAATGAATTTAAGTTTACCTTGTAGTAAGTGTCTGTGTGGCACTGCCTACAGATATTTGACAGTTCTGTATAAAGTAAGTTTACCTTGTAAATAAGTGTCTGTGTGGCACTGCCTACAGTATAAAGTAAGTTTACCTTGTAAATAAGTGTCTGTGTGGCACTGCCTACAGTATAAAGTAAGTTTACCTTGTAAATAAGTGTCTATGTGGCACTGCCTACAGATATTTGTTAGTTCTGTATAAAGTAAGTTTACCTTGTAAATAAGTGTCTGTGTGGCACTGCCTACAGTATAAAGTAAGTTTACCTTGTAAATAAGTGTCTGTGTGACACTGCCTACAGTATAAAGTAAGTTTACCTTGTAAATAAGTGTCTGTGTGACACTGCCTACAGATATTTGTTAGTTCTGTATAAAGTAAGTTTACTTTGTAAATAAGTGTCTGTGTGGCACTGCCTACAGATATTTGTTAGTTCTGTATAAAGTAAGTTTACTTTGTAAATAAGTGTCTGTGTGGCACTGCCTACAGTATGAAGTAAGTTTACCTTGTAAATAAGTGTCTGTGTGGCACTGCCTACAGATATTTGTTAGTTCTGTATAAAGTAAGTTTACTTAGTAAATAAGTGTCTGTGTGGCACTGCCTACAGTATAAAGTAAGTTTGCCTTGTAAATAAGTGTCTGTGTGGCACTGCCTACAGTATAAAGTAAGTTTACCTTGTAAATAAGTGTCTGTGTGGCACTGCCTACAGTATAAAGTAAGTTTACCTTGTAAATAAGTGTCTGTGTGGCACTGTCTACAGATAATTGTTAGTTCTGTATAAAGTAAGTTTACCTTGTAAATAAGTGTCGGTGTGGCACTGCCTACAGATATTTGTTAGTTCTGTATAAGGTAAGTTTGCCTTGTAAATAAGTGTCGGTGTGGCACTGCCTACAGATATTTGTTAGTTCTGTATAAAGTAAGTTTACCTTGTAAATAAGTGTCTGTGTGGCACTGTCTACAGTATAAAGTAAGTTTACCTTGTAAATAAGTGTCTGTGTGGCACTGCCTACAGTATAAAGTATGTTTACCTTGTAAATAAGTGTCTGTGTGGCACTGCCTACAGATATTTGTTAGTTTTGTATAAAGTATGTTTACCTTGTAAATAAGTGTCTGTGTGGCACTGTCTACAGTATAAAGTAAGTTTACCTTGTAAATAAGTGTCTGTGTGGCACTGTCTACAGTATAAAGTAAGTTTACCTTGTAAATAAGTGTCTGTGTGGCACTGCCTACAGTATAAAGTAAGTTTACCTTGTAAATAAGTGTCTGTGTGGCACTGCCTACAGATATCCGATGATTGGTGATGGTCCCATTGACATTAACAGTAAAGAAACGTCCAGAATCAAGGAAGCAAACGCTGAAAATTAACCAGAACAATATTAACCCCAAAATACTTTTCTGAATGTTCCCAATAGGATTGTTTTTGCTATCAGAATATCATTTGTTCATTGATCCATATCCCGACAGCCACTACATGATCACTAATCTAATCTGATAAGCCAGGGGAAGGTTGTTTAGACAATCATTTAAAAATGACAAGACCTAGGTAATCAATATGACAGGGATTGGAAGTTTCTTGCTTGACGTTCAGAACTGAACAAGACAAATGAAAACATGACTGATCATAACTATTTCAAAGTAAGGAACTAAGGGGTAAGAGGCAATCGCAACAAGCTCAGGATTCTAAAATTGTTACTTATTATTCTTCATCTATCGGTTTTGCTCATAACATATGTACTTCTTCACGATCCTGAGCTTGTTGCGATTGCCTCTTAACCCTTAGTTCCTTACTTCACTGCATTCGCCCTGCATACCTGGAGGTATCCAAGCAAGGGACCACGGACCTACTCTAACTTTACTAGAAATACAGTGTTGGCTCTACACCCTTTCTGATGTTTCAAAGTAATGTGTTGATAGGACTTCAAAAACAATTCTCGTATTTACCTGTCTTCGAGATATTCAAAGCTGAGTCCAGTTGGTAGGGTAAGGGAACCACTGTTTACAAGCCTCACAGGTGCTTGTCCTGTGAACGTGCCAAGGAAAACACCTAATCCGTTGCTTGTTTTTGCAATCCAAAATATGTTACTGGAAAATAATTCAAAATAATCATACTTTAGAATTCTAGATAAAATTATAGGTCAAATATTAATAAGAAGACTACTCAGCAAGAGAGTACAAAGAGCAGGTCAAATGTCAAAATACTATGACCAAATGCAGGTCAAAGGTCAGTTAGATAGTACCAACAGTATGTCAAAGGTCAAAACATAACATGTATACATGTCAATAAGTATATGTCAATAACAGGTCAAAGGTCAAAGCAATATAACCTATAGCAGGTCAGAGGGCAATAAACTATAACCAATAGTTTTTTTAATAGCTTAATCAACTATTATAATACATTTATGGATCACAATCAACCTCTGATTAAGTCATGATGACTCACCTATAATCAATAGTACCACTTTGAGTCTCATCTTATGACTACATAGGACAAGATAAAACAGGTGTTACAGTTTTTTCATTAACTTCCAAAGAAATTTGACTGTTGATGAATTGTAATCTTTCTCGGATTACAACGTAGTTTTCGTTTAGACATACATAGGTGTATGCATACATAAATGTAAGTTGTCCAAATGAGAAAACAAACATTAAGAGTACTTACTCCCTATGTGGATCGATGGTTATCTCAGATACCTGGGCCACAGAGTCGCCCTGGTAGATGATGGAGGACAGCTTTGTCACAACATCCCAGGCTTTGATTAAATTCAGTCTACTATGACAGGTAAACATCTTTTCACCTATCCAATCATATGCAATGTCTGTAAGAAAAGTAATGTTGAATTCAAACAATATCTACCAAACTATGAGGGTACTGTAGTAGAAACACAAATAGTGCTGCTATGAACAGTAAAATGAAGTGATATGACTTACACAGACCAGAATTATATACAAGTAAAAAAAAATTGTGTTCTAACTCCAGCAAAACTGTACTCTAATACTTTTGGTGTTTTCAGGGCATGCTATCCATTTGATAAGAACAGAGCTTTTCAGGCACCGAAGGCTCCTGAATGAAGCTCTACATTGCTAACATATGTAAAGCCACGTCCAGGGTCAGAAGTCCTCTTACTTGGTCAATCCGAAAAATATTAAAATGGAAGTGAAAAACATGACGCATAGGTGCTCTGCATTTTACTGGTAGCTAATGTTAATAAAAAATACTACAACAGCATTTTCACTTTCCTGAATTTGTTTCACTTACTTCCAATTTATACGAAACATAAAGATGATGTACACAAAAGAAATTGCCAAATTTCCTTCACTTCTTGAAGTTCTAAGCAGTTAACCAATATTTATTGGTGTATCATTTTCTTGATACTCTCAACCAAGAATGTCATCGTGCCATTTAAGATTTGCTCATTCCAGGCACTGACTGACACTTATCAAAACAAACATTGCGTATGAACATATATGTATCTTATCAATTTTCAAATACTTATTCATAAATCCTTTTAATGGAGTGGTCGGGTGGCACAATGGTAAAGCACTTGCCTTTTTAGACTGCTTTAGACTCATGGATTCTCCCATGAAGTCCTGTTTCCTCTATAGTAAAACTTCCATCCAGTCCAACAAGACTGACTTATAACTATAAGTTAACAGCTTGTTTCACAGAAATAAAGTTGATAGCTGTTGACATTTTATATGGTTAAAAAAGAAGTTGTGCCTCTGATGCATTTAAGGATGACCAGGTTCAAACACCTACCATCAGGTTCTTCCATGTCCGGCACCACCACATAGTGTATTTGGTCACTGAGGTCGAAAAGGAGCAGCTGGGTCTTGTTCATTGATGTTGGCTCCTTGCTCTTAGCCGTATAGTACAGCAGGTTCTTTGCTACATGAGCCTGGACATGAGTTGCATCTTTTGTGGCATTTGTCTCCTCACAACGAATAGGTTTATTGGGGGACGAAGAGGAAAGGGAGGACACCTGGATCATACAGATGTGAGTTGTGTTGATCATAACTACAGCTGTCTCGTACATCGGGTTGGTCTCTGCAGGAGAAAACTTTTATCTTAACAAATTTAAAGACATATGCTTATCTAGCATGTTTACAAGAATTCAATTAATGTTTAAGAAGATTTAAGGAATAAAAGTTCAAAATTTCAACATTACCCCTCAATGTCAGAATAAAACATTCTAAGGAAAATTTGAATGTGATTTCATTTTACTATCACACTGTACAGCATCAACTCATGCTGTTATTTGTTAAAGGTACACAGAAATATGTGAATTATTAGTTACTTATGTACTTACCACTACAGGTCAGTCCGTTCGGGTTTAGTGTGTAACCGTTTCTACACAAGCACTTGGGTTGGGTATCTGTGTTAATGCATATCTGATCACAGCTCTTAGTAGCACATTTATCTGTAAGGTAAAGTTTCCACACATATGTAATCACAGGCTGTATCAACACATTTATCTGTAAGGTAAAGTTTATACACATATTTAATCACAGGCTGTATCAACACATTTATCTGTAAGGTAAAGTTTCCACACATATGTAATCACAGGCTGTATCAACACATTTATCTGTAAGGTAAAGTTTCCACACATATGTAATCACAGGCTGTATCAACACATTTATCTGTAAGGTAAAGTTTCCACACATATGTAATCACAGGCTGTATCAACACATTTATCTGTAAGGTAAAGTTTCCACACATATGTAATCACAGGCTGTATCAACACATTTATCTGTAAGGTAAAGTTTCCACACATATGTAATCACAGGCTGTATCAACACATTTATCTGTAAGGTAAAGTTTATACACATATTTAATCACAGGCTGTATCAACACATTTATCTGTAAGGTAAAGTTTCCACACATATGTAATCACAGGCTGTATCAACACATTTATCTGTAAGGTAAAGTTTCCACACATATGTAATCACAGGCTGTATCAACACATTTATCTGTAAGGTAAAGTTTCCACACATATGTAATCACAGGCTGTATCAACACATTTATCTGTAAGGTAAAGTTTCCACACATATGTAATCACAGGCTGTATCAACACATTTATCTGTAAGGTAAAGTTTCCACACATATGTAATCACAGGCTGTATCAACACATTTATCTGTAAGGTAAAGTTTATACACATATGTAATCACAGGCTGTATCAACACATTTATCTGTAAGGTAAAGTTTCCACACATATGTAATCACAGGCTGTATCAACACATTTATCTGTAAGGTAAAGTTTCCACACATATTTAATCACAGGCTGTATCAACACATTTATCTGTAAGGTAAAGTTTCCACACATATGTAATCACAGGCTGTATCAACACATTTATCTGTAAGGTAAAGTTTATACACATATGTAATCACAGGCTGTATCAACACATTTATCTGTAAGGTAAAGTTTCCACACATATGTAATCACAGGCTGTATCAACACATTTATCTCTAAGGTAAAGTTTCCACACATATGTAATCACAGGCTGTATCAACACATTTATCTGTAAGGTAAAGTTTCCACACATATGTAATCACAGGCTGTATCAACACATTTATCTGTAAGGTAAAGTTTCCACACATATGTAATCACAGGCTGTATCAACACATTTATCTGTAAGGTAAAGTTTCCACACATATGTAATCACAGGCTGTATCAACACATTTATTTGTAAGGTAAAGTTTATACACATATTTAATCACAGGCTGTATCAACACATTTATCTGTAAGGTAAAGTTTCCACACATATGTAATCACAGGCTGTATCAACACATTTATCTGTAAGGTAAAGTTTCCACACATATGTAATCACAGGCTGTATCAACACATTTATTTGTAAGGTAAAGTTTATACACATATTTAATCACAGGCTGTATCAACACATTTATCTGTAAGGTAAAGTTTCCACACATATGTAATCACAGGCTGTATCAACACATTTAACTTTAATGTTAATTTTCCATGCTTATTTTATTACAGGCTGTATTAACACATTTAACTGTGCTTATTTTATCACAGGCTGTATTAACACATTTATCTGTAAGGTAAATAATATCTAGCTTCAGTAACACAAGACTTGGTCACAGCACCTGACCATTTTATTACATGACATGACTTACAACTGCATTGTTTATGTACCACTTTCACTATTAATAAATTGTTTGCAATTTTCAGAACTGTTGACTATCCTTCAATATGAGTCAATACTCTCTAATATCTACAGAGGCGATATTTTACTCAATATATACTGAGGGGATATTTTACCAAATATCTACTGAGGGGATATTTTACTCAATATCTACTGAGGGGATAATTTACTCAATATCTACTGAGGGAATAATTTACTCAATATCTACTGAGGGGATAATTTACTCAATATCTATTGAGGGAATAATTTACTCAATATCTACTGAGGGGATATTTTACTCAATATCTACTGAGGGGATAATTTACTCAATATCTATTGAGGGAATAATTTACTCAATATCTACTGAGGGGATATTTTACTCAATATCTACTGAGGGGATAATTTACTCAATATCTACTGAGGGGATATTTTACTCAATATCTACTGAGGGGATAATTTACTCAATATCTACTGAGGGGATATTTTACTCAATATCTATTGAGGGGATAATTTACAATATCTAATAATCTATCTACTGAGGGGATAATTTACTCAATATCTACTGAGGGGATATTTTACTCAATATCTACTGAGGGGATATTTTACTCATTCTCTACTGAGGGAAATTTTACTCGATTTTCATTCTCTATTTCAGTGACTAATTTACTGGAGTGAATGTTTGACTCCTATCTGAAATATTACAAAATTTCTCCCCATGTTGTAGATATTTATTGAAAGGATATCTTACTCATTCTACAATAAGAAACGATTTACTTACACACCACATTTTTTTTTTTTTTTTTACATTTTCTCATTAAAGCATCGAAGATGTACTTTTCATGGATATTATGACTCATAAGAATTTTTTCCTAGAATTAATATTATTCCATTAATTTTATTCAAGTCTAAAAAAGGTGATTACAGGAGCCATGGAGCCCCTGTCTGCCTTCAGTTTTCTATCCAGTCTCCAGAAGTAGGTATGATTAACTTACTTTCTAACGGAGTCTTCTGAACATCCGGATTGAAGAACCCTACAGCGTAAGGGTTACTAGGATAGAAACTATGGTAGGCATAACGATCTCCTGAGGTCTTGTACATACACTGCATCTCAAAGTCATCAAAATTAATCAGGCAGATATTGCTCTGAAACAAAAGAAATTTAGTCAAACATCATATGTAAGTGTGATCCAAATTGGTTATTTGGCGGTAAAGGATGGCAAAATATATTGAATAAATATTTTGTAGTTTGCAGACTGAGGCAAATCCTGTCCTTACTCCTAACACACAGGAATTCCTCATGTTACACGAAAGCCAAACACTCTTACTTTCCACAGTACAAACAGTGACTGTGTTATATAAATACATATACTTATTAAATGATTGGTTTAATGTCATTTATGAATGTTCCACATTTATTTTATTTCTTTGTTATGTGGACTAAGTTTATAGATGGAACTATATAATGTTTGTGGTTACGTTATTTAAGAGCGGATGCTGACCGTTTGGAAGGAGGTGATAGGTCTTGGGATGCATTAATTTGGTGCTATTTTTGGCACGCTATATAAGTAAAGGGCATTGACCACCACTGGTCAGAGACCTTTCGGACATCATGGAGGAACAAGGTCAGTAGCATCTTTTCTTTAAATGATTTGCTGTCAAAGTTTATTGACATTTAAATTCCTTTTCCCACCTCCTCCCCTGCGGTCCTCCCATCATCTTATTTAATTGTTGTACTTAATTTGTCTGTTGGTTACATAATAACTACCTAGTAGTTGTTGCATACTTTCTGACATTGTTATGGCCTACTTTTTATTTTCCCATGGTGGTTAAATGAATAAATCTTATTTGCTTATCTTATGACTTTGTCATGAACTGAAGTTTCTTTTCTTACATGCATTTAAGCCAGTAATTATTACATGTTGTATATCTCTTTAGATATGTCTTCAATAGTGGGGTTACTTTCCCTCATTAAAGGCTAGTTGCTTGCCTGTTTTTTCCATTTCATGGTTTCACTTAACCATTGTATTTTGATGTACTTTTGTCGAGAGGAGTTTTCTGACTCCCATCATGGGCTTATTTAATGATTTTCACAACACTGTTAACAAGAAAATTTGGTATATGATGTACATTCATTGAGAGTTTACATATGTACATTTATATATATGTCATTAATAAAAAGGCCAACTTCAATTCATATTGAGTCTTTGTGGTTTATTTACAAGTCTAACTAGCTTGCCGTGGTAGCTGTTCATAGTGGAATCATTTATAAATACATATATATAACACTAATTAGGTTGAATCCCATTACTTGCACCTATGAAAATATCCAATTTATATTCTTCAGATATAAGTTTTTAATGAAGAGAAAAGATGAACACATAGTATAAAACTACATATTCCACAAATGATGAATTCTTCTGTTTTATCAGATGTGTCCACTATACAAATCAAATTTTAGAAGTCCCATCTTAAACTTTTGGATTGATTTAATGACAACAACAAAACAAAAACAAAAACAAAAAAACAAAAATAGAAATAGTCATAAACCTACAAGTTTGATTAAGCAGCACCCCCAAATGAAATCACAGCAGTGATGGCAAATCTTCCAAATAGCCTGCATGAATATGCATGTCCCTATTCCAAATGATATCAGTCTATAAGTCACTAAGCCCTGTGGTGTAAGCCAGGATATTTCTAAACCCTGAACATGTAAGACTGCATCTCTCTAAGATGAATGCTGTAGGTCTCTCTAAGCCCTGTGATGTTTCTGCATCTCTCTAAGCCCTGTGATGTTTCTGCATCTCTCTTAGCCCTGTAAAGTAAGCTTACATCTCTCGTAGCCCTGTGATGTAAGCTTACATCTCTCTTAGCCCTGTGATATAAGTCTAAATCTTTTAAGGCCTTTGAAAAGGGTCTACATCTCTCTAAGCCCTGTGATATAAGTCTAAATCTCTCTAAGCCCTGTGATATAAGTCTGCATCTCTCTAAGCCCTGTGAAAAGGGTCTACATCTCTCTAAGCCCTGTGATATAAGTCTAAATCTCTCTAAGCCCTGTGAAAAGGGTCTACATCTCTTTATGGGATGTGATGTAAGCCTTCATCTTTTAAGCCCTGTGAGGAGTGTCTATATCTCTCTAAGCCCTGTGATGTAAGCCTGCATCTCTTTAAACCTGTGATGTAAGCCTACATTTCACTAAGCCCTATGATGTATATCTACATCTCTTTAAGCCCTGTGACATAAGCCTGCATCTTTTAAGCCCTGTGAGGAGTGTCTATATCTCTCTAAGCCCTGTGATGTAAGACTGCAATTCTCTAAAATCCTATTATGTAAGCCTACATTTCTCTTAGCCCTGTGCTGTATGTCTCTTTTTAAGCCCTGTGATTCTATATCTCTCTAAGCCCTGTGATGTAAGCCTGTTCTCTACCTATTGATCATATGCCATGTGCTGTAGGTCTCTTGGAATATACAACAGATGTAGAAGAGGCATTCATGTTCTTGCATTAATTCAAGGTCAAAAACATCACTACGATCAATAAATCTCTTATCAAACCAAAACAACAGCTCGGCAAAGTCATTGCAATGTCACAATAAACAGCACATTCAACCTCAAGAAACAAAAACAAATCCGCCTGTTCCAATATGTATCTCAAGAGTCAGAGATATCATCACTCAAACTTCCCACTTATGGAGTATATAGTATGACAATATGACTGTAACTCATTGTTTGGAAGTGCTTAAAATAGTACAAAGAATGTTTGTTAAATCAGTCAAGCAGCTGAAATGTTTTCAGAGCTTCAATATTAAGTACAAAAAACACTGTTATACACATATATGATAACATGATATTTTGGCTGCGTGTGTGGAATGTTCAAGTAGAGTTTCTAATGAAAGCTTATTTACTTTACAAAAATAGTAAATGATATCGGGTTTGTTGTGCCCTTACTGTCACGTAGCTTCAAATTACTGAAAATGGGCCACAAAATTGTGTGAGAAGCAGAAAAAACTGATATGTTTACCAAATCAAAATTCAAACTCAGTATCATTAAAATGAGAACAAATTACAAAGAAAAGAGGAATTTACATGGATACCCCTAAAAAGGTATAAGGAGAATAAACCAGGTGTTTCAGAATGGTAAGCATCTTATGCTTTGTAGATGATGCTTAATTGTCATGTTTTATTCCTTGGGTGAACCAAGAAAGAAATTTTGTGTTTCAAATAAAAGTTTACCAACAACTAAATCATAAGGTATACATACTAACAAAATGAAACACAAATAGCTTCATACCATACAAGAAAATGTTTCCCCACCATATCAACAAGATGACTATTAAATTATTTTCCAATCATCTCATGAAATCCTCTGTGTTAGTTCTATCAAATCCAGGCTACTTTTCCAGGCAGTAAATAACCTGATGCTGTAGAATGACAACGGACAGATTCATCTCATGAATATTTATGTTAAGAAATTAAGAAACCTCAAACCAATTTCTTTTCCAATTCTAAAAATATATAATTTGAGGTTTCGTAACTCTCCAGACCTTTGTCTTTCTGATTTGTATGACAGAATCTCATTGAATAGCATGTGTTCAGTACCTCAACTACTTGTATTCCACAAATAATCCAGTGTTAACATTCTCTCAAATCTACCCCTGGCTATAACGGTGATATATGATCAACTTGCAAATTTAAAATACCTTTTCCTTTAAAGACCAAACATACATACAACTGAGTTTCTCAATGGTTAATGAAGGTCATGCTTCACATGACTGTCTGATGAATTGCTTACCACATCAAATTTTTACATGTACTTATTTCTAATTACTTATAACCACCAACCCTGTTCATCGAATATTTAGTAATCTTCACTTACTGGTAACCAACAACCATACCTATTAAATATAGGCAGCTTAATCAAAGCTACTGACCTGTCATATATGGCATTCACAGTATAGTACTGAACGGAACAGCAACATTTTTTTTCTCTACTTAACGAAACAACATTTAATTTTTTTTCTAATTAAGACAGAAAACTTATTAAAGTTAAACATTCGTTAATTAATACCTGACCATGAATCTCTATATTTAATTGAGAGTGACCAAGGAATTATTATAGGAAATGAAGACCAGTTCATACTTTTTGACATACAAAGTGTTTTTTTCACTGCTAAATGAAGGTTATTCAGTGACCAACATACCTCTATTACAGCAATAGAGGTGAACTCGGTTCCCACCAGCCGACGAACGATCCTACGTCCATTGCCGTCGTATCCTGCCGATTCAACGGTCATTCGATAACTGTCCACCCAGTAGAGCTTTTTCTCATGCATATCTAATGCCATATCATCCACGAACCCAAGGCTGTTGGAAATGATCACCTTACGGTCTCCTCCATGTAAATTACTTCTTTCCATTTTTCCATCTTCATAAGCCGACGAAACCCAGAATAAGTATCTAGGTAAGAAATGAAAAAGTGGTCATTCTAGTAAAAAAAAAAAGTCAAATTATGGCCATACAGTGGTCACTCTGGAAAAACAGTGGTCATTCTGATCAGTTTATATTTTTTCTTTAACTGTATGGTCTACTATTAGATATAAAACCATGACGATTGTTCTCTACGTTGAATTTAATAGTCATTGATCAAATTGTTCCGTGGAAACGCAATAAAGTCTAAATTCACTACAACATACAGAAGATGTAATTAAGTGTTTTGTAGGAGAGGTTAAAACATACCTCCTTTTTTATAATTAAAATGAGCACGTATTGTAGACATGAACGGATTTTTGAACGACCAAACGACACCTACCCGCTTTCGACATCCAAGGTCAAGGCTGCTACGTAATCTACGTCATCAGTGAGGAGAAGCTTGATGTCGCGACGGTCATTCGATTCGACATTCATTACACCTATCCAGTGTAACAAGGGGTCACTCCAGTACAGATTCCCCGTTAAATAATCATATTCAAGCTTACAGATGGCCCGTGAGAGTCCCTCAAACACCTTACTTGTTTGATCGACGGTGGAAACGGTCTGGTCATTTAAGGTGGTAGTTACGTTATTCCAGCGGTAGATACTGTTGCTGTACACGTCTATATAGAAAAAAGAATCGCTAGACGGGTCTGGAACCAACTTGGTGATCAAAATATTTTCCTGAAGAAATGGATGCTGGGTACTTGATGTTGCCGACGTCATTTCTTTCGGGTCGACGCCCTCAAACAGTTCCACGTGACCAGGGTACGGGTATGGGAACAGCGACACTGCTATACCCTTTGAGATAGAAACAGAGGCGGCTGTATCTGGAACGATGAAATAATTCAGAGCTATACAGACTGAACGGGAAAAATTTTATATTAATCCCAAATTAATACTTACAGTTTTAATAAAGTTTTAACACAGAATAATAACACATACACATGCCACACACACTTACAGGACAAATTCACATATATGGTCTTGAGTGAATTTAGAGACAGAGAAATTAGTCAAAGTACGGAACAAATTTAGTACAATAAGGCTGTTGTCGTCTATGTTACCAGGTTTCTCACGTGAAACACAATCATAGATTGTTAAACAAAATACTCTCAATGTCTTGATAGTGAAAATGAAACACAAAACCCTCGTGGATTTTTCAACTAGTAACTAGAAGCGACAAGAACTCTAATCTCGGGTGTAGAATTGTTGGACACTATCTCTTGATAGTGAACATGAAACACAAAACCCTCGTTGATTTTTCAACTAGTAACTAGAAGCGACGAGAACTCAATTCTCGGGTACAGAATTGTTGGACACTAAAACAAACTTGGTATTTGAATTCTGATTTCCCGGGTAGTTTCTAAACCATAGGTATATATCACAGAGATCACGGAACCAGTATTTGCAACCAAAGACTACCGAGAAAGATTTGATGAAGAAACCAAGGATGGGATTGGCTTTAAAAAGGAATCCTACACATATTAGGTAGACCCTACCGAGGTTAGACTTGATTAGTAAGCTATGTGTATCACATGTGGAAGACTATATGTATGTAAACTACACTTGAGATCAAAGTACATTATATATATGATAACGTCGTTTTAAAGAGGGGAACGTCAAAGGAAAGAGTCCTACTGGTACAGTGGTAAGGGATCTCCGCCGGGAATTTTCCATTAAGTCACAATACTTATATAGTCCCTAGAGGTACACGTTGCCTTCAGGATACGGCCTTACATTGTGACCATGGTATTGATACTTAGACAGCGTATTATTGATGGAGAAAAGTGATGTTGTACCTGGCAGGGCTAAGACATTAGCTAAATTTGTCATCTATCACCTTCATTCGTGAACAATAGTTATTTTACCCTGAAGCATCTTAATAAATTAGGCAGTTTTGAAGGTTTTTTTTGTAATTCTTTTTTACACAGAATTTTGTTTGGTGTTAATAGTCTTCTGAAGTCGTTGGGTTGTTATCGGATTTCTTGAGACAAAGTGTCTGCGATGTCAAGTTTTTACTTTTGAAAATGGTTCATAAAGTGCTTTGGTGTCTTTCAAGTATCAATTTGATAAAGTTTCGTGTGGCATGGCAATGTCTCTTTCGAATCTACCGAGAAAATAATTTCAAGGCCGATATTAAAGGATGTTTAGACATTTTTGAAAAAAAAATTGACAAGTTTAAAAATTAACCGATAATTGGCACGCGGGCACATTAGTGATTTATAGTGAATGCTCTGATTCCAGTTAACTTCCCTTATAAGTAGATTCCATTCTTGCTGGTTTTCATTAGATATAAAAAAAATTATGAAAGATGTCCTTTCAAAACAAGGTCTCCGACCCTAAATCACAGCGACATTAGGAACTGTTCCCTCGATATTACACGACATAAGAAGAGAAATCCTCACGTCATATTGTGTGGTTTAATTTCCCGAAAGAATGAGAGTGAATACCGTAACATAGACACATCCCAAAGTTTAGGTAGGGAAGGCAAAACAGATAGTTTCCTGTTAACTTGGCGATCCTCGATATTTCCTCGGACCGACGGGTACATGGATAGAAGCCCAAGCAACTGAGTGACAATAGAGATCTCGTTTAGATTCCGTTATGTCATAAAGTGTGGAAACTGAAAAAAAACAAGACTTGTCTGTACTTAATCTTTGAATATCGCGGTTCTTTTACATATAAACACCAATAAGCACCAATCCAGTACATATGGTTATTGACAAAATATCAACGAAATGTGTCTTCTACGAGCGTTCGTCAGGGATGACGTAATCGGCCAAATTGCCGTCTAGAACGTTACGTTGTCTCTACTGGTAACCACGTGAAAAGTGGATTTTATTCTGAGGAGAAAAAAAATGATAACTTGTACTTAATGAATTACCACAGACAGTATAGGAACAGCGTAAATTCATGTAGAACGATGTGTTGTTCCACAGTATTGACAAGCGAGGTTTACTTAACACGGGTTCTGTTTCTATCAGATGTATATATCCTATTATATATGTGCAACTGTACGAACGTTTGATAAGTACAAAAATACTTGTGGCTGACGACATAATAGGCATCTCCTGATATCGTCATTTCTCTTCAAACCGGATTAGTTATTCATATAAAATATCACAAATAAGATTTATTATTCCTAAGTGTTGAGAGCGTAACGAGAAGGAAAATAAATTTCAAAGAACTGACATTGCCTTATATCTACTTTTTAAAAAATCATGATAGTATCTAGGAAAGTGCGTTTTTCATTTCTGAAGCTTCAGACAAAAACTATCATATCTCCCTTCCCTTTATAAATACAAGATTTCGATGGTAAGACGCCATACTATGTGTATCATGATGTCCTTTGTGTCAGGATGTCGTGTTAAGGTTGGGTGAGTTACTCTGTATCAGGATGTCGTGTTAAGGTTGGGTGAGTTACTCTGTATCAGGATGTCGTGTTAAGGTTGGGTGAGTTACTCTGTATCAGGATGTCGTGTTAGGTTGGGTGGGTTACTCTGTATCAGGATGTCGTGTTAAGGTTGAGTGAGTTACTCTGTATCAGAATGTCGTGTTAAGGTTGGGTGAGTTACTATGTATCAGGATGTCGTGCTAAGGTTGGGTGAGTTACTCTGTATCAGGATGTCGTGTTAAGGTTGGGTGAGTTACTCTGTACCAGGATGTCGTGTTAAGGTTGGGTGAGTTACTCTGTACCAGGATGTCGTGTTAAGGTTGGGTGAGTTACTCTGTACCAGGATGTCGTGTTAAGGTTGGGTGAGTTACTCTATATCCGGATGTCGTGTTAAGGTTGGGTGAGTTACTCTGTACCAGGATGTCGTGTTAAGGTTGGGTGAGTTACTTTATGTCAGGATCTACTTTCATTTTGTGTTTAGTGGCTTTATATTTTGTGTTGCGAGTGATTTTTCTACCCAACTGCAATTTAAAGTCAAACTTGTCTCATTATTCAGCAGATTGCTATCACTCAAATGGATTTCACAAACAGCTAGTGTGTGTATGAAAATCGCTGACCCGATGAACAAAATACAGTCTCGTTCTGAAAGGGAACTTTACTGTTGAAATTCTTTCTAACATTGGACCAGGAAACGCATCATCAGTGAAACACAATGTATGTACATCCACGTAGGTAAGACACGAATGTATATATTAGAAGATGTATGTTTCCAGTGTATATACGGAAGGGACCAAAACCATTAAACCATATACCATACAGTGTATATACTGAAGGACCCAACACTATTAAACCATATACCATACAGTGTATATACGGAAGGGACCAACACTATTAAACCATATACCATACCTTGTATATAATGAAGGGACCAACACTATTAAACCATATACCATACAGTGTATATACTGAAGGGACCAAAACCATTAAACCATATATCATACATTGTATATACGGAAAGGACCAAAACCATTAAACCATATACCATACAGTGTATATACTAAAAGGGACCAAAACTATTAAACCATATACCATACAGTGTATATACCGAAGGGACAAAAACCATTAAACCATATACCATACAGTGTATATACCGAAGGGACCAACACTATTAAACCATATACCATACAGTGTATATATTGAAGGGACCAAAACTATTAAACCATATACAATACAGTGTATATACCGAAGGGACCAACACTATTAAACCATATACCATACAGTGTATATACTGAAGGGACCAACACTATTAAACCATATACCATACATTGTATATACGGAAGGGACCAACACTATTAAACCATATACCAAACATTGTATATACGGAAGGGACCAACACCATTAAACCATATACCATACATTGTATATACGAAAGGGACCAACACTATTAAACCATATACCATACAGTGTATATACTGAAGGGACCAACACTATTAAACCATTTACCATACAGTGTATATACTGAAGGGACCAACACTATTAAACCATATACCATACATTGTATATACTGAAGGAGACCAAAACTATTAAACCATATACCATACAGTATATACGTATATACCAAACATTGTATATACGGGGGACCAACACCATTAAACCATTTACCATACAGTGTATATATACTGAAGGGACCAACACTATTAAACCATTTACCATACAGTGTATATACTGAAGGGACCAACACTATTAAACCATATACCATACAGTGTATATACGGAAGGGACCAACACTATGAAACCATTTACCATACAGTGTATATACTGAAGGGACCAAAACGATTAAACCATATACCATACAGTGTATATACGAAGGAGACCAAAACTATTAAACCATATACCATACAGTGTTATTTGAAACGTCTAAAATGAAATGGGTCTTGTCTGTTACTGGAATGAACTTGAGCTACACCCAAAATCCAATTAACGCATTCAGTTTAATATCATGTCACTCTAAAGATTCGTGCTTATTTTTTTCCTTTCTGACGAATCGCCTACTGTACACCTATTAGAGATTGTTCACTTCTGTGCGTAACCACGTTTGGTTATTTGATACAAGGAATACATGTTTGACCGGTTAGGCGGTGCACCAGAGATTTAGCCAATACGGACTTTTACGTACATCCCCGTTTACAGGTACAGGGTGCTGTCTCAGTATTTATGTAGAAAAGGTCATCATTTAATTGTTGTGAAAAAATTCTTGGATACGGCATCTTAAAACTAAGCGGTCGTTGAAATCTGAATTAGTAGAGTATCGGATCCCCTCGGGATTTATCGTGGCTCTCAAGGACACAAAACCACAGATCGTCTAGTGCTATCGTGGTTGTGTCCTTGTACAAGACACCTTTCTGTAATAGTTTTGGATAGTTTGCCGTGGGCCTAGCTTATATTGATTAATGAGGTAACATTTGGGACCAGCTATTGAAGGAGACACTGACCCAAAAAGGCCCTATTTGGTCACAGGGTGATCAAATTAGCATAACCAAATAACAAACAAATTTAATCCCAAATTATTACCACACGTGGTACATGTTAGTATATAAGATGATGTCATGCGTGATATAATTTTAATTTACGGATGAAAAGAGTATTCCTGACTTAAAATAATGATTTTTATTCATGTGATATACGACAAATATTGGCACCGCTATATCGATTTAATGATATCATACATATTCGCATCACAAATCTCAGCGCTCATACCAAACGATCAGAAGAGCTGGCTAAGGCAATTGTCAACAATAAAGGAGGAATCAAACCAGTCCCTGGAGACCTGTCACTACCTTGCAGGATATACCATATACTCGGATGATATACGTTATATACTCCTCTTTACCATAGTCGTCGTGTTCTCGGGTCACGACCCCAGCGACTCAACCGTATCGAATCTATTAAGACTCGCTGAAACGACAATTAGTGTATATGGGAATGTATGTCCTGATTGTTAAACATGTCATGGGTCCTTACACAACCTACTTGTAATTGTTCCATATCCTGACATCATGAAATCGTGCTTTTTAAAGGTGTACTGAATTGTACTCCATGGCAGCTATCGTACAATAACTACCCTGCTGCAACGAGACACTAACACATCTAGTATTCCATAGTGAACAGATGACACATATTCTATCGTATCTTCTAAAAAAACATTGGATTTTTCCATCCTGTACACCACCATACCCCATTATAAACCAAAGGAACGCCTTCGTTATCTTGATTTGGGAGCTTTCTGCTCCAAAAAAGTAAACTGTATAAATTTAGGGCTATGAACAATACTGAAGCGTATTTCGTAGATTTTACGTCCAAATAAAAAAAAAGTATACGGAGAACGAGATCATAAAAAAGATCGAGTTTCTGGTAGACAACATCTTTGTCGAGTTTGGTGGTAAGATCTGCAATCAGACTATTGGAACACCTATGTGAACCAGCTGCACCCCTCTGTTGGCTGACTTGTTTTGGTTTCGTACCAGCCTGACTCTATTGAAGAGCTTGTCAAAACAGGTCACAAAGACCATGCAAAGTCGTTTAATTTCACCTTCAGATGTATTGATGACGTCTTGTCTTTAAATAACACGACATTTGTTGACTACGTCCATTTTATACATCCACCACAACTGGAAATCAAAGATACGACAGACTATTCTACATTACCTGCTTCTTTTGATCTATCTATACAACGAAACCAACATGGACATTTTCCATCAAGCTGTATGATTTCAATTTCTCAAATGTGAATTTGCCATTTCTGGACAGCAATATACATGTATCTCCAACTTATGGTATTTACTCGTTAGT
Organism: Ylistrum balloti; assembly: GCF_031769215.1. Lineage (NCBI taxonomy): Eukaryota > Metazoa > Mollusca > Bivalvia > Pectinida > Pectinidae > Ylistrum > Ylistrum balloti. Next base: position 332,869 of record NW_026782275.1, on the reverse strand, counting down.
TTGCCTGTTGGTTCCGTTGTTGTATATATTGTTCTCATTTGAGAACGTGAAATTATTTACTTGGATTGACCAAGGTTTACATGACGGGTGTTGTCGATGAATCAGAAGATGCTTACTCTTCCGGAACACATGTTGTACTTTTCATGAGTCTTTGTAATCTTTTCTTTTGTTCAAATGTTGCTTTAGTTTATGGAATTTTAGTTTGAATTATGATTATGTTGCCATATTGGTATTTTCTTGATGTTTTCTCTATAGTGCAAAGATGATACACCTTACACTCTGTAATTCAAAATGGGAAAAAAACAAAAATCGAAAATACAATAGTTATGATAGTACAATAGTGCGTGCGCACCGTAAACGTTAAACCCGATAACTATACCAGGCAGTAGACCTGGTGGCGGTAAATAAACCTAACTGACGGGTGAGGCAAGGCGATCTACTCGAGTGAATCCAGTCACACAAACGGGGTGTTTCCATTGTGAAAGTCTGTAGACATCACGATGTCGACCTTTAATTTTTATGTCAAGGTTTCGCCGTACTGTTCCAGAACTAGTGTAGCGTTACGACTTCACGAACACATGATCTCGACGATCCAAAAACTGAAGTTAAACTTTAGTCGAGCACCAAACAAAGACGGATAGAGAGAGTTTTTTTCGGACTTCCGATCTCCTCATTTTCCACGGATCACCTTCGCCTTGAAGTTTGGACTTGTCAGATTTTGTTCCGTTGCCCACCAATTCAAGTAACATAAACATACGAGATGATTAAAAAAAAAATAAAGGTAAGGAATGTTTAACGAATAAAAGACAATCTCAACCCCATATTTTTAGACGTCGTTCACGGCATTTCTGTACAGAAACACGATGTTGTTGATTTTTAATTTGGCACAAACAATGGTTGGTTTTGTATCGCTGTTAGTCTTATCAACAGTTATGGTCATTTAAGGAAGGGACAAACATGGAAAGCTTTGACAGCATTACAGGCAGATATTGTATATACATGTACAATATTATACAATCATTGACCTGCATTTGGGTGAGTACGATATTTTATCAACCTAACATAATGATTCGGCATCGGTGAATATCATTTTCGAGGGATGATGAATAATCGTTTCGCATAAAAACAGGTCGTTAACTGGTGAATTATATGACATTCCCCCAAGAATTTTCACTTTACAAAATGATCATTTCATGTCACTTGAGAGCGAGAACGCATAAAATATTCTATATCAAAGTCCCTACTTAAATAAAAACAAAACAAAACAAAAACAAAGAAATATGATGCTATTTATAATGGATAGTTTATTTTTGTTAAAATTTTAACAAAGTTAAAAGGAAATAAATGTTGAAAATGTTGTTCAATTACCCGTTCTTGTCTTTTTGCCAAAGCATGTACTTTTAACAACGATCCATCTAATTCAGTACACGGAAAGGTTTTGGCGATCAGCTGGGTCAATTTTTTTTATTTCAAATATATATATTCGGAAAATCTGCTTTCTCTGTTGCCTTTCTGGTGTTTTCTGGTCTTTTTCTTCGAACCAACTTTAAAACTGTATCGCGTTTATTGTGGCAAATCTCCAGCAATCTGCCATCTTGTCAATCTTTTGTTTATTGGCCAAAAGAAAGACAAACACTGGAATCTGGCCACAAAGATAAAAAAAAACAAGTTGAGATATTTCATCCCTCAGGGATTCGATTCTTAAAGCAGAAAAAAAAACAGTTTATTTTCCGTTTAAATTGAATTCGATTTATCTGCTTTGTTACAGAAACAGGTGTAAACCTGGCATTTTATAAAGTCTTAAAACTCAGTCTTTAACGATAGACCAATAAGGAAAAACAAATGGTATACAAGAAAAGAGAGCTTGAAAGTGCATAGTAATAAAATCAGGATATAGCACGTGGCCTTACGGTGGCAACTTGGAAGTGTTTGTAATAGTAAAGATTCATCAATGTTTATAAAATAATATAATACCTGAACCAGGAATTTTTTTACATGTATTTTTCATTTCAACAATAATAAATTTGAAAAATTTAGCTGTGAACAACCTGTACGTCAGATCCCTTTGATATGACCTTATATGGTGATGTCCTGAAGAATACGACTTGATTTCGAGGTGAAAATCTCGTGGCGTGATGCTATTTATGGTGGACTACCATAGAGTTGTCCGCGTCATGACAGATTAATTACGGAGCCCTTTGTCATCCTTTGTTTTATCAGACACCGGCTCAATTTGTAAACGCTTCACAGTCCTGTAGATTGCGAACATATTATAACGCGTGAGCGTGTATTCTTCTTAATATAAAAACAATACTTTCCGCTGATCAATTTCCGAGCTATTACGCTAGATTAAGAAAAGCTAAAAGCTTTTTCATGATGTAACCTGGTAGTAAAAATGGCTTCTCCTCGAACTCCCGACGCTGTTCGATATGACAGGAGACCTACTTCCGGTACTGGGCGTACGCTTATGTTTAATCATGTGAAGTACTGGTAGGTACAGTTTGCCGCTTAACTTCCGGTATTCAATCAGGCGCTTGTCTTTTACTTCCGGTATACATTCAAGCCAGAGTATAAATAACCATTAGAGGTTGTCAATGCTTGTATTAAAGGTGAAGTGTCATGTATTGGTCGACAGATAATTACAGATGGGCCACTTTATCGCACGCACTACTTTACGGGGAAGGTCATCATCATCAAGGTCAATGCATAGTTATTACAAGCATATGCACTATAAGGCAGGGATAACTAGTCATGTTCCTTCCTGAAAGGTTCACCCTACAGTAAGTAAGTGGATGAGTTTCGTGTTTAACCACTGGTTCAGTCAACTGATATTTAGTCGAGTCGTAACACAAAAATATAGACCATGACAGAAGGCACCATATGATGTATATCATGTGACACGCTGTTCAAATTCGAGACACATAGACACGAATTGAGGAGAAAATACCACCAACTGTTAACTGGTCAATATATCCCTGCTGTCTATGCTTTATACTGTATATCATCAGACATTCAGCATTCTGATAGAGAGATTTATAAATGTGTTTAATATGTATTGTCAGTAACTTCTAATTAGTACATGTTTCTGAATATTTCGATCGTACGCACAGTCCTACACGAATTCCTTCCCTCACAGTGATATTTCGTTCACACACCGTGCTATTTCACACACAGTTAGACACGAATTTCCTACCACACAGCTACATTTCGTTCACACACAGTAATACATGAATTCCTCACACACAGTGATATTTCGTTCAAACGTAAAAACATATTTTCGTATGTCCGTTTCCAACCAATGTACGTATCGATTTACAATAACAATGTAAAGCAAACCTTTTTAAGGAATTATTATCCGGCTAAACTATGACTATTTAGACAGTGTAATATACACTATTAAGACACAAGTCTACATCGCAATAAAACTGAAAAAAAAAAAAAAAACCGACGCTATTTAATTACTTTTATCTATATTCCCAGAATATATCAGGATTATGTATTTGGATTGAATATCAATTCAGTACATATTTCAAGAATTGCACTTTAAGGCGATGTGACATAAGAGTACTAAATATATTAAGATATGACATACAGTTCGGTTCAGATACCGATGCATTTCGTCACGGTCCGATTTGTAACACACGGCTACAGGGGAAAATAAACTATCGAGTACAGGTTAGACCGGTTACCAAAGTCTGTTTACATAAATCGGGCTTATGTCCCAGATGCAAACAAACGTTTTAAAGTAAATGGTGTTTTGGACCATTGCCAGTTTATATATTTGGTACGTAGATAGATGTATTACGTATATATAACATTTCAACATTATAACCGTCAAATTCACGAGATACATGTCAGAACCACAGATCATTTCTACATAAATTCTGATATATCACGTGACACATGTCAACCCATGATGAACAGCAGAAAAGATGAAAATATAAAAGAAATTGACAGAAATGTTCTTAGTTTTGAGAATATACGTTAAAAGCAATATACCAAAGGTTTATAAAATGGGAGCTCTCCTTCTTTTTATCATAAATATAAACATGTAAATAATTGATGTTGAATTCAGCACAAGTGTTTCATGTTTTCTGAAGCCTGAGAAATTACTACGTAGTTATCACTGGGCAATCACGCGAGACGTGAATATCATTTATACACCCTGACAGTTGGGACACTAAATCTGGGACGATACAGCGTTTTTAAACGGCATTCATTTTATGATGTGCGTATATACTCAAACAAATTATTAAGAATGTTCAATTCCTCTTTCACAAATATTTTGGCATTCGTTATAAAAGAAAAAATGAAATTTAAAAAAAACGAAAAAAAAACAACAAACAAACAAACAAACAAACAAACAAAAAAAACAAGCAAACAAAAACAAAACCAAAAAAATGAAATTGCAAATTTTCACATTAACAGATACTTCTTTTGTGTAAAGATTTCAGATCGAGTAATATATACAGATTATTTAAATCCTCTATACACGTGACACATTAGGAGTCTGGTCAGAGAATTAACATATATATGCTCGTTATAATACAGTAGTTTTGAATTGGGACCGTCTGAAGTCAAAACGAAATGCATAGTCACAAAGTGATCAAAGTATTCCTTTCTTCTACACGAAATTGTGTAATTATTCTACTCAAACATCAGCTTCCAAACAATTACAAACAATCAACAGTTAAACATTGTGATATTATATAGCAATTTTAATATAGACTACCAATTCATATTGTTAATGTGTCGCCATGAATAGTTACAGACCGGAAGTTCCTTTTTCCGAAGCAAAAAACCTGACCACTACGAACAGGTTACAAAAGTATTTTTTATCGACTCTGTAACAATATCAAGGCATTTTAGATTGTTTTGTTCACTACAATGTTAATTTAATGCACTAGAAAAAAATTGGTTTCTGTTACCCGAGACGCTTATCGAGGCAGTAACCGAGCTTTCCTTCGAAATCAATTTTTACTGGACTGCTACACCTGCTATGCTTCAATATACTCATGATCAGGCGAATAATTTATAGAACTTTCGGCTCAGTTTTCCTTTGCGCAAGTGGAAGTCGATTATCGGTACATTGATATGAAAGTTCTTGGTGTTTAAAACGCATTTCTAGATATCTTTTGTGATAAGGGGGGGGGGGGAACAATTTACACAACTGTTGAGGCGCCTATTGTTTTAGTTCACACATTCAAACTAGAGGCCTGTTTTCGTAAGTAATTTAGGGGAATAACACAGCTTTTGGCCCAGTTGTCTTTAGTTAACAGTGAAGCATTGATCCAAATCACACAATTGTTGTTTCAGTTGCCCTTTATTATCAGGGAAATAAATTACAGAAACATTGGTCCAGTTAAGTTTACTTTCCGTGGAAATAATCTACCAAACCATTGGTCCAGCTGTGTTTAGTTACCATGGAAATACTCTACCATTTTTCATTTCCATTACCGAAGCAATGGTTTAACATTATTGTGCAATTTGCATGTACATTTTTAAAAATGAAAAGATCATTTATTATTTTTTAAAAAATAACGTTTTTATCTATGGGCATGTGAAGATGAATGCACGAAAAGATATCTTCAATAAAAGGCAAGAAGGTAAAAAAAAAGATGTTTCAGATAAATTCAACCAAGTGCTACTTCTGAAAAATTAATGTAAAGTGGAACGAATGGACTGCATTAAATTAACGAATCCATGTTCATACATTCGAGATCAAGACTGCTTTCGATGTGGGAGGTGAACCGTGTTTACGGGTTTGCATAAACAGGATGTGCGCCCGTCTGAAACTTTGGTCTACACATCCAGATTCAATTTGCTTTTAGAATTAAGTTTGCAAAAACAACACAAGAGTCAGATTTCATCACGTGTAGTGTCCATTTAATTTAAATGTAAATAAAACAGAATATATTTGATGTATCCAAGTCCTATAAGTTTGTCATTGGAAAACAAAACCAAATCGATTTGCATTAGAACTGCTCTTATTTTCTATATCGAGCACTCCATGCACTCCGGTCTCTAGGTGATCTAGTCTACAGATTGGAGATGGAGTTTTGAATTTCACATTATGAATATAAAGAAACTACACTTACATAATGAAGAATATGACACAAGACTTTTCTGTTCTGGAGTTTGAAGACTGAAGACTTGGACAACGGACTTTAATGTTTATATATAGTAACAGGAACTGTTCAGTATACTTATATACCTGTAGCGCACTAGTAGCAAAATATAACACCACTACAAAAGCTCACCTGCCTGTCGGTTGATGTTCGTCTAAAGTGTTACTTATGAAGACGTTACGGCATCTGATCTGAGCTTACGATAGCATAATATATCTACTTATGCACAATGTGTATAATGAATTCCTGTATATTTTAACACAGGCTGGATTTTAAACCGTTATAACCATAATCTGGTGTACAACATCGCCAACCCGGGGCTATATTAAGTATTTATACCTTACAGTATACAAGTCAGTTATATAGGTCGATCGATCGGCTACAGGAGTGAAATATACAGGCCAAATAATGTAAACCCTTGTTGATAGACTTAGGAAGTGGACTACCACAAGAACTCCAAAACCTGTTTAATATTTTTCATCAAAATTGTTAAGAGTATATCATTATGTGAAATATGAAGTATTTATTGCAACAAAAACCATCAATATCTTTAAAGTATCGATCATTCATAAACAACAACGAGACTGGCAATCTCCACCTCATCACCAGTCAGTCCAAACATCCAGGAATAGTTACTCATCGATCTTATCCCACCAAACTATACAGCCCTCACTCCCAGACAAAGTCATTACTATGTACCCTACCAAACTACACAGCCCACACTCTCAGACAAGATCATTACTATGTACCTCACCAAACTACACAGCCCACACTCTCAGACAAGATCATTACTATGTACCTCACCAAACTATACAGCCCTCACCCTCAGACAAGGTCATTACTATGTACCCTACCAAACTATACAACCCTCACCCTCAGACAAGGTCATAACTATGTACCCTACCAAACTATACAACCCTCACCCTCAGACAAGGTCATAACTATGTACCTCACCAAACTATACAGCCCCCACCCTCAGACAAGGTCATTACTATGTATCCTACCAAACTATACAGCCCTCACCCTCAGACAAGGTCATAACTATGTACCTCACCAAACAATACAGCCCTCAGACAAGGTCATTACTATGTACCTCACCAAACTGTACAGCCCTCACTCTCAGACAAGGTCATTACTATGTACCTCACCAAACTATACAGCCCTCACTCTCGGACAAGGTCATTACTATGTATCTCACCAAACTATACAGCCCTCACCCTCAGACAAGGTCATTAATATGTATCTCACCAAACTATACAGTCCCCAAATATTACGTCATTCAAAGGTTGATTCAAGAGTGCTTCACTATGTTTCACATGTAATTGTATTTCGATTTCACTTTTCAGTGTAGAAGGAAATGTTAACGACAACAGCTTGATGAACATGTTATCAATTATCAGTAAGCGCAACGTAGTCTCTGCGTCACATGTAAATAGTCGTGTATGTAAGACACCATCACAAGCAAGGATAAGAAAAACTGTCCCTTACGGTGTATTTAACTTGTAAACAAACTTTCGTAACACCGTAGTTTCCCTTAGAAATATATTTGTACATACATTTTTCATGCTCGGGTTGCAATTTTATCAAAACTATTCAGGCTACCAACTAAACACATTGGGAGACATAAATGTATTCTTGTTGTCTTTAAATTGACGAAGAAATGTATTGAAGTGAGACACAAATTTCATTATTAAGGTGTAGACGATATCTAACACCCACTGAAATAATCTGAGAATATAAAGAAGCAATACGCTCAGGTGAATTTCGCTCATCTATTATGTATGATAGAGTCTTTTTGTCATTATTATTTTATCTCAGTGGTTTGAATACTTGAACCTTGTTTATTATATGGTTTATAGTTATTATTATTATATCACATGGTTTCTATTTGGTGTTATATTCCATGGTTTCTATTTGGTGTTATATCACATGGTTTCTATTTGGTGTTATATCAGATGGTTTCTATTTGGTGTTATACTCCATGGTTTCTATTTGGTGTTATATTCCATGGTTTCTATTTGGTGATATATCACATTGTTTCTATTTGGTGTTATATCAGATGGTTTCTATTTGGTGTTATATCACATTGTTTCTATTTGGTGTTATATCACATGGTTTCTATTTGGTGTTATATCAGATGGTTTCTATTTGGTGTTATATCACATGGTTTCTATTTGGTGTTATATTCCATGGTTTCTATTTGGTGTTATATTCCATGGTTTCTATTTGGTGTTATATCAGATGGTTTCTATTTGGTGTTATATCACATGGTTTCCCATGGTTTCTATTTGGTGTTATATTCCATGGTTTCTATTTGGTGTTATATCAGATGGTTTCTATTTGGTGTTATATCAGATGGTTTCTATTTGGTGTTATATCACATGGTTTCTATTTGGTGTTATATTCCATGGTTTCTATTTGGTGTTATATCAGATGGTTTCTATTTGGTGTTATATCACATGGTTTCTATTTGGTGTTATATTCCATGGTTTCTATTTGGTGTTATATCAGATGGTTTCTATTTGGTGTTATATCACATGGTTTCTATTTGGTGTTATATCAGATGGTTTCTATTTGGTGTTATATCAGATGGTTTCTATTTGGTGTTATATTCCATGGTTTCTATTTGGTGTTATATCAGATGGTTTCTATTTGGTGTTATATCACATGGTTTCTATTTGGTGTTATATTCCATGGTTTCTATTTGGTGTTATATCACATGGTTTCTATTTGGTGTTATACTCCATGGTTTCTATTTAGTGTTATATCACATGGTTTCTATTTGGTGTTATATTCCATGGTTTCTATTTGGTGTTATATCACATGGTTTCTATTTGGTGTTATATTCCATGGTTTCTATTTGGTGTTATATCACATGGTTTCTATTTGGTGTTATATCAGATGGTTTCTATTTGGTGTTATATCACATGGTTTCTATTTGGTGTTATATCACATTGTTTCTATTTGGTGTTATATCAGATGGTTTCTATTTGGTGTTATATCAGTTGGTTTCTATTTGGTGTTATATCACATGGTTTCTATTTGGTGTTATATTCCATGGTTTCTATTTGGTGTTATATCACATGGTTTCTATTTGGTGTTATACTCCATGGTTTCTATTTAGTGTTATATCACATGGTTTCTATTTGGTGTTATATTCCATGGTTTCTATTTGGTATTATATCACATGGTTTCTATTTGGTGTTATATTCCATGGTTTCTATTTGGTGTTATATCACATGGTTTCTATTTGGTGGTATATCAGATGGTTTCTATTTGGTGTTATATCACATGGTTTCTATTTGGTGTTATATCACATTGTTTCTATTTGGTGTTATATCAGATGGTTTATATTTGGTGTTATATCAGTTGGTTTCTATTTGGTGTTATATTCCATGGTTTCTATTTGGTGTTATATCACATGGTTTCTATTTGGTGTTATATCACATGGTTTCTATTTGGTGTTATATCACATTGTTTCTATTTGGTGTTATATCAGATGGTTTCTATTTGGTGTTATATCAGATGGTTTCTATTTGGTGTTATATCAGATGGTTTCTATTTGGTGTTATATTCCATGGTTTCTATTTGGTGTTATACTCCATGGTTTCTATTTGGTGTTATATCAGATGGTTTCTATTTGGTGTTATATCAGATGGTTTCTATTTGGTGTTATATCACATTGTTTCTATTTGGTGTTATATCACATGGTTTCTATTTGGTGTTATATCACATTGTTTCTATTTGGTGTTATATCACATGGTTTCTATTTGGTGTTATATCAGATGGTTTCTATTTGGTGTTATATCACATGGTTTCTATTTGGTGTTATATCAGATGGTTTCTATTTGGTGTTATATCACATGGTTTCTATTTGGTGTTATATTCCATGGTTTCTATTTGGTGTTATATCACATGGTTTCTATTTGGTGTTATATCACATGGTTTCTATTTGGTGTTATATTCCATTGTTTCTAGTTTTTGTTATATTCAATGGTTTCTAATTGTTGTTATATTTTTTTTCTTTTTCAGCCATTTTCTTTCAAGTGTTAATGTAGTGCTAACTGCTCTGATTCTATACAGTGAATGAGTGTACGTAGATTGTGGTTTTGCCATTTGTCTTTCTACCATTACCAGGAAGTGGACGAGCTTATCGTACTAACTGTTAGAACCAGTTCTTATGACTTCTATAGAAGATATATATATATATATATATCACCTTAACTCTATATACACTACTTCCTTGTACATGGATTGCACAATATATACATACATCTTGGAAAGCCGGTTCTTAAGACTACCAGCCAGGCATTGTCCCGTTAATTTTTTATATAGTTTTAACATGTATTTATTTAAATGTCGGAAAGAAGACAAAAGGTTCGTTTACAGACAAAAGATTCGTTGAAAAGTAACTTTATTTAAAAACGTATGAAGTCTTATTTGAACTTTGAATACAAGGGCATAACTTTTAATATTTTTTTTTAATCGGCACCACCGAATGTCGAAAGTGGCACCACCAATAGGTACGATAGGTAGAATGATTATCACCTTAAACACTAACGGTTCCCTCGTCATGCATGTGATGAACATGTTATAACAAATACATAGGATATTAGGACTGGCGTATTTTTGTCACAGCTAACAGCCTAAGCCAGGACACACATGCCAGCACAAAGCAGCACGGTCAATATAAGGACTTAAAGGGATAACGGCGACAATGCCGTCAACAGATTTACTTTTCATATTATGTCTAAAGGATTTGAAGAGCCGTACTAACACCATTATGGTTACTCGATGTCTGTGTCCAGAACTGACCTCAATGAACGTCATTGGACTTAACGCACTCAGGACAGGACAGACACACATACAAGACAAATGACGTAACAAAATAACCAAATTTGTACTACAGACAATTTTGAGCCATACTTAAGGAATAACAACCCTGATGTCAATATCAGGAAAAAATAACTACGATGCAAACATCAGGGAAAATCCCTGATGCCGATATTTGGAAAAAAACACCCTTATGCCGATATTTTGATCGTAAAGTTTTATTCCAATATAATTAAATCAACTCGAATGTCAATATATCAATTCCAATTTCAACAAAATTTTCCCGCAAAAAACGAAAAAGGATAGGGACATCAGGCGAATCTTACGGAAGTCTTCTCCTTACATCTTAGGTCTAATTTGGTGTAATGATTCACATATATATATATATATTTATAATATGCAAGTATATTTCATATGGTGAAGAAAAACGTCAGAGATCATATTGCAGGCTTCATTTCTAAGTTGGCACGTGCTTATATTTATATTTCGACTGCCGTCGTTTGTTAAAGTTTTGTTAAAGAGACATTTTCAGTATTCCAAACAGTCGAGTTTCAAATTGCAATACAGAGTTTACATTTAACAAATCAAAATTCACGTTAAATTATCTATATGTACTTGGAAAACGGTTGTACAATATTTTTTCATATGCCGTTGAGACATGCCATGAAGTATCTAAAGTATTAAAATTAATTTATGTTTATGTCGTTTATCAGAATGAGATTCCCCAAGAATAAGTTCATATAATTTATGAAGGGAGGTAACTCTGTTCAAATAAAAAAAACCCATAAAATTATCCAGAAATAATAGTGTTTACATTGTAGTAAACAAAGACTGTCTCTAAATCTTTTCCCCAGATCAACATAAGAAGACCCGAAAAGGGGATTTTTTAAAAACAAAATCGAGCTGGTGCACTTTCTGTCAGGTAATTAAGTAGACCTAAGCGTGTGATTTTTGTTTTGATAAGAAACCAGAACATGGCATAGAGGTATATATTACCTTAAGTCTAAACGCATTTTCTTGTAAGGTAAAAGCACAGAGGCCACATCGACATCACGATAAACCGGTTTGCTTTATAATGGTAATAGTATATTTCTTTAAAATCGCCAAGGTCTTTGTTTGGAAAATTTTTCACATTCAATTTACAACGAGATAAAACCTGAATCTTAATTATAACTTTTCTGATTTGGTGAGAAACTGGCTCTGTGATTTTGCATACGACATGGTATACGTCGGGTATGACAGTTTTTTTTTTAAATCCCCGGATCAAAAAATCGGAAGCATATTGTTTTTGTGCTGTCTGTTGTCAACTTTAACATTTAACTTTTGCATAATAAGAGGTGGGACTTTCATATTTGGCCGGTATGCCCCTTGTAACAAGACCTTTGTGGTATTACCATTTTCTTGACCATGTGACCTTGACCTTAACCGTTTTCCCACATTTGAAAGTAAATAAAAAATATACAACAAAGAAGATAAGTGTTTCTCAAAGTGTGCATGCAATGAGCGCAGTTTTAATGTCCCTATTAATTTTTTTGTTGCAACCGGGGCTGAGTATTTCATATATATAAATTCCATGGTATTACCAGCTACAACTACAGACATTATGTGAGGTCGATTAATTTACTGGATTAAATATTTCAACATGCTTCTGGAACTGAAATAAATGTATACAGAATATCACACGTATTTATGAAATATTAAAACCATTGAAAAACAATTGGTAATAATAAGAAAGGCGTTTATACAGATGATGACGACTGTAGCTAATATTTCCAGTGTATTTTAGATTGTATAATACCTTAACACAACTGAGGACTGTGAGTAATCTATCTGTGTGGTATGTGGTATAATACCTTAACACAATACCTTAACTCATGACTGTGAGTTATATATATGTGTGGTATGTGGCATGATACCTTAACACAATACCTTAACTCATGACTGTGAGTAATATATCTGTGTGGTATGTGGTATAATACCTTAACACAATACCTTAACTCATGACTGTGAGTTATATATCTGTGTGGTATGTGACATTATACCTTAACACAATACCTTAACTCATGACTGTGAGTTATATATCTGTGTGGTATGTGGTATAATACCTTAACACAATAACTCATGACTGTGAGTAATATATCTGTGTGTTATGTGGCATAATACCTTAACACAATACCTTAACTCATGACTGTGAGTAATATATCTGTGTGGTATGTGGTATAATACCTTAACACAACTCATGACTGTGAGTAATATATCTGTGTGTTATGTGGCATAATACTTTAACACAATACCTTAACTCATGACTGTGAGTAATATATCTGTGTGGTATGTGGTATAATACCTTAACACAACTCATGACTGTGAGTAATATATCTGTGTGGTATGTGACATAATACCTTAACACAATACCTTAACTCATGACTGTGAGTAATATATCTGTGTGGTATGTGGGGTAATACCTTAACACAACTCATAACTGTGAGTAATATATCTGTGTGGTATGTGATATAATACCTTAACACAATACCTTAACTCATGACTGTGAGTAATATATCTGTGTGGTATGTGGCATGATACCTTAACACAACTGATGACTGTGAGTAATATATCTGTGTGTTATGTGGCATAATACCTTAACACAATACCTTAACTCATGACGGTGAGTAATATATCTGTGTGGTATGTGATATAATACCTTAACACAATACCTTAACTCATGACTGTGAGTTATATATATGTGTGGTATGTGACATAATACCTTAACACAATACCTTAACTCATGACTGTGAGTAATATATCTGTGTGTTATGTGGTATAATACCTTAACACAACTCATGACTGTGAGTAATATATCTGTGTGTTATGTGACATGATACCTTAACACAACTCATGACTGTGAGTAATATATATGTGTGTTATGTGACATAATACCTTAACACAACTGATGACTGTAAGTAATATATCTGTGTGGTATGTGACATGATACCTTAACACAACTGATGACTGTGAGTAATATATCTGTGTGTTATGTGGTATAATACCTTAACACAACTCATGACTGTGAGTAATATATGTGTGTGTTATGTGGTATAATACCTTAACACAACTCATGACTGTGAGTAATATATCAGTGTGGTATGTGGTATAATACCTTAACACAACTGATGACTGTGAGTAATATATCTGTGTGGTATGTGGTATAATACCTTAACACAACTCATGACTGTGAGTTATATATATGTGTGGTATGTGGCATGATACCTTAACACAACTGATGACTGTGAGTAATATATCTGTGTCTTATGTGGTATAATACCTTAACACAACTCATGACTGTGAGTAATATATCTGTGTGTTATGTGGTATAATACCTTAACACAACTCATGACTGTGAGTTATATATCTGTGTGGTATGTGATATAATACCTTAACACTGAAATATAACTAAATATAACTCGGAAAAATTACATTTGACAGGTTTCAATGTAAAAATGTGGAGAAAAAATCAAACGGAGGCAGCCATTTTATTGCGTCATTATCTATCAGAATGTTATGTCATTTCCATATCATGATAGAAAGAGGCAACCAATGAAAAACGCTGTAGGGTATATCACACTTGTGACATACATGTAGAAATATTACATGGGCGAAGTAACTGTACAGCAGGTGGATTATGAGCTTAAAATACAGCAAAACACACATGTCAAAACATGACTGATCCGACTGTTACTGCTGTACAATAACAGGCCTTATGTCGATCTGTACAAGCCGGAAGGGTGACACCCGAGGATAATTAGGTCTACAATAGAATTAGTTAGCAACAAATGTTTTACATATCTTATCGTTTATGAACAATAGGAACGTAAAATTTAAAATAAAAAACAAAAAAACAGTGTCTCAGCAATTGTGTAACCCACATCCTGTACATATACATATACTTATTTTAAGAGATGAAAGGATATTTACACCCTGAAGCTTTGGTTTGAATAGCTGCTGTATATTGATATAGGTAAGAACCGTGATATAAGAGGCTACTGTCCATGAAGGATACCGATCTCCCTGTCAACGTACTGGAAATTGGATCTTCAATATAAATGCCATTGAACCAGTACACGTGATCATTTGTTATATGTTTTATATATAGTAACTACCACCATGTCACAGTCAGGTGATTGCCGATCTATCTATAATGTCTATTCACACGATTCTTGTAATTCTCCCCATTGTTCCTGGCACACTTTGTCCGGCTACACCAAACTTTAGCAGTTTGTGTATGTTCAATGCTTCCTCAATTTGTGTACATTTGCAATATACAGGTACAACAACTTACAGTGTTATATATATATATTTGTTTATTTTGTTTGTGAATCCAGTTGCATAAGCCCCTACTGGCTTCACGATTCTATTGAAATTACAAACCAGGTTGGTACGCAAGTGGTACCCAACTTCCGATTATGCAGTCTAGTCATGCTATTGTTCAAGTAACATTAAGTATGGCATATTTTCTGAAGCTTTCAAGTATACAGGTATATGTATACGTAATTAGCAGATACACTAAGGTATGGTATCGATTCGGTACCTGCTCGTTGTACTGTGTACGTGTGTCGTGTTGGTTGACATAATAGTGTCTATTCTTATGGTTTATACAAGTTTTAGGACATGCATTTGACGCAAGATCTAAATATATGCTGTCACTGAAATCAGTTGTTAGGATTTGCAACTATCGTGTGAAGTTATTCGCATTGTCTTGTAAGCACAGGTGTGGGTCATCAACATCAGTTACAGGTATATATATATATGTAGCCAACACAGATCGATATCAGCTTCTCACGAGAAATAGTTACCTTGGCGATATATTAGATATCTATATGTGTATGGTACCACTAACCTAATGTCACTGTTGTATAGGATTATGTTGAAACGATAATAATTCATACAGAATAAAATGGTCTACTGGAACACGACAGTGTCATTACGCAAAAGAACTCACATACAAAATCATGACGTGTTACAATCATATTCCTCCTCACGTTGCAAAAATGTATATCTAAATCACATCCCTGTCCACTTCAGATACTGTATATCTAAAACAGTTATATTAAAGCTAAGAGGCCAAAAGAATACTGTACACACACACACATACACACACGACCAGCCACACCCGCACTCGCCACCACAAACAACACCAAAATTACATACCTGGAGCTGGTGTCGATGCCGACGATTGAGCTGCTGCAATCGCCAAGAAAATGTAAAAAAATCCAAGTGGACAGGCCATTGCGACCAGTTTGTCCGAAATGTTCGCCATACCTGTGTACAGGTAAATGTTGACTGTGTGTTCGTCTCGCTCTCGACACAATTATATTGTTATTATGGCGAGGTCACGGTCGACGTCTTCCTCACCTGCGTCGGGTAGTCGCTTTTTGTACCTGGTTTGGAGATTTATATAGAATTACTCCGTACCGTTTGAGCTAAATTCAATGCCGTTCGATTCTTGGTTCGATGTTGACATTGCCTTCAGTCTAATAATACGAGAACGGCGATGGACGTTAATCCACACTGGGGTATGTTTAATTAACACACCTATTACAATGCCTTGTATATACGTTTATATTCAGGACCGGAGTGGTTGGGGGTTGGAGGCGATCAAGTTGATTGGGGCGAAATTTGGGACATTATTATTTATGCATTTTCAGTGGAAACCTTATAATGAAAATAGCTTGACAATATGGAAATTGATTTCATATAGGTAACATGTATTGGTGGCTACGAAAAGTCAAATTACAATGGTGACAGTTTTTTTTCTGTCATTGTCCATTTATCACAGACTTAAAGAAGATAAAAACCGTAAATGGTTTATCTTTAGATAAAATTTGGGAGCCTGACAGGCGATATGCCGCTTCCATAAGACAATACTGGGAAGGTACCAGAAAGGCGAGATACCACGTCCATCAGGTGAGATATCGCGTCAATGGACACTACCGCGAGTGTACCAGAAAGGCAAAATATCGCGTCTGTAGACAATATTGAGATGGTGCCAGAAAGGCGAGAAACCGCGTCCATGGACACTTCCGCGAGTGTACCAGAAAGGCGAGATACCACGTCCAGGAACACTACCGCGAGTGTACCAGAAAGGCGAGATACCGCGTCCATGGACACTACCCCGAGTGTACCAGAAAGGCGAGGTACCGCGTCCATGGACACTACCACGAGTGTACCAGAAAGGCGAGATACCGCGACCATGGACACTACCGCGAGTGTACCAGAAAGGCGAGATACCGCGTCCATGGACACTAACGCGAGTGTACCAGAAAGGCGAGATACCGCGTCCATGGACACTTCCGCGAGTGTACCAGAAAGGCAAAATATCGCGTCTATAGACAATACTGGGAGGGTAGCAGAAAGGCGAGAAACCGCGTCAATGGACAATAATGGCATTTGCGAGAGAGGCGAGACAGAGATATTATGACGACTAATACGACATCCTCTTCTGTTGACATGTTCTTATAAAATAATTACAGATAAGTTATTTGAGTGTTGTCTTATCATCAGATATTGTAATAAATAGCAAATCCGTGTAACGTTAAGAATGTGTTTATAGCGTAAGGACAAGAGATATATTAGATGACACAGAACTGTTCAAGAAAGATGTCGTCAGTAAATAAACCATTGCAAAATTCAAGTTGATATTTTTTGTCGTTTTTCAATAACTTTAGGACAAGATATGAAGAAAAGAAATGGAACCAACAACAAGCTAACGAGCACCAAATACGTCAAGCTTCATATCGCACAAAGAAATAGGATATTTCACAATGAGGTCACTATGACGACCATAAAACTTCCCGATAATTTTCCTCAATTTGAATCTTTTAAACACTTTATTACGAGTTTGTGCGCCAGTTGACTTCTTGCATGAAAGCCATGATAGTTGGAACAAGCCCGTGCTACTTACAGAAAACGAGAAAATTGGAACAAATTTCAAAATTTCCCAGATTTTGCACGTCTTGTATACAAATGAAAATGATGCAATGCATATCAAAAGAATGTTAAATCCCGTAACAATTATGTAGACTCATCACTGATAGCGAAATTATCTATCCATTTAAATGTGTCGACAATACTGGACAGAAGACTCTTATTGATCTTCAAGAACAACTGTTGTCTTTCACAAGGTGTAAATGATATTTTTCTCCGCAAGTCGCCGTCGTTTTAATAATTATTAGTGTTTTAATAACGTATCTGTATCCTTTTGTGACACATAAAACACCTTTATTGTCAGTGTTAATCAGTAAAACATATGACAGAGAAAACTTTCATTTTTGTCACACTATTTACATCAACGGTATCAATCTGAAGTTAAATGTTGTGGAAAAAATTACCAATATGTCAACTTTATGATAATCCATACTCAAATTCAATAAAATTAGGGCAAAATAATGACAAAAGAAAGATTTACATGGAGAGTCCCTAAAAAGCATACGGAGAATACGACCAGATGTTCCGAAAGAGTAAGCGTCTTCTACTTCTTCGACGACATCCACCATATATAAAATGTAAAACAACGGAACAAACAGGTAAACTAACGAGCATTAAACACGTCCAGCTTCCTACCACGCAAAGAAATAGAATATTGAATCAACCGAGACATGTAAACGTTCGTGATTCAGGGAAGTTGCATTCAGAAATGGAATATTCACAATAAGGAAATTGAGTCATCACGCTTATAATACAGCTTGGTGGAAAGCTGTAAATGTTGGTTATATTGAAGTAAACGATCGAAATAAACGGCTAGTGTAGAAGAGTCTGTGGTGTCCTTGATTTCAAAGTCTGGTGGGTCAACACGATTGGCGTGGTCAATGAATTTCTTGTTATTCATAGACAAGAAGTTTTCAATATATCTGAAGGTGAAACAGTCTAAAAAGGCTTTTATATAGAACCATGGAAGTCACATTAATCACTTACTTTTTATTATTTTAGAAAACATACTTAAAACATGGTATTCATAAATACAAAGATGCTAAAACTCTAGTACAAATTATGTAACAGAATGTTAGTTATAAATACGGAACATGATCATTTAACGTTACCAAGTGAGGAAAAAAAAACAAACAAACAAACAGAGAAATCTAACATAATGTCATACAGATAACACTCGACTTCTGTTTGGAGTTGAAGCCGTGGCGATGAATAACTTTGTAATGTTAAATGAGATCATGGTTACTGAATAATATATTTCAATTTGCGGGATAGTGTTTCGTGAATTAGTGGCACGACTCAGAATATACACATGTACTTTAAACTGTTCTAACATAATCTGATTTATGAACATAAAGAATTTTATTTAAATATGGAGCTGCTGCATCTCCCTGTCTAGATTTTTACTTTTCCTTTAATAACTTTGGATTTTGGCAAGTCGCCTCCTAGACTTAAAACAACAGGACCTTAGCATCACTGATGAGACCTAGAAGGACAAAACAGCTGTATGCTGCGGTTTCATTCATTGTTTGACTCTACTCTATCTAATTCTGAAGTATTAGCGGGTGCCATTCACTTTTGTGTCTTTTGTACAATCTTTTAATCCAATTCGAAGCCATTGAGAAAAGTTAAGAAATGTTTATGTACTGTGCACACTCAAGTCTTCAGACTAAGTCACTGTACCTGTACTACATTCTGTTCATAATTTATTCAAGAACTTCTAAAAATAGCTTTAAGATTATACCCATGTTTTTAAATTACAAAATTAATTGTGTTCCGTGGCTAGTGTTCCTCTCCATCTTCACTTTGACATGCCAATCAGTTAATTTTGGTTTTCCTTCATCGCCTTCTAGAGTTCATTTTTGAGGCCCTTAGCATCACTGGCGAGTCCTTGAAGGACGAAACATCTGTATAGTTGAGAATAACTGTTTGGCTCGTCTTAGATCTGAAAGATGCACCTTATCAAATAGTCATAGGTTTTTTTAAAAACCTAAAATATGTACCTAATTGTTCATGTTCTAAGAAACGCCAAATAAATTCAAACAACTTAAACTAAAAAAAAAAAATGAAATAAAAAAATTTAAAAAAAATTCCATACTTAAAATTAAAAATATTCTTTTACATGTACTAAACACAATTATCACGAAATTTAGCTTGCATCCCACTAACAAAGTTTGTCATAATAATTTGTGGTTTGTTTTGACGTGTTCTGATATCTGTGTACTCTTACTGACAAATAAATCATCATCACTCAAGACTAATGGGATATTAGTTGGTGACTGGTGCCCTGATCCAATCTAGATTTTACTGACGTTCCAATGCTGGGTAAAATTTATATTAATCTCTGTAGGTGTAAGACTAAGGAGAGCAGCGTACTGTATGTCAATCTGAATTTTTATCCATGTAATATTCTTACAACTTCCCTCGCCCCTGTTAGGTGATGCGAGACACGTATGTTCACAATTAACAGGTACAAAGTTTCAGGATATGATACGTGTAAACACATATATTTCATGATTTATGAACCTTGAAAAAAGAGTTTCTCTGCTCAATAGGAAAATGTTCTTTGAGCCATGCGCCAACCTTCACATCGTGTCCCTGGGTGACACCACATATAATTGGTAGGAAACCCGCTTGAACTCGCGCTTTGTCATTTAAAATATATATATCGTATATCAATTATAACAAATATTTGTGAATCTATTTATAACTAGATCGTCAGGGTATGATATAGAACAGACTATCACGAATCGAAGAATGCTAGATGCACAGTCCCAATTGCGTAATAGATGTGCCTGATACAAACTATCCTAAGAAAGTCATATTTATCTGTATAACATAGGCATATGTTTAATTAAGTAGCGATATCTCCTACACAAAGAAATGCTTGTGACAACGGGGAGGCGAAGTGTCAAATCACATAGAAAATTAGATATCCTCCAGTTTTTCGGATGACTCTATAGAAAAGACTCCTGAACAAAAGACGCTCAAGTAAATATATCACATTTCAATACAAATTTAGATTTCTATACAGCATGACTAAATGATAAATATAAAACGACTTCGATTTTTCCAATATTGATAGAGATTGGGAAAAATTCATACCGGTCGAAATCAATTTCAAAACAAAACATAGTAGGTCACTTAACCCAATAATTTCACACGTTGCAATATTGTACGATTTCAAAATAACGTCAATTGCATATGTAAACTCTGAATCATGATACTATATTTTTTAATGATTTAAAAAATGGCATGGCAAAACTAAGAGGGCTAAAAGTCCACCACCAATGTCTACTACCTGAAACCTGAGACACTATGTCTCTGCAGACAACTCTACAGGACAAACGTTCCCTCAGACGCTTTACCTCTCCAGACAACTCTACAGGACAAACGTTCCCTCAGACGCTTTACCTCTCCAGACAACTCTACAGGACAAACGTTCCCTCAGACGCTTTACCTCTCCAGACAACTCTACAGGACAAACGTTTATATATGCCTGGTGCTAGTGTTGTACTATTTATATATGTCTGGTGTTAGTGTTGTACTGTCTATATATGTCTGGTGTTAGTGTTGTATTGTGTATATGTGTCTGGTGCTAGTGTTGTGCTGTTTATATATACCTAGTTCTAGTGTTGTACTGTGTTTATATGTCTGGTGCTGGTGTTGTACTGTGTATGTGTGTCTGGTGTTAGTGTTGTATTGTCTATATATGTCTGGTGTTAGTGTTGTACTGTGTTTATATGTCTAGTGTTAGTGTTGTATTGTGTATATATGTCTGGTTTTAGTGTTGTACTGTCTATATATGTCTGGTGTTAGTGTTGTATTGTGTATATATGTCTGGTGATAGTATTGTACTGTTTATATATGTCTGGTGCTGGTGTTGTACTGTTTATATATGTCTGGTGTTAGTGTTGTACTGTGTATGTGTGTCTGGTGTTAGTGTTGTACTGTCTATATATGTCTGGTGTTAGTGTTGTATTGTGTATATATGTCTGGTGTTAGTGTTGTACTGTGTATATGTGTCTGATGCTAGTGTTGTACTCTGTATATATGCCTGGTGTTAGTGTTGTGCTGTGTATATATGTCTGGTGCTAGTGTTGTGCTGTGTATATATGTCTGGTGTTAGTGTTGTACTGTCTATATATGTCTGGTGTTAGTGTTGTACTGTCTATATATGTCTGGTGTTAGTGTTGTACTGTGTATATATGTCTGGTGTTAGTGTTGTACTGTATATATATGTCTGGTGTTATTGTTGTATTGTGTTTATATGTCTGGTGCTGGTGTTGTACTGTTTATATATGTCTGATGCTAGTGTTGTACTGTTTATATATGTCTGGTGCTAGTGTTCTACTGTGTATATGTATCTGGTGCTGGTGTTGTACTCTGTATATATGCCTGGTGTTAGTGTTGTACTGTGTATATATTTCTGGTGTTAGTGTTGTATTGTTTATATAAGTCTGGTGTTAGTGTTGTACTGTGTATATATGTCTAGTGTTAGTGTTGTACTGTGTATGTGTGTCTGGTGTTAGTGTTGTACTGTCTATATATGTCTGGTGTTAGTGTTGTATTGTGTATATATGTCTGGTGTTAGTGTTGTACTGTGTATATGTGTCTGATGCCAGTGTTGTACTCTGTATATATGCCTGGTGTTAGTGTTGTGCTGTGTATATATGTCTGGTGCTAGTGTTGTGCTGTGTATATATGTCTGGTGTTAGTGTTGTACTGTCTATATATGTCTGGTGTTAGTGTTGTACTGTCTATATATGTCTGGTGTTAGTGTTGTGCTGTGTATATATGTCTGGTGTTAGTGTTGTACTGTATATATATGTCTGGTGTTATTGTTGTATTGTGTTTATATGTCTGGTGCTGGTGTTGTACTGTTTATATATGTCTGATGCTAGTGTTGTACTGTTTATATATGTCTGGTGCTAGTGTTCTACTGTGTATATGTATCTGGTGCTGGTGTTGTACTATATATGCCTGGTGTTAGTGTTGTACTGTGTATATATTTCTGGTGTTAGTGTTGTATTGTTTATATAAGTCTGGTGTTAGTGTTGTACTGTGTATATATGTCTAGTGTTAGTGTTGTACTGTGTATGTGTGTCTGGTGTTAGTGTTGTACTGTCTATATATGTCTGGTGTTAGTGTTGTATTGTGTATATATGTCTGGTGTTAGTGTTGTACTGTGTATATGTGTCTGATGCTAGTGTTGTACTCTGTATATATGCCTGGTGTTAGTGTTGTATTGTGTATATATGTCTGGTGATAGTGTTGTACTGTGTTTATATGTCTGGTGTTAGTGTTGTACTGTGTTTATATGTCTAGTGTTAGTGTTGTACTGTTTATATATGTCTAGTGTTAGTGTTGTATTGTGTATATATGTCTGGTGTTAGTGTTGTACTGTGTATATATGTCTGGTGTTAGTATTGTACTTTGTATATATGTCTGGTGTTAGTGTTGTACTGTGTTTATATGTCTAGTGTTAGTGTTGTATTGTGTATATATGCCTGGTGTTAGTATTGTACTCTCTATATATGTCTGGTGCAAGTGTTGTACTGTGTATATATGTCTGGTGTTAGTGTTGTACTGTGTATATGTATCTGGTGCTGGTGTTGTACTCTGTATATATGCCTGGTGTTAGTGTTGTACTGTGTATATATGTCTATTGTTAGTGTTGTACTGTTTATATATGTCTAGTGTTAGTGTTGTATTGTGTATATATGTCTGGTGTTAGTGTTGTACTGTGTTTATATGTCTAGTGTTAGTGTTGTACTGTTTATATATGTCTAGTGTTAGTGCTGTATTGTGTATATATGTCTGGTGTTAGTGTTGTACTGTGTATATATGTCTGGTGTTAGTATTGTACTGTGTATATATGTCTGGTGTTAGTGTTGTACTGTGTTTATATGTCTAGTGTTAGTGTTGTATTGTGTATATATGCCTGGTGTTAGTATTGTACTCTCTATATATGTCTGGTGCAAGTGTTGTACTGTGTATATATGTCTGGTGTTAGTGTTGAACTTTGTATATATGTCTGGTGTTAGTGTTGTACTCTCTATATATGTCTGGTGCAAGTGTTGTACTGTGTATATATGTCTGGTGTTAGTGTTGTACTTTGTATATATGTGTGGTGTTAGTGTTGTACTCTCTATATATGTCTGGTGCAAGTGTTGTACTGTGTATATATGTCTGGTGTTAGTGTTGAACTTTGTATATATGTCTGGTGTTAGTGTTGTACTCTCTATATATGTCTGGTGCAAGTGTTGTACTGTGTATATATGTCTGGTGTTAGTGTTGTACTTTGTATATATGTGTGGTGTTAGTGTTGTACTCTCTATATATGTCTGGTGCAAGTGTTGTACTGTGTATATATGTCTGGTGTTAGTGTTGTACTGTGTATATATGTCTAGTGTTAGTGCTGTATTGTGTATATAGGTCTGGTGCTAGTGTTGTACTGTGTATATATGTCTGGTGTTAGTGTTATACTGTTTATATATGCCTGGTGTTAGTGTTGTATTGTGTATATATGTCTGGTGCCAGTGTTGTACTGTTTATATATGCCTGGTGTTAGTGTTGTACTGTGTATATATGTCTGGTGTTAGTGTTGTACTGTGTATATTTGTCTGGTGTTAGTGTTGTACTGTGTATATGTGTCTGGTGCTAGTGTTGTACTGTGTATATATGTCTGGTGTTAGTGTTGTACTGTGTATATATGTCTGGTGTTAGTATTGTACTCTGTATATATGTCTGGTGCCAGTGTTGTACTGTGTATATATGTCTGGTGTTAGTATTGTACTGTGTATATATGTCTGGTGCCAGTGTTGTGCTGTTTATATGTGTCTTGTCTTAATTATTCATTTAGCTTTGAATGAATTCCAAGCTTCACCAAGCTTTTTGTTAGCGGAGTAAAGAGTACAATGTAACTGAAACAATGAGAAAAAGCATCGATTTTTAGTAATGATTTTGTAGGTTATGAACACTTACTGTCATGCAGAAATTACATAATCTTTTTTTACAAAAATAAAATAGTAATATTTTTATTCTTCAACATCAGTTTTCTATAGAATATCTAACAAGAGGGCAAAAGGCCTGCATTGCTCACCTGACCAATACCGTTTTTCAGGTACTTCGCTAATTGGCCCCGTCCCTCCCACCCCAGGGGGATGAGACCTAATTTCTATAACAGATAAGAATGTTTCAGACCATTCCATTAAGAAGAATGTGCTCTATTTCCCCAAGATAATCAATTGTCCTCATTGCGATTCCAAAGACAAAGGCGAGTTTTATTATTTCACTATTTCTTACATTTTTTGACTTCTGAAAGAAAATTATATATTGATAGATATCATTTTACAAATATAATGCAGATTACAGAGCTAATGAAATATAGCAATGCCAAAACTGTAAGGAACCTTGGAATAACTATGAATTTACCAAAATAATTTTTAATAATTATTGTCCCTGTTGATTTGATGTGAAATGAAGTATATAACGATATATGCGACAATGATATGGATAATATAGCTTACCCAGTGAATATTGAAACAAAATGACTGACATGTGTCAATCTTTGATTTTAATAGTTTAAAGTTAAATTGTTATGGTAATTTCTTAAAGAGTACTGCATGGATCTTTCTCAAATTCTATATGAAGATTCCCATCGGTACCTTTTATATGTTGGGACTGATTTGGATTCTGGATTTTGACAATGGAAGTTTATTATTCCTACCTAAATACTAAATAGATCTTTCACATTTCCCTTGGTCATTTGTTGGTCCCTGTGGATTTTGGGTTTGATCAGATAAGCCAAACGGCGAACAGCTTCCTACGTTGGTTTTGACAGTAAAAGATTTTTTCCCATTGTTTCATAGAGGAATTTTTAACTTTCATATGATTCAGAGCTAAAACAGCGGAAAGAAGAGAAAAGAAGGGAAAAGATGTTTTAGTTTCAAGATCAGACAATGGTGGGCAGCGAGATCGAATAGTATTGGTCCTATGTGGACATACAGGTTATCAAACGGAGAATCTTCAATCTTTCCAACATACCATGCATGTCTAGAACACTAATTATAATTTGCTCTTAAAACAAAAGGCTGCTTCAATCATTATTATGCCATCTGCGAAATTACACAGGGAATCTGTTAAAATTTTCTAATTGTGATGTTACGAGTAGTGAATAGATGCAAAGTTGGTTAAAAAACCAAAAACATTATTTTTGCAGATTTTTAACTTGATATCGTACACAGCTAAAACACAAGGAAATATTAATTAGGTACCAATGACCTAGTGATGTGAAGTCCATAATATCCTTAATAAATACTCGGTAAATATTACAAAGGCTTTTACAGAGAGTAAATCAACTTCTGTGTATTCAGCATTCATAGTAAAAGAATGCAGTCTTTGTTGCAGTGATATTTCCTCATTTTTTCCCCCTTGTTTTTGCTTGTAACTTTACCTTACATTACTCCCTTTATCTGAGGCCACGGTGGACGCACGATTAAGGCATTTTTATCATCAGCCCTCCACCTCTAGATCGCTGGTTAGATGTCTATGTGTGGCAGTCTTACTGACCACATTGCAGTGTTTTTTCATTGGGAACTCCGTCTTTCTTTCACCACATCCTTGAATGACCCTGGCTGTTGGTAGGATATAAAGCAACAATACGACAAAACCTCATGAGAATTTTCATAAATATGAATATCATTGCCACTGGAAAATATTAAGGTACTGATGATTAATTATGGGGGGAAAACACAGTACACCATTGCATCAGAAGAGGTTAAACAATTTTGATAAGTCACAATTGATTACGACATCATTCAAGATAAAGGCCCAGAAAGGGCCTTTCTTACAAGCCATTGCACAGAAGGTTTCCTATGCCAATGCAGTATGAAAAGTAGCACTGCGTAGCTCTCGCCTATTTATAATAATTTTGAACCAAATTAGTACTCCATTACACTATCCATTCTTGAGAAGAAAATAAAAGAATGTCTCAGCCAATCAGAAGCCACTGTGATCATTTTGGATCTTCTGATCTGCAGGAAAAACAACACCTGTTCAGGGCCTCGTGATGCGTCAATGGCAAAAGTTATTATTCTTGAGAAGAAGTCAAAAATGTCTTAGCTAATCAGAGGCCATGGCGGCCATATTGGATTTTCCAGTTAGCACCAAAATCAACAATATTTGTGAATGTTGTCATGATGATCATTTGTACCAGAGTTCGAAGTCCCGTAACTCTTGTAGATATGAACAGATTTCAATGATAATCAAATCCATGTAATGCCTCGTGTACATAAACCCATATATCAAATTTGGCAAAGATCCAACGGTAAATAGCAGTGTGTTGAAAGTAATAAAATGAGATGTTGTCAGCATTCAAAGACCTATACCACTTGCAAATAGCAATGGATGTCACTGGTTATCAAACTCCTGTGGCATTCAAAGTCCCATAACTCTTGCTGATATTAACAGTTTCGGTCAATGTGACATCTCAAGTACATAAACCGACATACTGAACATCAAACGTGTTTATATATCCCTAGTTATCTCATTTGAGATTATTAATTCATATCTATGTCAAATTCCGTGTTCTAAATGACGGAAATCCAGAACTTATGCTGTGTATTGATTGATTGATGAAATGATAATTAGCTCTGTATATGTTCTACAGTTATACAGGTACATCATACATGCATAACATACAATATAACACAGGTAGCTATAGGTATCATTTTAGTACGAAGTTCCTGAAAACGTGTGCACATGATTTTATCAATAATAACATACTTCCAGCCAGCATGACTGCTCTTTTTACTGAAATAGGTGTTCAGACTTCACAATACGCATTTTAAATTAAGCTGGTTGCGTAAGGTAAAAAATAATCGATAGCATACAATACTGAATAGGTCGAAAAGAAAAAAAATGTATATGAATATTACATATACAAGGTAAATAAGCAAATCAGCAAATACAAATAAATGTCGATTGTTTACAAAAGTACAAAAGGCAAATTGATGAAAACTAAGTTTATTGTCTTTCACAGTGCAATGTATATAAAGTCAAAGTGCTCCTGGTCGGTTATACACAACATTACAAGTACATTCGAAAATTCATATTTCCAAATATAGACAAATAGTACAATATAAAAGTATGACCCTCGTCACATTCTCTTTGAAAAAATGTTACATTTATCTGTATTTAACAAGTTTAAAGGTGTTCCAAGGTATTGAATCTAATTCTTTTCCGAAAAAATTATTTATAAGGTTCATTTAATATGATGAAGTGATTATAGTTTCCCGTATATATGTAGATAAACAAGCCAACATATGCAATTCTTCTTATACAGCACACGGTTAAAGTTTCAAGGCTTCACTATACCAGTTAATATACCGAAGATCTCAATATATGACTTATAATATCAGACCTTATTTCTAATCTACTACTGAAGCTGAGGACTAATAAAGAATAAGATACACAAGATGCAAGAATGATTTATTTCAAAAAATTGACAAACTTTAAAAAGAACGCAGTTACCTTTCAAAGAAATATAATTCTATTTATAATTTAAAACTTCAATAAAAACGAAGCTAAATATTAAATGTCATCGAATGAAAAATTAGTAAACCAATATATTAGACTCGTATATTTTACAAAATGCTGAATATATATGTTTTGATAGCTTTTCATAGCCTTCCATGTTTTGAAATAAATAATGCTTTTTAGTAGTCATAACTAAATCATTGCACGTGCGTGAAGGTTATATTCAGGGTCAAATTGGCAAAAAATAAGTGAAATATTGTATCAATCTTTAGGCTTTGGTTAAAATATCTGAAAATCAGAATTATATGACAGTAAAGAACATAAAGACAAATAAGTTTACTTGACAATATACGGCTCTCTTCAAAATTGAACAAATTATAGCGTTTGGCCTTAAGATTAGAGCGTCCACTTGGTTCAGTGGTTTACCTTGTCTTCAGAACAATTTTCTTGTGCATTCTCTGATCAGGGACCCGAGAGCTTGCATTCATTGTTTCATAAGCTTTCTGTATCCAACGATACTTTTAAGTAACACTAAGTTATTTCTTCCATGCTTTGTTGATGCACGCCAACGATACGGATGTCTGGTTCCTTTTCCAAATTCCAGATTGAAACAGTTTGAGGCCACGTTGACGTCCCAAATACCAAGATATAAGGGGCTGGTGTTTTAACCTACCCGTGTGTATACATAGCATACTGACTATCTTTCAGACATACGAGTTTGCTTTGTATGCTTTGCTTTCTTGCAAGATGTAAGTGAACATTGAAAACAAAGTCTATACAGAAAACAGTTGATGTACTGTCACTGAAATTACCGCATACGTCAGGTCACAGGTCGAATCATCATCTTTGACTTCCGTAATGACGTGAATTCCACGGTTCCTGTAAAGTTTTTCCAGCACATTGTGTCAGGATTATTCCCAGGCGTTGGGCTGTAAAACCCATTCAAATTAGAGTGATGACAGCTACGGTACCACCAGGAACCCCTGAAGACGTTTGCACAGTTCGCGTTGGGACGTATGTCATTATCCATATCTTTGGTGGTAAAACGATATCCGTTGTTATAAAGCATGCTATCAGTAACATTTCCAGTAAACCCGGTCACAGAAAGACGATAGCGGTCGCTTTCAGAGGCAAGGGAGAAGGAGTTGTATCTAGCGTATTTAGTGTGACCAGCTTCATCTTCCATTTCTATGTAAAGTTCATATGTTTGGACTGAAGTAAGGCGATAAATCTTTTCATTTCCGAGCCAATATTCGCCATAAGGATCACCAAATCCGTTCTTGAAATCTTGCCAATTATTAAGAAACTCCTGATTACCGTTAAATCTTCTTTGAAAAATAAGCCATCCACCGTTAAGAGTTTCCATGTCACAGTATGCATCAAACACAAGACCTTGCGGTATAGTCAGTGTGTAAACTGACGATGAACTTCCTGCTGGCAGACAGTCACATTGGAAACATCTGATAAAAATGCTTATCAAAGGTTGGTAAATTTTGCTTGAGTGATGAATTAGTCGACATTCTTTCGTGGAATCCTCGAAATCGAAAGCGTCACAATCCTGAGCACCACAGACATTTGCACAGGCCAGTAGAGAGGGTGTGCCACTCAAATTTTCCACAAGAGTGTAGCCGGTAGTGTCATTCGTGTAACCGTCTGTATTTCGAAAGAATGCAACCATTTTGTATTCCGAAATTGCATAATTGGAAAAACAAAGTACATACCAAATAAAACACCTCAAAATACTCTGCATTTTGTCAGTAACGTTAGAACCAGGGAGGATGAAATCGGTTTTATCTAGAAATAAGTATGACGAAGGGGTGTTTCCATGCATCCATTTACAGCATCTGTCAGACAAAAAGGACGAGCAATTGCCGTCAGTGTGTCTCGTCAATCCTCAATTAGCTATTGAAAAAAATTCTATGAAAGGTTTTCGTTCTTCCGGTCTGGGATTATCTCACGTTTGTAGTTTGCTTGTATCAGTATAGATTGCTTTTTACATAAGCTGAGTTTATTTTTTTTAATTTCAGATCACTAAAAGGACTTTCGTATCAATTATACTGGTGACATCAGGACGTATTCATCAATATCTACCGTTCGAGTCAGCCATACCCAGAGTCGCTTTCATGATTAGTCTCTACCTTAGGTAATTTTGCAAGCCCTCCTACGTCCGGTTTTCTAAATTAAGCCTACTCAATGCTTTTCTGTACTGATTCTCCTATAACAATCGATAGATATTTCGGTTCCTGGATTGTTGTACTGTTTGTATCAGCATTTCTTGTCCTTTCAGACCTACAAATAAGCATGAAATCTGTGTGAATAAGAGGGCAGATTTTCATTTTTTTATAATATTATTTCTAATTATGATGTGAACGATCTTTTCCTAAACTATAGCTTAGTCGCTATCCCATGTGGATGTTGAAAATGTTCATGATAAAATTGAAGAATGTTTGTCATCTTACCTAAGATCTTATTGGAGACTCATTCACTGAAGTTGGAACTTCATAATCAATGATTGTTTTTGTATGTTCCACTAAAAACAATATTTTCACTAAAACCGAACATAAAGCGTGGTTTTTTTTAGGGCTCGCTCTTGTTTTGATATACATTAGTTGTGTCTTTGAATCATCTGCTCGTCTTCAAACTAACTTGAATAGGGATCTTCAGTCTTCAACCTTATAGTCGACAAATTGGGTTTTAGACAATTCAGATCAGACAGAGGCAATATTTATTTCTGATTTTGATTCTTTTGACATATATGAATATTTAGAATTGAACTTTGGTTAAAAAGACACTTCCTGGTCCCCGCCAGGGGTTTCGACCCAAAGAAGATAATTAAGAGTGACTTAAGAAATTTCCTTAAAATGATCTCGTCTCTTCACTTCCGGAAACTGGCTATATATCCCGCTAGTTCATATTTACATTAACAGTAAACTGAAATGATGTTTCACATGTCTTAACATGGACAGAGTACGGATACATTTCCATCATAACGAATGCAATGAATTTCTAATGACTCTTCAATACCACAAACGATTAGCGTAATTGCTTGAGCTTATGTTATGATGTTGCCGGAGATCAATATTTAATTGTTAGATGTCCAAGTATTCATGGATTTACGCACATTAAAATCGCTTGATTTTGAAAGAGAACTATGTGATATTTATCGATGTAAATATCACAACGTTTATTTACGATTGGTCAGTGATATTGGTTTCTACCAAAGATATAATTCATCATAGTGTGTGAAAAAATAAGGGAAAATCATCTATATCTCATTAATAAGAGTGATTAATATCTGTGGTAACTTGGTACACGATATTGTTGACGCACTTGTGAAATTCAATAATAAGACATACACGGTAAGCCCAACGGTCCTTTGGACCAGGCCCCGCTTTCATGAAACTATCCAGGCAGTTAAGAACTGAGAATACCTTCACTTTGAGGATTTCCTCAAATAACTTGAGATTTCTCAAAATAGCTTGCACGAACCTTCCTCAACTCAAACATTTTTTTCAGTCATGAATGAGATTTTCCAATAGTTCGCTTGTTTAAAATCAAAATATGTTGTTATCTGCGAATAAATTAGAGAGTTTCCTCATTTGTTTGAGGGAGCAACATAGAAACCTTTAAAATTTTCTTAAGATGACTATTATTGCAATAATTAGAAGTCGAAGAAGACAGGAAACGATGTTTTCCTACCGCGCGTAAATATTGAAGAACTGTCCGGAGCAGACCCATTTTCGAGGTATTGTTTTTCCTACGAGACAGTATTGTATAAAGTGGGTCTTATACAGAAAAAGATTGTCAGGCCAATACACAGGAATTATTAGAACAGGTGCTTTTGACCCTTCGATTCCAGTGAGCTGGTATTTTATCCGTATGGTTAGCGACCGTGTAGGAATTTCCGAAAGCCAGGTATCCAGAACTGTCTTTTCAGTTTGTTCAGCTATTTGTAGCTTCGCAAGACAATACAACTACATGCTAATGGGACAAGGAGTTACGAGTGTCCAGTCGGAGTTCTTAAGATTGCAGGTAAACAACTGTTGCAAATTATGAACGTTCAGTGATGGTGACAACATCCAGGAGTACGTAAAAAACTTGAAGTCCAGTTACGTGGAGAGGACACAGTATTTGGGGCAGAATTTACAAAAAGGAAACAAAAATATCACATCCACACACTTGTAGATGGTAAAGATATTTTGAAATATATAAACTGTATGCGGTAATAAACACTTAAGATAAACCTCCACCACAAAAGTTTCTTGACATGTTAAAGCTGACCACCTGACTTATTTCTATAAATTATGACCAGAATGAAAGAGAAATGTAAGGTTTCACATAAGTAACTAGTTGAAGCCTAATATATATATTTATATGTATGTATAAAAAGCATAGTTAATGACGATACGCAAGTGTGTGTTTTTTTCTTTTTTTTTCTTTATATATATATATATTTAATGTGTGTCTTAAAATTATTATGCTGTAACTGTCCAAATTGTACAATTATACAAAGATGAAAAAACACAAATTGATTGTGATCATGAATGATAGATTCCAAAATGCCTATGTTGGGAGCCAACATGTTTAACTTGTAATAATCATTTCAGTACCAATTTTATTATGCAGTTACAGTATTGCAATCTATGATTTCACCTTGAGAGATAAATGACATTAATAAATTACATTGAAAATGATCAGCTGCTACCAGTTTTTACATGAAATATTTGAACTCATTCTCTTATCAACCAAACATGATATTTTACTTAACTCTTTGCAATATTTACATGAGCACTTCCAAATGGTCTGTAACCATCCACGGCTGAACATGACATGACATGAAAGTGAATTAATACCTCAGATTGACAAATGGAAATAATGCTTGAATAAAATGAAAGAATTCTTAATGCATATTTTTGTAACATAAACTACAATGTAATATTGTCCCAAGTTTCATTTTAACCCGCCATTGACTTAGATGCCACGCTTAACGCGAAATCAAATGGGTAGAGCACTTGCGATGTTGATGGATGGTCATAACTAAACTGCTGTCACTCAGCATGCACAACTAACCGTCACTATACATGTTTCCATGCCACTGGGTTAGTTGTCCCAAGACAATGTTAATATCATGAAAAGGGCCAGTGGCAGTTACCCTTACAAGACAAAGGATACCGCACAATGGCATAACACCACAGGTTACCGGTCATTTGGACTAAATAAGCTAAAAATGTCAGAACAAATTTTTTCCTGGAGCTAAGTAAGTACATAAGTGCTTTTTGTAGGTAAGCTAGATTAAATATTCTAGCAGAGGCATTAATAAATAATAACCTCTGTAACAATGGTGCCCAATACATACAGATGATGTGTCACAAATGTATTTTTAATGTACATAATATCAAAAGGCATGACTACCTACAGTCACATCCCGTATAACCAGTGGTGACACGAATAAAAAATCTCACTCATTTCTTTGTTGATGTTGATTGTCCACGTCATATGCTGCTGTATACGGTTTGAAAAGGTGATTTCAATTCTCATTTTGCAAATAAAATTCTAATTATATATTCATGTATCAACTTACAGCTAACATGAACTATGACATTGGCTACAAGTAATTTGTCGGCGTTTGTAATGCAAACGTGACGTCTGCTTTATCAGAAGTACTTTGGTGTATTCTACCAACATGAACACAATTTAGAAGTAATACTGTAGGTTTTATACGTACGTGATAACTGTTGCGGCCACCTCCTCCGATTCTTTTTAATATATACAATAGCTAGTAAAAAAAGTTATACATTTACCATTTAGTGTGAATTAAAAATGTCAAATT
This sequence comes from Ylistrum balloti, assembly GCF_031769215.1. Taxonomy (NCBI): domain Eukaryota; kingdom Metazoa; phylum Mollusca; class Bivalvia; order Pectinida; family Pectinidae; genus Ylistrum; species Ylistrum balloti. The sequence goes on along the minus strand of NW_026782275.1, from coordinate 298,558 downwards.
ATTATTTCTAACAAAAGCGTAGAAAATTTGCACCAACCAAATAGTGATTAAGATATATCAACACTAGTGTCTCCTTTCATAAATGATATCAAATTTTGCTCTGGGGAGGTTAGCCCTTTCAATGTTAGAATTTCGAAAATTGTAAAGCTTTATTACTCAAGCATTAATAGATTGTAAAAATCTTACAGAAATTACCGGGCCAAAAACACTGGCGTGTCTCCTTTTCCTTTTTGTATTTTACAATAACTTCAGCCCCTCTTAGGAACTGCTAAGATATGTTAAAGGTCAGATTAACAGAAACACATCAGTATTGATTTTTAAACCTGAACTTACTGTATCTTATCTGCCAATAACCCCCAGTATATCTATACCTGATCAGACAAATGGTAAGCCATTGTCTTGTGATAAGCATACCCCCTAACCTTTAATCAGAAAATTAATATGGTATGTTAATTTATGGCAAAAACAAGTGTTAATAAACTCACTTTCAATATAACAGGAACTTTAATAAAACTCAAACTGAACCAGCTTCAATACCAAAAGGAAGTCTATCTACCTGTGAAGACCTCCTTGAAGTTTTTGAACTCCTGTCATACTATTTTGTTGAGCTGAATACCCGTTCATTAGTTAGAACGTCGCCTTCAAATACAACTTTTTTTCCAATATATCGCCTACCTCATTGCGTGATACAGCCACTTTTTCAGTATTGAAGAATTTTCGCTTTCATCAATCAGGTTACAAAGCAAGAACTTCAGTTTTGTTTGTTGCATGAAAGGATGCTGTAAATGTGCATGAAAATCACTCTTTACAGGCTCCAAAAAGGCTTCATCAATCATGACTTTTTGTTTAATTAGACATAAGAAATCACAGTCTCTGATGTCCATTTCTCCAGCTGTTTAATTAACTTTTTCTTTTGTCTTTGAAGATGTTGAGACTGACAATCCAAGATCATAAATGATGTGCATACTGTGGAATTGAAAAGGTATTACATTTTTATTATGAATCAAAGCAAGTATTTTTCATTAATAAACAAAGCAGACAGCAGAACAAGAAGCAGGATAGGAACCCACTTAATCATTCAATATTCTTGCAAGCGATGTAATAAATGTTTATAACCCACTTTTATAAAATCTTCAAAAGTTTGACGGTGATCTTTTCAGAGCTGCAATTTCCAAAATTGCCTTTATTTAAATGAGTACTTGTGGAAGAAGTGATGTCCCTTAATTGTTGAATATTTAAAAAATATATGAATACAGTTTTTATTATACATGCTGGATGACTTGGAATAAGTGCTGGAATAAGTTTGAATGATCCTAATTTTTTGAATTGTTTTTATCTTTGAAATTTTGCATAATACATAAAAAAACAAGACAAGACAAGTCACATACCAACATTCACTCAAATGAATCATCATCATCATCATCATCATCATCATCATGTACGTCAATTATGATATGTATGGATGCTGTATAATGTGTGCCTGGATGATGTATGGACTCTGTTTATGATGTTTATGTATGTTGTTAATGTAGTATGGATGTTTTTTAATGTTGTATGGATTGTTGTATGTTGTATGGATGGTGTAAATGTTGTATGGATGGTATATATGTTGTATGGATGGTGTAAATGTTGTATGGATGGTGTAAATGTTGTATGGATTGTATATATGTTGTATGGATGGTTTATATGTTGTATGGATGGTGTAAATGTTGTATGGTTGGTATATATGTTGTATGGATGGTTTATATGTTGTATGGATGGTGTAAATGTTGTATGGATGGTGTAAATGTTGTATGGATGGTATAAATGTTGTATGGATGGTGTAAATGTTGTATGGATAGTATATATGTTATATGGATGGTATATATGTTGTATGGATGGTATAAATGTTGTATGGATGGTGTAAATGTTGTATGGATGGTGTATATGTTGTATGCATGGTGTATATGTGGATGGTGTAAATGTGGATGGTGTAAATGTGGATGGTGTAAATATCATATGGTGTAAATGTCATATGGATGGTGTAAATGTTTTATGGATGGTGTAAATGTTGTATGGATGGTGTATATGTTGTATGGATGGTGTAAATGTTGTATGGATGGTATATATGTTGTATGGATGATGTATATGTTGTATGGATGGTGTATATGTTGTATGGATGATGTATATGTTGTATGGATGGTATATATGTCGTATGGATGGTGTATATGTGGATGGTGTAAATGTTGTATGGATGGTGTAAATGTTGTATGGATGGTGTAAATGTTGTATTGATGGTGTATATGTTGTATGGATTGTGTATATGTTGTATGGATGGTGTAAATGTTGTATGGATGGTGTAAATGTTGTATGGATGGTGTAAATGTTGTATGGATGGTATTAATGTTGTATGGATGGTGTAAATGTTGTATGGATGGTGTAAATGTTGTATGGATGATGTAAATGTTATATGGATGGTATATATGTTGTATGGATGGTGTATATGTTGTATGGATGGTATAGATGTTGTATGGATGGTGTAAATGTTGTATGAATGGTGTATATGTTGCATGGATGGTGTAAATGTTGAATGGCTGATGTATATGTTGTATGGATGGTGTAAATGTTGTATGGATGGTGTAAATGTTGTATGCATAGTATATATGTTGTATGGATGGTGTAAATGTTGTATGGATGATGTATATGTTGTATGCATAGTATATATGTTGTATGGATGGTGTAAATGTTGTATGCATAGTATATATGTTGTATGGATGGTGTAAATGTTGTATGGATGATGTATATGTTGTATGCATAGTATATATGTTGTATGGATGGTGTAAATGTTGAATGGCTGATGTATATGTTGTATGGATGGTGTAAATGTTGTATGGATGGTGTAAATGTTGTATGCATAGTATATATGTTGTATGGATGGTGTAAATGTTGTATGGATGGTGTATATGTTGTATGGATGGTGTATATGTTGTATGGATGGTATATATGTTGTATGGATGGTGTAAATGTTGTATCGATGGTATCAATGCTGTATGGATGGTGTAAATGTTGTATGGGTAGTATATATGTTGTGTGGATGGTGTAAATGTTGTATGGATGGTGTATATGTTGTATGGATGGTTTAAATGTGGATGGTGTATATGTTGTATGGATGGTATATATGTTGTATGGATGGTATAAATGTGGATGGTGTAAATGTTGTATGGATGGTATATATGTTGTATGGATGGTGTATATGTTGTATGGATGGTTTAAATGTGGATGGTGTAAATGTTGTATGGATGGTATATATGTTGTATGGATGGTATATATGTTGTATGGATGGTTTATATGTTGTATGGATGGTATAAATGTGGATGGTATATATGTTGTATGGATGGTATATATGTTGTATGGATGGTGTATATGTTGTATGGATGGTTTAAATGTGGATGGTGTATATGTTGTATGGATGGTATTAATGTTGTATGGATGGTATATATGTTGTATGGATGGTGTAAATGTGGATGGTGTAAATGTTGTATGGATGGTATATATGTTGTATGGATGGTATATATGTTGTATGGATGGTATATATGTTGTATGGATGGTGTAAATGTTGTATGGATGGTATATATGTTGTATGGATGGTATATATGTCGTATGGATGATGTATATGTGGATGGTGTAAATGTTGCATGGATGGTGTAAATGTTGTATGGATGATGTATATGTTGTATGGATGGTGTATATGTTGTATGGATGATGTACATGTTGTATGGATGGTATATATGTCGTATGGATGATGTATATGTGGATGGTGTAAATGTTGTATGGATGGTGTAAATGTTGTATGGATGGTGTAAATGTTGTATGGATGGTGTAAATGTTGTATTGATGGTGTATATGTTGTATGGATTGTGTATATGTTGTATGGATGGTGTAAATGTTGTATGGATGGTGTAAATGTTGTATGGATGGTGTAAATGTTGTATGGATGGTATTAATGTTGTATGGATGGTGTAAATGTTGTATGGATGGTGTAAATGTTGTATGGATGGTGTAAATGTTGTATGGATGATGTAAATGTTGTATGGATGGTATATATGTTGTATGGATGGTGTATATGTTGTATGGATGGTATAGATGTTGTATGGATGGTGTAAATGTTGTATGGATGGTGTATATGTTGCATGGATGGTGTAAATGTTGTATGGCTGATGTATATGTTGTATGGATGGTGTAAATGTTGTATGGATGGTGTAAATGTTGTATGGATGGTGTAAATGTTGTATGGATGGTGTAAATGTTGTATGCATAGTATATATGTTGTATGGATGGTGTAAATGTTGTATGGATGATGTATATGTTGTATGGATGGTGTAAATGTTGTATCGATGATGTATATGTTGTATGGATGGTGTAAATGTTGTATCGATGGTATCAATGCTGTATGGATGGTGTAAATGTTGTATGGGTAGTATATATGTTGTGTGGATGGTGTAAATGTTGTATGGATGGTGTATATGTTGTATGGATGGTGTATATGTTGTATGGATGGTATTAATGTTGTATGGATGGTATATATGTTGTATGGATGGTGTAAATGTCGTATGGATGGTGTAAATGTGGATGGTGTAAATGTTGTATGGATGGTGTAAATGTCGTATGGATGGTGTAAATGTGGATGGTGTAAATGTTGTATGGATGGTGTAAATGTCGTATGGATGGTGTAAATGTGGATAGTATATATGTTGTATGGATGGTGTAAATGTTGTATGGATGGTATATATGTTGTATGGATAGTATACATGTTGTATGGACAGTATATATGTTGTATAGGTGGTGTAAATGTGGATGGTGTAAATGTTGTATGGATGGTGTAAATGTGGATGGTGTAAATGTTGTATGGATAGTATATATGTTGTATGGATGGTATATATGTTGTATAGATGCTGCATATGGTGTGTATGGATCATGTTTATGTTATCTAGATGATGTGTATGCTGTGTGTGGGTGCCGATTTGGTGTGTATGTATGCCGTTTGTTATTTGGATGTTGTGTATGCTGTGTATGGGTGCCGATTTGGTGTGTATGTATGCCGTTTATCGTAAGAAAGGACGTTTGTTATGATGTATCTTCGTTGCTGTATACTTTGTATGGATGGTGTGAATGGTATATAGATGCTGTGCATGGATGTTGTATGTGTTGTATGAATGTTTTATATGTTGCGTGGAATCTGAATTTGGTGAATATGAATGTTGTATATAGTATGCATTGCCTAACTGATCTGTCCTCTATATAGCAGTACCCTACTTATTTGTCCCCTACACAGTACCCCAATCATGTTCCCTACAAACCAATACCCTACTAATGTGACAATTAGAAAGTAGTATCCTACTAAGTTGTCCTGTACATGTCTGTATCCTACTGACCTCTCCACTACATAGCTGTATCCTACTGATCTCTCCACTACATAGCTGTACCCTACCGATCTCTCCACTACATAGCTGTACCCTACCGATCTCTCCGCTACATAGCTGTACCCTACCGATCTCTCCACTACATAGCTGTACCCTACTTATCTCTCCACTACATAGCTGTACCCTACCGATCTCTCCACTACATAGCTGTACCCTACCGATCTCTCCACTACATAGCTGTACCCTACTGATCTCTCCACTACATAGCTGTACCCTACTGATCTCTCCACTACATAGCTGTACCCTACTGATCTCTCCACTACATAGCTGTACCCTACTGATCTCTCCACTACATAGCTGTACCCTACTGATCTCTCCACTACATAGCTGTACCCCACTGATCTCTCCACTACATAGCTGTACCCCACTGATCTCTCCACTACATAGCTGTCCTCTACTGATCTCTCCACTACATAGCTGTACCCTACCGATCTCTCCACTACATAGCTGTACCCCACTGATCTCTCCACTACATAGCTGTACCCCACTGATCTCTCCACTACATAGCTGTACCCTACTGATCTCTCCACTACATAGCTGTACCCTACTGATCTCTCCACTACATAGCTGTACCCTACTGATCTCTCCACTACATAGCTGTACCCTACCGATCTCTCCACTACATAGCTGTATCCTACTGATCTCTCCACTACATATCTGTACCCTACTGATCTCTCCACTACATAGCTGTACCCTACTTATCTCTCCACTACATAGCTGTATGCGTTTGATCTGTCCTAAAAAAAGGAGAACCCTATCTGTCCTCTAGAAAGTAGTACCCAACTAATTTGTCCTCTAGAAAGTAGTACCTTACTCATCTGTCCTCTAGAAAGTAGTACCCTACTAATCTGTCCTCTAGAAAGTAGTACCTTACTCATCTGTCCTCTAGAAAGTAGTACCTTACTAATCTGTCCTCTAGAAAGTAGTACCTTACTAATCTGTCCTCTAGAAAGTAGTACCTTACTCATCTGTCCTCTAGAAAGTAGTACCTTACTAATCTGTCCTCTAGAAAGTAGTACCTTACTCATCTGTCCTCTAGAAAGTAGTACCCTACTAATCTGTCCTCTAGAAAGTAGTACCTTACTCATCTGTCCTCTAGAAAGTAGTACCTTACTAATATGTCCTCTAGAAAGTAGTACCCAACTCATCTGTCCTCTAGAAAGTAGTAACTTACTAATTTGTCCTCTAGAAAGTAGTACCTTACTCATCTGTCCTCTAGAAAGTAGTACCTTACTCATCTGTCCTCTAGAAAGTAGTACCCTACTAATCTGTCCTCTAGAAAGTAGTAACTTACTCATCTGTCCTCTAGAAAGTAATACCCTACTAATCTGTCCTCTAGAAAGTAGTACCCTACTAATCTGTCCTCTAGAAAGTAGTACCTTACTCATCTGTCCTCTAGAAAGTAGTACCCAACTAATTTGTCCTCTAGAAAGTAGTACCTTACTCATCTGTCCTCTAGAAAGTAGTACCCAACTAATTTGTCCTCTAGAAAGTAGTACCTTACTCATCTGTCCTCTAGAAAGTAGTACCTTACTCATCTGTCCTCTAGAAAGTAGTACCCAACTAATTTGTCCTCTAGAAAGTAGTACCTTACTCATCTGTCCTCTAGAAAGTAGTACCCTACTAATCTGTCCTCTAGAAAGTAGTACCTCACCAATCTGTCCTCTAGAAAGTAGTAACTTACTCATCTGTCCTCTAGAAAGTAGTACCCAACTAATTTGTCCTCTAGAAAGTAGTACCTTACTCATCTGTCCTCTAGAAAGTAGTACCCAACTAATTTGTCCTCTAGAAAGTAGTACCTTACTCATCTGTCCTCTAGAAAGTAGTACCCAACTCATCTGTCCTCTACATAGCAGTACCCAAAAATATGTCTGGTACATAGGGGTACCTAAAATTGTCCTCTACATAGAAAAACCCAACTTTTCTGTTGTACTGTCCTCTACACAGAAATACCCAACTTTTCTCTTGTACTGTCCTCTACACAGAAATACCCAACTTTTCTGTTGTACTGTCCTCTACATAGAAATACCCAACTTTTCTGTTTTTATACAGCAATACCTTGCTAATCTGTTCTCTATAAAGACGTATCTATTAATCTGTCCTCCACAAAGCAGAATCCTACAAATCTCTTCTATTTATAGCTGTGCCCTATAGATCTGTCCTCTACATATCAATACCCTACAAATCTGTCCTCTACATACCAGTGTACTTGCAAATCTGCCTTCTACATAGCATTTCCGCAGAAATCTGTCCTTTCCATAGCAGTATCCTAATGATGTATCTTCCCTATAGCAGTGATCTAAATTTTTCGTATGTCGATTAGGCTAGCCAATCAGATATTTACATAAGGTAATTCATCCAACATATTATGTTAATTTGTATTATACTGTGATATATTTCAATCTCATCTGCAAACAAATTCTGTCAAGTGTCTTTCATCAAGTGTTTTATTTACATCAATCACACAAAGATATAAATTTTATACTTGCAGCTATTTCTCGTAGCACTTACATAATTCATTTATTGATCATTGATACAAGAAGGTATTTATTTCATGGTATACACAAAACTCCAACACTGGATGCTGATAGGCAATTCCTTTCTATATATTTATATAAAAATTTATCACACAATCTCTGCAGTTAGTAGGAAGTTATTTCTTCAATCCAAAATAGGTGAAGGTCCTTTATCTTTCTATGATCCTTCGACACTACAAATTTGAAAAAAAACTTCATTTCTACCATTAGCAGTTCGTATTTCAATAGTAAATCTCCTCATCCATGGACACCCTGCTTGTCTGGCCTCTCCTTAGCAGTGTCCTACAAGTCTGACCTCTCTATAGCAGTGTCAACAAGTTTGACCTCTCTATAGCAGTGTCAATAAGTTTGACCTCTCTATAGCAGTGCAACAAGTCTGACCTCTCTATAGCAGTGTCAACAAGTCTGACCTCTCTATAGCAGTGTCAACAAGTCTGACCTCTCTATAGCAGTGTCAACAAGTTTGACCTTTCTATAGCAGTGTCAACAAGTCTGACCTCTCTATAGCAGTGTCCTACAAGTCTGACCTCTCTATAGCAGTGTCCTACAAGTCTGACCTTTTGAAAGTAGTATCTTCCTTTACTGTCCCATTCATAGCAGTGCCCTACGAGTCTGACCTCTCATTAACAATGTCAAGATGTCTTACCTCTCCATAGTAGTGCCCTACGCATCTGACCTCTCCTTAGTAATGACAAGATGTCTTACCACTCCATAGTAGTGCCCTACGCGTCTGACCTCTCCTTAGCAATGTCAAGATGTCTTACCTTAGCAATGTCAAAATGTCTTACCTCTCCACAGTAGTGCCCTACGCATCTGACCTCTCCTTAGTAATGACAAGATGTCTTACCTCTCCATAGTAGTGCCCTACGCATCTGACCTCTCCTTAGTAATGACAAGATGTCTTACCACTCCATAGTAGTGCCCTACGCGTCTGACCTCTCCTTAGCAATGTCAAGATGTCTTACCTTAGCAATGTCAAAATGTCTTACCTCTCCACAGTAGTGCCCTACGCATCTGACCTCTCCTTAGTAATGACAAGATGTCTTACCTCTCCATAGTAGTGCCCTACGCATCTGACCTCTCCTTAGTAATGACAAGATGTCTTACCACTCCATAGTAGTGCCCTACGCGTCTGACCTCTCCTTAGCAATGTCAAGATGTCTTACCTTAGCAATGTCAAAATGTCTTACCTCTCCACAGTAGTGCCCTACGAGTCTGACCTCTCCTTAGCAATGTCAAGATGTCTTACCTCTCCATAGTAGTGCCCTACGCGTCTGACCTCTCCCTAGTAATGTCAAGATGTCTTACCTCTCCATAGTAGTGCCCTATGCATCTGACCTCTCCATAGCAGTGCCCTTCAAGTCTGTCCTCTCCATAGCAGTGTCAACAAGTCTGTCCTCACCGTAGCAGTGTCAACAAGTCTGACCTCTCCATAGCAGTGTCAACAAGTCTTACTTCTCCATAGTAGTGCCCTACGCGTCTGACCTCTCCTTAGCAATGTCAAGATGTCTTACCTCTCCATAGTAGTGCCCTTCGCGTCTGACCTCTCCATAGCAGTGTCAACAAGTCTGTCCTCTCTATAGCAGTGTCAACATGTCTGACCTCTCCATAGCAGTGTCAACAAGTCTGACCTCTCCATAGCAGTGTCAACAAGTCTGACCTCTCCATAGCAGTGTCCCATCAATCTTTCCTCTCCCTGAAATTGGTTACTCACATATCCACAGCCAGGTCACCACTGGTTCCTCCTTTTTTAAAAACTTTTTATTGGTCTTTCCTCCATACAACAATCTTGTAATAAAAAATATCTATCTACCAAAGTCATCTGCTACATACACTGACCTGCTAGAGGTCAATCATTTCCACAAAAATCTCATAAGCCTATTTATGTCCACACCAATCTCACAGATGTTGATGAAGATGTTATCTCATCACATCAATGCCAAAGAGGTCAATCAATTCAAGTCAGTACTGTACTGATCTGTCACTATCCATGTCCAGTGTCTTTACCAGTCTCCTAGAGGTCAATCTGATAAACACATGACCCTAGTTACCCATCACTATCCATGTCAAGTGTCTACAATATTCTCATTGACTTTTATCTGTTGAAGAAAGTGCCTTACTGACCAATCACTGTCAATTTCCAGAGTCTACAACAGCCTTTTAGAGTTCAATCTGTTGAAGTCAGTACCCTACATATCAATCACTGTTCATGTCCATTGTCTATACCAGTCTCATTGAGGTCAATCTGTTGTTGAAGTCAGTACCCTACATATCAATCACTGTCCATGTCCATTGTCTATACCAGTCTCACTGAGGTCAATCTGTTGTTGAAGTCAGTGCCCTTCATATCAATCACTGTTCATATCCATTGTCTATACCAGTCTCCTTGAGGTCAATCCGTTGTTGAAGTCAGTGCCCTACATATCAATCACTGTTCATGTCCATTGTCTATACCAGTCTCCTTGAGGTCAATCCGTTGTTGAAGTCAGTGCCCTACATATCAATCACTGTTCATGTCCATTGTCTATACCAGTCTCCTTGAGGTCAATCTGTTGTTGAAGTCAGTGCCCTACATATCAATCACTGTTCATGTCCATTGTCTATACCAGCCTCATTGAGGTCAATCTGTTGTCGAAGTATGTACCCTACTGATTAATCACTGTTCATGTCTATACCAGTCTCCTTGAGGTCAATCAGTTGTTGAAGTATGTACCCTACTCATCCCAGTATTCTAGCTTCTTGATAACCTTTCTGTTTCAAAATCACAGTCCAACCATTAGCCTCCCATCTTCACACCATAGGTATCTGTAACTTGTCTATCATTTAAGGCTGTCAAGCTGAGATTCCTTAGGATAACATTCTCTCTCCAAGTCGCCTACAGTTCTAACAAATGTCCTCAACAGTGTTGCATTAATGTGGCATAGTGAGGCCACAAACATGGCATCTGCAATAAATCAGAATAAAAATAGTAAATAAATCTCAAAAAAAATTTAATTACTGAACAATTTGGTGGATATCATTGTCAGGTTAGCTTGGTATAATGGAACACATTATCCTTCAGGAATACATCTTTATACAGTGTGTAATATCTTGCTTACTCATCTGATGCTCAACCGATCAAGCTAATGAGAAGTTCTCTCGAGCCGAGTGGTATGTTGAGGATTGTATCTTTCCAAGGTTACATACTTCCCCTCCTGGAAATAACTCATTCTTGAAATTCCAGGGGTTACAGCAGAACTTATGAAAGTGAGTATTATTCCCAAGACTCTACTTGGCCACCAATTTAACGGAGGTCATTATTCATTCTAGCTTCAGATTCTAATTTGGAAACCTTGGCTTACTAGTACGATGCTCAACCGATCAGGTTAAAGAGAAATGCTAATTACCAACAGTATATTGTGGCTATAATTTTATCAGGGATACAAGTGTGTGCTTTATGCCTGAAAAATTGCGCCTTGGCATTTATTTAACTTCAAATTGATATCTAGCTGTGGATATTCTAGTGATTAGTGATAAAAACTGTATTGACAGAACATTTAATTCATTACACTTACCATTAAGTAACACTGTCAAAGGTACAGTTTCCAAAAGGGTCTTCTCTGGGTTTGAACTGATTTTCTGTCCTGCATTGTGACTAGCTGAATGGAATGTGTCCATCTCACTCTGTACATTCAGTTCATGCTCAGAGTCAAATGTATAATTATGGGGAATGTTTTCTTTGCCAAGGTCCTGTATCTTTTTCTCAACCAATTCAAGCTGCTGAAGGACCAAGACTGGACTTCCTGTGTATTCTTCACAAACCAGAAGATTATGAAGTCTGGTTCCATCAGTGTCTTGGAGGAAACCAATCTGACATCAATAAAAGGTAACGGTGAATAATTAAGACATTAAGCTTTATGAGTCCGTTAATATGTATTTTATTCCATGTGTACAAATAGTGTTCTTTGATACTTTAAGTACATGTCATCGATTTCTCCTTCCATTTTGCTAACTCTCTAGTTGCTATCATATTGCAGGTCTACTTTCCCTTGTTTTCTGATCATAATTTCTTAATACATGTACGTCTCTCCAGATGTATGATCCAAGCACAAACTGATTGTACGCAATAGCAACAACAGTAGGTTTAGTAACCTGACATCAAACATTTCCTGTACAATCAATAACACTGTATTATTTAATTATAATACTTTGGTACAAGGAATCATTACAGTATTTAAAATACTTTCATTTATCAACTGTAAATAGTTTGTCTATTCCAGGTATGGACAATCCTGGATTTTGATTCCATGTGTGTTTCATAAAAAAAACAACAACAGGCCCATTGGCCTTAACCATCTGACATAAAGACCTAGATATGAAAGAGGCCAAATAGACTTAAAACTGGTTTATAAAAACATTTTCTGCATATTTGAAATCATATTCTTCATACATTCACTACACAAATGTCATTACTCCATACATATTGCTTGTTTATAAAGCATGCAACAGGCCCAATATCAAGACATTTGGCCTTTATGTTACTGAGAAGTTACTTACACATTTGACCCCTGTGATCTCGAAAATAGGTCAAGGTGAAAAAACTCGGTAGCCCTTCATTTCATCAAGCTACAACCCAATATCAGCAGCTTGCCTCTTTTGGTTATTGAGAAGTTGTTGTTTGAATATATTACCATATTTTACCCCTGTGGTCTTGAAGTTATTTGAATGAAAAGTTTATGCACAACACAAGGTGCATTACAATGGATGAAAAAGGATGGCTTGGTAGTCCTTTATCCTAGCATGCTACAGGACCAATATCATTGACCTTCTGGTTATTAAAAAGAAGTCGTTTAAAGATTTTGACATATTTGACCCCTGTGACTGTGAAAGTGGGTCAAAGCCATTCATATTAACAAACTTGGTAACCCTAAATCCCATCATGCTACAAGCTCAGTATCAGCACCCTGGCCATTTTGGTTATTCAGAAGAAGTTGTATTACAATTTTACCATATTTGACTCCTATCATATTAACCCATTGGGCCTTTTGGTTATTGAGAAGAAGCTAGTTAAACATTTAAATATATTTGACATCTGTTACCTTGAAAGCAAGTCAAGGTCATTCATATTAACAAACTTGGTAGTTCTAACTCCAAGCATGCTAGAGGCCCAATATCAGCATCAGGGCCTTTCATTTATTTAGAAGAAGCCATTTGCAATGAAAGTTTATGCACAGAGCACAGTTGACAGTGGATGGCACACAACGACAGACGACACACAATGGCCATGGGTCATCCTGATCTTTCATGTCAGATAACCTAATTATGCATTTCATATCCTACAATGTCACTTGTACAAAACTTACCCTACTGAAACAGTGACCTATCATGTAAATGATACCAGCAGAAAACCGAGTCAAACAACTGGACATTCGTATTATCAGTGAGTCAGTCATCCTCAGTTTCTACAACAGGAAGAAATGTTGCCTAGTTCAATAACATATCAAAATGTAAGTATGACTTTGTAGATTCCCTTTTACAAAAACCAACTGAATAAAGCATTCTCTGTTATGATTCTATAGGATCAATCAATGAGGTTAAAAAGACTGATAAAATCTTTCACCTCTGTGTGGTGTGGAGTTAGCACAGCTTGAAGCTAATATTTTGAAAGTTTAGCACAAGGCTTAGTGTATTTATCTTTAGGAGTGGTTGAAATCATGTTTCCCATATCTTTATTTTTATGCAAGTGTTTACCACGAGAATCATTTTTAAGCTGTTGATTACATATGAAAAAACTATTATGCTTGTAGTGTATATATGCAATGTAATTGTTACCTTCAGTACTATCTGTGTCCATGACAACAGGGCGTTCTGGAACAGAATCTCCATTTCCCCACAGTAGCTGTCTGTCGTAACATCCACGTAGAAAACAATATTGCCTTCGACATCAGGAGATTTGATTGATGCTGCTGACATGTGCATCACCTACACGTTAACATTGTACCACAATCATAAATGAAGTAACTAATTTTGCCGATGAAATTGTTAAAAAATTCTATTCATATTAAATGGTACTATTATTTTATTTTACAGAAAAAGGAATAATTTAACAAACAGAGATATGACCGATGTTAAAGGAATGTAGTTAGTTTTAACTAAAATCATAGTAAAGTTGATATTCTGCATCATTTGAGTACCAAGCTATAATGTTCTACAAGATATTGTACTCAATGTAACACACTGTAAATGTGATACCATATATACCTTTGAAATGCGAGGATCTGTCAATGTATCAGTGTGTGATGGCTGGAAGTTATCTGATAACAGGACAACAGTGTAGGGCAGTCTCTCTTTTGTGACATCTGAACTCTCGCCAATGCTACCTTCGTCACATGCATGAGTGAGGCCATCCAGGACATGAGTGATAGTGGACAGTGGTAGAGTGGGAGAGCTGGTTCTGTGGTCCTGTATTAGTAGGAAATGACACCTTACAGACATCCAAACATATCTACTAGGGGCAAACACATTGCTTCTTACTCAAAGTCAGAGAACTGACTACTTGATGTAGTGGACAAGGAAACAGCATTGGTTTGTACTTAACAGCAAATTATCTTGAAGAACTTATTATTGTGCTTATTGTGCACGGGCTTATTGCTGTTTATTCATTGATTTAGTTTTTATTACATTTCTATTGCATTCCAGGACAGTAAAATATCTCACTTATGAAAAGTTAAAGAGAAAAACGAATCAGATTATGAATTCCCTGAAGCAGATAAATTTTACCAGCCCACTACGTGCTTTAACACCAGAGATAATTTTTTTTATAAATCATAACTAAGAAAAAAGCATTTCAAACAATGATATGCCATCACTCCCACTTTAATGGAGTTTGAATAAAATGGAACAAAATCATGCAGCTAAATATCCGAAACAAAAGCCTGTAATGAAGAAAATAAACGTATATTAAAGATAAAAGTTCCAAACTTCTCAAGATGTATCAACATAAAACATTACACTAATGAAGCTAAGCACAAAAATGCTAATTATCATATTGGAAAGAAATTTGAAAGAGCTCTATAAATCTGACTCAGTAATAAGAACATAGGCACCTTTGCATTTTGCATGAGTTCCTGCATTTGTTGTACGAGTTTGCCACAACAGAAGCGGGAGTTGATGAGATGGGCTACAGGCTTGCCACATAAACAATTTCCACCATCCATTTCCTCAAGGTAGGACTCAAACTACAAATGACATTATTTACCAGGAAATGAAAATAAGTAAACAAACTACCTGGTATCAACAGACTGATAAGTCTTACCAAATACCCCCCAAAATGTTAAATCAATACACATTTATACATAAAACCTTAATCAATTAAGATTTATACATAAAAAATAAATACAAAAAGATTTACGTACAGAAGATAAACCAATATATATTTGTACATAAAATATAAATCATTATACATTTATACACAAGATAGTAATAATTATACAATGAAACTTCTGAAATCTACCATACATGGGACATGAATATTTGGTTAGGTTTCTGTTTGCAAAAGTAAATGAAGTCGACCAGTCTCGACTCAGATATAACTGGTCTGATTTCATTTGTACATTACATTAACCGTTAAAGGTTTCTTTTATCCCTAACATTTCAATAAAGAAGACATCATTCCATACATTACCATTTCATTAGGTTTCGAAAGGTAATTGGTTTTGAGAAGGATCAGTTTGGGAAAGTAACATTGTAGCTAAATACACAAACAAAGAAAAATCTGAAAATGTACACAAACTATGAAATGATCCATAATCGTAAAATGCACACGAACTATCGATTGACGAATCAAGCTTCAAAAAGAATTACTTACAGGACAGACATTTGTAGTTAAACACATTTAATCTGATTCTAAGTAAAACACAAGTTACTTATTTATGATAACAACAGATCTTGGCTGATGTTAATATCTGGCACCAAAGAATTTCTAACGTTTAATCTAACCACTGATCTTCTCACGTCTTACCTGACACCAAATGATCTTTGGGGACTTCATAGCGTATCTGTCCAACTGATGAACTCTTTGTTGCCATGGTAATGCATTTGATTTATGTCTCTCTATGAAAGTACCTGAATGTCGCTTCTGGTCAAAAGGTGTTTCGTCCTTTTTAAAGCTCTGAGCAATGTAGTTCTATATAGAAAAATGAAACAGTTTTTTTAATTCAACCTTTATACTCACTTTCCTTACCATATAGCCAATTTATGATTCATTCTCTTCCAACTCATCATGACGAAACATGTGGATGTATTATGTTAGTGCCCTGTTCCACATCAGATGAAACAGCACAATCAAATAAAGATATCCTATTGTCTTCTATATTTTTACTGATGACCTTTGTTTGAAAAGGATATAAGACAAAAAAAAGTTTCAAAGAAATATTGCATTATCTTGCATGATAGTCCATTAATTCTACAAAACGAAACAAAATACCATCAAATATATTAAAATTTCTGCAAGATTCTTCCTCTGCTTTTAGCAGCAAACAGATATGTAGGCAGGGTATTATTGGCTTTTCAGCATTTTATTTCAGTTTTTTGGCTTTTATGAAATCTTCTTATTTTAATCAAGTAAAAGTTTGGAAATTAGGGTATGCTTCCTCTCTTTAAACTTACCATTCTCTTTAAACTTACCATTCTCTTCTTCCTGTGACCAATTCTACAGTTAACTGCTATTGGTTTCAAATCAAACTTGGTTACATACACCTCAGCACAGTAATCCCTCATTGTCTCTAACCACAGAACATACTGATCTGATACTGTTGGATAGTGATCCAAATTGTTGTTGATTGTCTCCCTTTGTAGTGATGTAAACATTTCACAACATGCCACATGTTCAGATATAAACGCCTCAGGAATGACGTCTCGATTGAACAACATCTGAACAGTCCCATCATGGTTTTCTAAGGACATTGAAAAGTATTTTGTTTACAAAAAAAAATGTAAAAGAACGCATATCACTTTTTTTTTTTAATAATAAAGACAACATAAGTAAACTTTGTAGACTATCAACTTATAACAAGATCTATTAAATATATACTTTTATCTTTAATGCCAATCATTCATTACCTTTGAAATTCTTATTAGTTTGTCAAAATCATTATCTCTATTTGTATTTTGATGAAAGAGAAAATATCACTTTTTTTCAACTTACGGAAATAGTCTTTGACATAATCATTGAGTCCTGCTATAGCACTGCATCCATGGAAACCTGTACAGATCACATACACTTCAGAATTTCCACTTTTACTGGTAGCCGGTTTGAAAACTTCTACCTGATAAGAAAAAAGAGGGAATACATCTTCAGGCCATGTCATATGCATCTTAGGCTTTTAAGAAACTTAAGATGTATCAAAATTTCACTTAAAAAAGAAAAAAATAAAAAAATTGTTATCTATGCTTTGATATGTATGAATCACCTTGAGACTGTACATATTTATGTATTCCACAAAAAGGATAAGACATACCTGGTAATTTAACACATGGAATGAAAATAAATAATTTAAATCAAGCTAAAGTTTGTATCAGATTTAGAAGGAGCTGTTAGATAATTAAGTGTTCACCTGATCGAATACACAGTTGAGGAGATACATAAGGCAGATTGTTTCACATTCAAACATTGTGAACTTTTTTAAGACAAGAGAACCCTTATGTGAGAGGATGGACAGTGCTGCTAGTGCCTCACAGCAGTGAAGGCGGGATACCACCGTTTCCTGGTCACCTGGTGTGTCCTGACAGTCAATACTGCCATCACATGTCACCTAGAAAATACATTTTAAAACAAAAGGCTGAAACCAGCAATAATAGATTGCAAGCACTTGGTATAAAATGGTACTTTGATAATACTTGAGGGAAACACTGCATCTTTTCTGTTCTGAAGACTACTTTTTTATTTCTTTTAAACTTTTACCTTTTGTCTAATCATGAATTAATTTCTATCACTATTTTCAAGGAATGCAATAAAATTGAAAACAAGATACATTAATAGTAACTAAAATAATGACAAATTCCATAGCCTGATTAAAATACATGTGCTTTAATTGCTTCTGGCATTTGGAAAACTTGAACCCTTCAAAATAAACAACTTTTACATTACATTTCTATTATAGTTATTCCCTATCAGACAGGACCCATGATACTCCCTACCAGATGGGCAGGACCCATGATATTCCCTACCAGACAGGACCTATGATATTCCCTATCAGACAGGACCTATGATATTCCCTACCAGACAGGACCCATGATACTCCCTACCAGATGGGCAGGACCCATGATATTCCCTACCAGACAGGACCAATGATATTCCCTACCAGACAGGACCTATGATATTCCCTACCAGACAGGACCCATGATACTCCCTACCAGATGGGCAGGACCCATGATATTCCCTACCAGACAGGACCTATGATATTCCCTACCAGTTGGGCAGGACCCATGATATTCCCTACCAGACAGGACCTATGATATTCCCTACCAGATGGGCAGGACCCATGATATTCCCTACCAGACAGGACCTATGATATTCCCTACCAGATGGGCAGGACCCATGATATTCCCTACCAGACAGGACCCATGATATTCCCTACCAGACAGGACCAATGATATTCCCTACCAGACAGGACCCATGATATTCCCTACCAGACAGGACCCATGATATTCCCTACCAGATGGACAGGACCCATGATATTCCCTACCAGATGGACAGGACCAATGATATTCCCTACCAGACAGGACCCATGATATTCCCTACCAGATGGACAGGACCAATGATATTCCCTACCAGACAGGACCCATGATATTCCCTACCAGGTGGATAGGACCTATCTCACGACAGGTAGCCATCAGTTGCTGGATATTGTCCCAGTCCATGAGATTGCCTGTGTTGTCCACTCCAAAGTCCCAGTAAGGCAAAGTATGTAAGATGAAGCGGTCATCTGCGATCATCTGGCTCACATTGTTACCCTCATAGTAAGGATTTAATGTGTTACCAAACCAGGTCCATGTGCCATTGTAATCTGAAACATGTCACATGCACCTTCAGACAAAGTTTCAATATTGATTCCAAAATCAAGAGGGCTATTTTCTTAGTTTTTAGTTAATGTGCAGCTTCATGGGCTGGTGAATTTATTTTCAGAAATGCAAGTCTGGGAACACTTTCATTATGACTTTGACCTATGACTTAGCAAACATCTGCTAATGAAAGTTATATAGACAGATTCCCTATTTAAGGTCCAGATTTGATTTTCACACAAGACAACGGACAAGTGACTCATGACAATGACACTTCAGAATCCAGAGTTCCTCTTATCCAATCACAGTGGTATTTACATGTCCTGTGTCCTTATGACTGAAATATATCAATTTGCATACTGATATGATGATAAGACATGATTCATATATCCCCTTTGGCCAAGTTAATGTGAATACAAAGTACAGAAGGCAATGAAAATCATGAGATATATCTTATTTTCATTTTAACATTGTTTGAATGTGAACATACCTTGAGATATTAAGTAATGGTTCAGACTCGTGATAAATGCACCTGGGGCCTCACAGAGATGTACTGAATTGAATTCTGGATTGTCAAAATCAGTAAGCTGAAAAGTTGACACAATTTCATAAAATTTGCACCAAGCTTGTGTACATAGTTCTGGCTTGCAACTTTCTCTTATTTCAGATATTACTGTTCCAGCTAAATTCATTTGCCCAGTATGTTGATGCCATTGGGATATGTCCTTATCACTTAGTTTGTCCTTCACAGCATTCAAGGCCAATTTCATCTGCTGGGTTTCTTTTATATGCCATGCTTCACATTCACGAATGCTTAGAGATGGTGTCTTATACCTCCTTTGGTTTGGATTTGGTGAATAGGAGAACCTTTTATGGAAAAGCCTTTCAACTCTCTTCTTAGAGGCTGGATCAGCTTGTAACGTAGATCCTCCAGAAACCTTTCTCTTCCTATGCGATATATTCATCTTTTCTACAAAGATAAAAACTCACTTTGTCATTAACGAATAAATAAATAAATTGCTTGTTCATGCACCTGTTAATTTTCAAACTAGAAAAAACAGACGATAACATGTCGGGTTTAGTTTTCCGTGTTTTTTTCATTTGTTTTGTTTTGGTTTATGCTAATAATAGGTGCTAAATGAGTTTGCTTAGTATCCACGACATGGACAGGTCATTTAAGTAGACACTACACACGTTGTACTTCTACAGTAATAGTCAAATATTATGCTACAATAACGAAACAAAGTTACGATCAAAAACATCATTACAGTTGTCATTCTTATATCTAGTATCACATTTAGTCGCTTATTTGTTTACCAACGTGCGTAATAACGCTAGAAATACCGCAATGGCAGCTTCCTCCCACAGTGAATAAAATAACATAAAAAAATAACAAGAACACGTGTTTCCGGTCAAAACAAAAACAAGAAAGCTTTCAATCGCTGAAATTACTATAAAAATCACATATTTTCATTGTCAAAATCGTAGACAATCAAGTTCAATATTGTTTCCGTTTGTTTATGCATATATCCACTGGGGCTTACCATTATTACTTATAAAACATTATTTTGTCAGAATTATACTCAAGTACGTCATCGAACGCGCCCGGTTTGCAGTGCACATCCGGGAACTTTTGATGCCGCAAGGAGACGATGTCGACGCAAGAAAATAGTAATTGTTTAATTTTGTTTCTATTACATTTCCTGAACACATAAGGATACTGGTTTAAGCAAACAAATAATACATAATATAACATTTTAAATGATACATATTTGAATGGGCGTGTATTTCGCATTGATGCACACTTGTGATTGATGTCAATGATCACCGATTCTACTCATCTATAATTGAAGTACTGAATGCGGCTTCAACATTAAGTTCATACTTCCAACCAACTTCAGCATCATCTTTATAATAAGTGGATAACATATCAATGAATTATATGTTTTCATCGGTGGGGGTGAATTTGTATCGAATCAAGTCGTTCCGGCCTCTGCCGGTTCGGCCTTCTAGTCGTTCCGGCCCCATGGCCATCTGACCCCCAAAATGTTAACAGCCAATATTGGTGACTTTGCGACTTATAAGTAATAATTAAATCTGGTAGTCTAATTAATTGCGTTTTTAAGTCCGTGGGGAAATCAATGTTCATCGTCTTATTAATTGCATCATTATTTTATCATCATCATCATCATCATTGTCATCATTTGTATTTACCACACAATCATCATCATCATTTTGGTGTTGGGAGTGGAGGCTCACAGGGTGCAAAGTTTGTAGAATAAAGAATTAAACTGTTATTCAACAAATATTCGATCAGGGAAAATAGGCAAGTAAATTTCGAAGAGTATGTATAGTTTTTAAAAATCACGATGACTGCTGAATATATCTACAACTTTGAAGTCTTAAAAACTTAACATTGTTTTTAAGAAAAATTTGTTAATTTTGGAATGAAGTTTTAATAATGAAAACGTATGATATGTATTTCTTTATTTCATATACATGTGTTTGAGTGGACTCAATACATCTTACCTAAACTACCATTAATGGAAATGTCAGATGTATGTTTTATAAGTTCCAATGAAAGATGTCTTTATGTTTTTGATATTCTTATAAATAATTGCAAAAATAAAAGGAATTTGATAATTATATCGCCTACATGTACCACAAGTCTGATGTGTTGCTTATTCACAGGTACTGCAGCATTTTGCTTCTTGTCGAGGGCACACTTTCTTCATACATTTCTTAATTTGTCCACCATGGTGAATGGGAAATGAGTTCTGATCAAAATGATCATGATATCCTTTATAACACAAATTCATCTTTTCTTTAGATTCCAATTGTCTGTTCAGCTGAAATCTTAGTTTTCTTTTTTTGGATGTACTTAAACTTTTAAAGACTTACATGTGTGATGTCATTAAAATATACATTCCTTCAATATGTGTTAGATGCGAGCCCTGAGAAGCCACCCATTTGTAACAGCATGAGATAGGACAAAGCCTACAGCAGAATGTCATTAAAGCAATTTTACATCTTCAAACAAAAAAACAAAAGGAGTGATTGTGTAAACAAATTTTATTGGGAGAAATAGGGGGCCGGAACGACTAAGAAAATGCGGTCAGACCAGGCTGGAGTCAGAACTACTCAGGTTGGATCAACAAAAGGACTTAGCTCCAAGAGGGGCAAAACGACCAGTATTCATTGTGCACACCATTCCCGTTACCAGCCCTGATACCCTTACCAGGAATGTAGGAAATAGATTTAAATATCACTTTTTTTTGTAATCAATGATTTGGTTTTTTTCAGAGAGTGAAAACTGGTACGCCACACTCAACCGTGAAATTTTCAAATATTTTGCAAATTTCAGCTATCATACAGTTTTGTTTCAGATTTTTTAAAATTCAAAACAATATTTATGCCTACCTTATTGTAAATACACCAGTTTTACCAAGAAATGAGGTGTAATTCATTTCTAATCTTGCATTTATTATGATTGTGGGTCGTTTGTTTACACTGTCACTCAGTTGACAGAGCCTGCTGCATTGGCTCAGCAAGTAGAAGCTGGGATTTTCTGATTTTTCTTTTATTTTGGTTTTTTTTTCATTTATCCACTGGATTTCATATGATTCAGTGGTCTTTTTACAAGGATAACAAGAAATTAATCGAATTGATTTCAATTAGAACTATGGATGAAATTTTAAATTTAATTCTCCATTAATTAAATTCTTTCATGTACACATGCTTCACAAGGAGGGAGCACTTGATACCTTTATTCCATTAGTAAATCATGTATATTATATTAAGGATATCATCATTTAGAAAATAGAAAAATGTGAAATCATTTTAGATTTGAACATTTCTTTATCTAAAGGCTTTACATATATCCAATTATATTGGGGTGTAATTTCTAAAACTTGTATCATTTAGTATATTATACCTTTTTGTGTCCATTAATTACTATTAACTGTTATATTGTGTGTTATTGTTACTGCTTTGTTGACATATTCAGTTTCTACTTTCATATTTTAAGCAGATGTGATTATGTCAACACATGACTTGATATGTAACATTCACTGATTTCAATTTTTACGTCTAGGTTTGGAGAAGAAAGATTGAGATCATCAGGTGACCTTTCAACTTGGAGGAGAGTGTGATATAATACAAAAATATATATCACAGTGCCACCTTGTGTTGAGATCAGGGAACAATTCCAGGTAACTGCACCAGATAAAAATAGAATAGTTCCAGTTGATTAGAGTCCAACATGGCAATTTGCAGCTGCTCATAATAGCAGATGTTGTAGAATATCTTTTCACTGGAATTACCACCATTTTCTCTGGTTCAGTAACTTTTTGTGTAATTTCATGCATATGCAGGTTGTTACATGGCAATGTTGTGAAAAATCACTTTGCTTTGAAAGATCACAGATATCGCCCATTGACACTGTGAAACTTATAGCAATTGTCTTTTTACTTGTCTAAGTTGTTCTTTCTTTCTTTTGCTTGTCATGGAAGTAAGAGGGGATAAGTTAGTCAATTACTTACAGTTCTAATTAGAGTTTTATCAATTTTGATGTGTATATGTAATTTTGACATTGACTGAAAATTTAAGTTGATTAAAACTCATTCTGAATATGCAAAGTTATGCTGAAATTGAAGAGAAGACTTTCAGAGTGTTTTCTTATGTATACTTATGATACAATTGAAAACATCTGAATACAAGATAGTTATGAAACTACCATTTCACTGGAGCATTGTCATTTGTTTTTCAAAACCTTTTCGACGAGTCAATCTAGCCATGAAAATGACTGAACCTAAAATTGCAACAGAAGCAACCAAGTGTTTTCTTAATTACATAGCATATTAATGATGTATTAAAATTCCCAATAATTCCTAAAAGGAGAAAGTGGGTAAAATATTAGCTTTTTCTAAGGCCTATCCGTATAAGGACAAGCAGTACAGTTTTGAGGGGATTGTTTTGCAATCCCCATTTGTCAAAACATCACTCGGCATGTTGATGAATGCCTGCTTATTCGTCATTGGAATGGATTTTTCTTTCTTCCATCGAAATGTCACATTGGCTGAAAGGTTGACTTAAGGTCCAGAGCATCCTCCGGTACGTCTTATATGTGTCTTTAGTAGATGGTCCATTCATATACCCATCAAACATAACAGTCACCATACCACTGTATGTTAGAATCAGTTGATGATACTTCTTCAGCAGTTGGATAGTTAGAGTTGGATTTTTGCTTTGCTGTTTCTTTGATGTCGCACTCGATCAGCAGCTGTGGAAATAATTTTCTTCTTCTCTTCCTCAGTATCTCTTGTCTTTGGCTCTTTATAAAAGTTATTCAGTATATTTGATGCCATAGACAACTTGAACATCCACTTGCTTCGGATAAAGTTATTGAGGAACCAAATGAATTTTTTAATTTGCTTTCCATATACATTGAACTATAAGCATCACTGCCACCTTCTTCCATTTTTTTCGACTAAAAATGAAGTTCCTCAGGATTTTTAACTAGAAACTTCACAACTCGTTTGAATGCTTCCTCCTGAAGATCACTAGTTGGTCGACCTTGTTGTTTTTTTCTACGTTTTATTTGGTGTGAATGCTTGAGGTATATGTCTATTTGTCCGATAGTTTACACTACATGCTTGGTGATACCATGTATAAGTGGCAGGTTGGTCACCTACACATTCTAAACACCTTCATACGTACCTCATTTGCCCAAGTATCATTTCAATCATGGCAAACTTCTGCAAGTGTAAACTTGAATTTGATTGTTCGAACAGCGAAGACACCATGACCTCTTTTTTAACCATCAAATTTTGCAGGAAGTCCACAGAACGGGCAACATTTGCGAAAACTGAACGGGCAACATTTTGTGATCAGTCTCGGTTAATGCTGTTCCTCTACGAAGTGCATTATACTTTTTAAACTTGTTGATGTTTTCTGGGTGGACATACCTTTTTCTACAATCTTCATGGACTGCGTCCCTTGGCACAAACACTATCTCCACGCTCCTTGCCAACGTTGTTGATAGCTGCACATCCTTTATTTCTAAGAATGTTTGGAGGCAGGTGGTCCTGTACTGTCTTTCGGCACTTCATAGCCCTGTAGCAAACAAGAGAAATAAAACAATTGATGAAACAAAGAAAAAAAATCAATGCTAATGGGAAAACAAGTTGTGTTAATTGATAATTGTGGAACAAGGAGTATTCGCAAAGAAGTGCAGACTTTCGGACAATAGTTTTCAATTTTATTACAATAGGTTCAGAAATGATTTGTATTTATTCAATATACAGTCAAACTTCGATAATTCGATATTCAAGGGACCGTCATAAAAATATCGATACATCGGGACTTCGATACAAAAATAGTTCAGTCAAATAGCTGGTCCACGTAATAGGGGTCCGTATTTAAAAGTTTTTTTCATTATGTTTTAGACAAAAGATAACAATTATGTGTGTATTAATGATTTAAATAAAGACTCAACAATCAAAAACAGTTAAATTGAATTTTATTACGACCAAACAACAATAAATAACATGAAACATTCGAAGTACATGGCAATGAAGTATCACACGTAAATGACGAAATGGGTAAATGTATTTTACGGAACAGAAAAATCACATGGCACGAAATTGGCACTGTCAGTTATTTAGTACTCTTAAACACTATCACCATTAGCACTAAAACACAAATAACACATTAATCAGTCACACTTAGAAACAGTTCCAAAGAACTCACTCAGGGTACACTGTTTTCTCTCGAGGAGGAAATACTGTTGGATGGAATAACTGACGTCGGCAATCTGTGAGGCGGCTGAGTCTGTATTATTCCTGATGCCCGTCTGCTGGAGAAAATCTCGGACTGTATCTAGGGCGTTCATGGCGTCATGGATGGTTTGCTTGGTCGTTGGTGATTTGACAATAATAACACTTGCCTCAATTCGGCGTGTGTATGTATCAATCTTTCTAACATAGCATATATTACTGTTCAAACTAATTATTGGTCATTGACTAATTGTATACAAGAGGTGGTAAAATGCCATTGTCCTAATCGACTGTAACGGTAAACAAAAGATTAACGCTGGAGGGTCTCGCTACAGGTGTGAATTTGTTTCGGTCGACTGACCATCGAGCACAGTGACCACAGGTAAATTTTGATCAATTTATTCATGGTGATTTTGAACGAATTTATATGACTTGTACTGTAGAAAATTATCGAAACACCGAGAATATCGAAACATAAATGATCGATTCATGAGTAGTGAGTTAAGTAGAAATATATAAGGAAAATAGTCGGGACCAAGTAAAAATATCGACACAGCGAGAATATCGAATCATCGAAGATCGATTCATCGAAGTTTGACTGTACATGCAGATTATATCATATACCTACTTACATAACACTATAACAGAACAGAACATATAACTTGTTAACTAACCTCATGTCATTCATTAAATCTTCCAGTTGTTGCATGATTGATAATGAAGAATCCAATCGTTGGAATTTTCCCGCTGTTTGTTGAATTATGACTTCATACCTTTTTTCCACCTCCTTTTTGGAACTCTTCCAATCTACAGAGGCCCATATGGGCTAAGCTTGCTAGCGGCGCAAAGGGTTTTCTAAATAATTTGAATTAACCACTTTCCCTTGAAGGGATTTATTAAGAATATTTTGAAGTTACGCACAGTTGAAGTCTAAAAACATTTAACTAAAAATTGTTTCTGTTGCAATTAGTTTTGACGTTGAAACCTAGATCGACTGGACTATTTCAAATCAATTCTTTCAGTTTTATGTACAACCCTAGTAGGCAACATCATTAATTTCAATTATACAAAATAAAATGTATTGACATATAACGATCAATGACAGTCAGTTGCTATCCTTGCATTTCATTTAAACAATTGAATTGGCAAACTTTAAATATTTCTTCAATACTGAGTGAATTTATAACTTTTAATTGTTAGTCTGATAATTTTTTAACACTGGCTGTTCTAATTTTTTTTCTATATTAAAAACAAAAATTACAATTTTACTCTATCAAAAACATCTCTGTTTGAATGATTTTTTGATATAAAAATGTATTGTTGGCTGTAAAAATTAAGATTGTTTTCTTAAATGTTAGCAGGCACATGTGCCTTGAATGATAATAGCTATGTGGTGGGAGATTTTGTTTTCATTGTCGGAACATACAATATACTCAATTGTGACAGCATGCATAGTGCTGTGATTAAATAATGTTCTATTGTGTGTGACACTTGCTGCATGTTCTGTCTGTTCAGTTCATAATTTTGTTTTGTGTAAGCTGACAATTACTTTACAATGGGTGAAAAAATTCTGATTTATTATTGATCAAATCAGTATAGTTCTGAATGATTCAAAAATATTTAAGATATAAAAAATGCATTGCAGTACAATTTGATTCAGTTGACCTATTTTTCTGTCACTTAAATAAAAAGTAAGTAAAATTTATATCAACCACTTTGATATGAGTAATTTCAAATTAGTTAGCCATGGGCAATGATTTGTTTGGAAGAAATAGGGCATTGGAACAGTTATAACATTATATTATAGAAAAAACTTGCATATTAAAGATGTACTTTTTTGACTGATAAATGTCTTAATGATGTCTAACTGATAATAGGTATGTTTAAGAATATATCACAGTAAAAAAATTGCAAAATTTAGTTGAAAGTTTATACAAATGGTTGTAAGGTGATTGTGCTTACAATGAAAGAATATTATGAAGTGATGAGATGAAACTGCAGCCAGTGTGAAGTGTTCCTGTTACAATTTCCTTGTTTTTCTGTTCAGGTTCAGCTACCTCGGAGGTGAAGTTGGGGTTGCCATCTGGCGTGTGAATCTTTCAAGAAGAGCAGGTAACTGCACCAGTGAATGTGCTCGTTCTCAACCATAGCATACATAACGCAGCATTGTATGGGCCAGTTTGTCAATGTTGTGAGGCTTGTATACATGGGAGCAGAGCTGTGCTTCACTGGCGCAGTACATTGTTTCACACATTGTAATGCTTGGGAGATATTAGGTGTATTTGCTAGAAATTTCTTCATTGTACAGTGTTACACTTTGAAATGCAGCATCTGGTGTTTATCTTTACTCTAGTGTTATGTATGATCGAAAATTTGTATCCAAAACTTGCTTAAATTTCATGCTACATTCAATCAATGTGGGTCTGTATACAACTAGTGATAAGTTACAGGATTGCAGTAATTATATGTTATTCCCAGGAGTGTGCTTCTGTAAAACATCAGCCAGTCTTAGCAGTACTTAAAGCTTACCAAATTACAGCTTCTGCTTGGTATTGTCTGTTCAGATAAATGAACAAACAACTTTTGAAATCAACAATAATGCTGGTAAATTTGAAACTCTTTATCATTGGAGATAAAGCACAGAACCCCCTTTAAATAAATTATGAAAAATATGAGAAGATTTATGCATTTGCAGAGTCTTTTGTTTGGATTAGAATTTGATTTCTGAGTCAGGATGATAAAGTATATGATTGTTGTTTTGAATGGTACATATTCATACTTCACTGAATGCAGACTGTATACACATGTGAAGTAGAATTTTTGTGGTTATGAAAAACATCAAAAGAAAAAATTTTTTATAAATCTACAATATATTTTAGATTTTGAAGATTAGTATGCTCTTTCAAAGTAAAATACTAGCTTTCTGATTTGATAAATAACTTTTTCAACTTTAAAGATAGATGGAAGGATTTGTGTTCCTACCAAGGTAATTTATTACATATCACATGTAAAAGTGTGATGACAAGTTACTACAGTATTAGACAGAATAAAATGTGTACATACCCAAGGCCAAGGTGAACATGTGAGGATTGGGATGGCAGATGTTTTGAGGTCATGGACATTATGGAGACTTGTTAAGGATAAATCTATACCATTGAGGTCAAGGTAGATTTGTTCAGGCTCAATGTGAATGACCAGACTCTTGTTATATATGAAGCTTTAAAAAATCATAATTGGAGAGTATATTGTGTTCCTTTCTCATGTCTTTACAAAGGTGAGTGTCTGACATGCCTCAAGCTTCAAACAAATCAGTTTGGCATGAAATGTTTTCTTTATTTACAGAGCATAGTAGGAGACACATTTTCTCCTTTTAAATATGTTACATAAATAATATGAAACTTTAACCTCTTTTTCAGAAATAAACTTGTACCATGGTTGGACAGAGAGGCAACCGTGGAGGTGGCCGAGGAGGAGCGTGGGGAAACGACTCGGACATGGGAGCCATGATGGGTGGCATGTTGGGAGGGACTGGGTACGGTGCGCAGGTTGACACCGGTATGTATGGTCAAGGAGGGAAGAAACGTACGTACAATGAGTCTCAAGATGGTTACTCTATGTCAAATTACTATGAGAACACTTCTTCTACATCTACTGATCCCTATTATCGTGGGATGGATCCTCCTTCATCACGATATGTAAAGACCGAGCCTACACAGCAGCCAGACCAATATGCATCCTACTATGAGAACTGGGATTCAGGCTATTACAACCAGGGTAATGATCCCCAACCTGGCTACTCTGACTACGGCGCCAATGTAAGTATTTCAGGCCTTGAACACATTTTAGAAAGTCAATTTTGGATTAATACTTGAAATCCTCTTTTAGTCAGATACAGTTGAATTTGTTGTCTCCAAAATAACTTGAGTGGAAATTCTATTTAAAGTCCCGATTTGTTTTCCTTCTGTATATTTGTAATTTCAGTTTGGATGACTAGAATTTCATTTAGTCAAAATTTTTGTCAAAACATCGGCACGTCTTCTGACAAAATTGGTCAATACATACACAGAGTAGAAAGTCACCTGTGCTTAACACATGACTAATTACAGTGTATCGGTCCATTGTACTCACAACACTTTGTCTCTGGCATAAATTACCAGTTTAGTTATCCAATTAAAGTTTGGCTTCTTAATTAGTGTCTCCATTCTGTAGCCGTGACTTACCTGAACATGTTAAATAAGTAGCGCATTTACACAAAACATGAAAACATTTAGCTTGGTCGCGTGCATCTTCAGGAATGATGAAAATGACACCGTAAAACCAGTACAAACTTTTTGATGAAATCTGATTCCCACAGTTCTGAGAGAAACTAATCTTGAGCTTGTTTACGAACAGATTGTTATCGAGCACTTTGTCTTTGTGTTTCGACAATGAAATGCTGAAAGTATCAGTGTACAATACAGATCACCTAACACCTGATATGTAAAGTCT
Source organism: Ylistrum balloti (assembly GCF_031769215.1). Lineage (NCBI taxonomy): Eukaryota > Metazoa > Mollusca > Bivalvia > Pectinida > Pectinidae > Ylistrum > Ylistrum balloti. Next base: position 268,258 of record NW_026782275.1, on the reverse strand, counting down.
AGTGCTTGTACAATGTTTTCTGTAATAGGTAAAAACTTTCTAGTGCCACATTTTTCATGTTTATTTATTCAAAAAGAAAGTCATATTGTTATGATCTTTAACTTCATACATCGTTTCTTGTAGTGTGTCATTCCATAAAATGTATATAATACATAAAATCTAATTGTACATGTGTGCGGGACGGAAAGACATGAGTTCAGAAGTGTTAGATGGGATTTGTTATTATATGCCTTGTTGTTCAGATGAATAAGCAACATTGTTTGTGTGCTATTGTAGCCTACTTTGTTCAACCGTAATCAATGTCAGGAAGCTGATATCTTTAACTTTATTTATGCCCTGGATTTGAGTCGAAATTCAGATAAATATTTTCCATGGTCCCTTGAATTTTGATATAACAAGTTTTGACTGTAAAGGTATAGTGATTTGGTATATTGATGAAGACTAAAAGTAGTACAGTTATAGTGTCCCCTTCTCCACATAATTGGTTGCCTCTTATGATGGAAATGATCAGCTCATCTATTGAAAGTGACTAGTCTGAATCACTATTCTTGTTTTGTTGAGTTAAAAGAACACGGTTAACTGTTGACTTGTCATATCAACTAGTGACAAGTTTACTTTGCAGTAGAGATCTGACTTTATAATTTGATGGTTTAAAGTTACTTTGAGCAACAATTACCTGACAGTTAGATATAGACACTGACCTGTCTGTTCAGAATTCCCAGCAGCAGCCCGGAGGGTACAACCAGTCCTCAGACTTCTCACAAGACGTTGACTTCCCCCCTAACAATGGATCCAACTTCAACAAGGTGTATAACAAGAACCAACAGAACTGGAACAAACGAGGTGGAGCTCGTGGAGGTAGAGGGCAGCAGCAACAGCAGCAGTCATGGGGGCGAGGTCAGGGGATGCGTGGTGGCCGAGGAAATAACCGTGGAAATCAAGGTGGCATGATGGGTAAGGCATCATAAAGAAGAGGGAGTTTTCATCACAATGGCTCAGGATGGTCTATAGTCATCGTGTTTCGTCTGTTGTCATGCACCATACATGGTCTTGATTCATAAACTTTCCATTCAAATGGCTTCTTTGCAATAACCAGAAGGCCTAAGGTACCTAGGGTGCCTGTAGCATGCTGGGATGAAGGGTTACCAAATTTATTCATATTATTGATTTTGACCTACTTTCAAGGTCAAAGTTGTCCAACTCTTTAAATGACTTCTCAATAACAAAATGATCCAGGGTGCTGATATTGGGTCAGTAGCATGCTGGGATTAATGGACAAAGACACTATTTTTTCCACATTCTTCTAGAACTTAACCTAGGTTTTATCTCCATGAGGGAAACTAGATCACCAGGGTGGTCAGGTGGCGCAGTGGTAACGCACTCGCCTTTCACCTAGCCGACTGGGGTTTGATTCCTGGAATGGACGTGAAAAGGTAAGGGGTCACCTGCCCGACCACATGGGTTTTCCCCATGTATGAGATAATAGCGTGGGATGCTCAGTTTACATTTACATTACATGTACAATGTAGTTTAAGTTGTCATGCTTTATTAACAAGATTATTTCTATGACGCGCGCTTACATCCGGGCCAACAACTTGTTTCGCAATTGTTGTAAAATAAATAAAGTTTATATTTTTACCAGTTTGAAACTTGCTGAATATAAATTGTGTAACTTGTAACTTTTGGAAATACTTACAGTAGCTTGCATACAGATTGTTTAACATGTATTGGTATTTGTTTTTTAGATGCATCTTATTATTTTATAGCCACAAAGGAAATACTTATCAAAAGTTGATGGATGTATTTGCACATTAAAACAACATAAACAAAAATCAGATTGTAACATCAGAACATTTCTTCAATGTCTACATTCTGTTATTTGGGATATTAATATTTGAATATCAATGAAATCAGCTAGGAAAAAAATAAACATATTGGAAGTATTAAAACCTTATATTTTTCATTCAATGTTTTGATTCAGGTAAAAGAGGCCAGCAAAAGCCTGGTTTCCCGCCTCAGAGAGCATTCTCTGGTCCCATGCGTGGTAACAAGCGGGGACGTGGGGGTAAAGGTGGTAATGCCATGGTACCACCTATTCATAGTTTGGCCAAAGTTTCTGTCCCTGATGTCACAAAGATGTCCATCGCTGAGAAAATTAGGAGGTTTTGTCTCTACCTGCAGGCAGAAACCAATAAGGTCAATTCAATACAAACAATAGAGAATGCACTGACAGGGAGTAAGCTGGGTCTGAAGACTCAGTATGAGGTAAGATGGAGATGTCCTTGCTGAAACCACATCAGATTAAGAAGATGTGATTCACACAGAAATATATAGAAGGAGTAGCTTTGAATTCATGTCCATAAAATTAGATATTGTGTATGATAAAGGTTGTATTGCCAATCACCTAACAATTTGTCCAGTTTTCTTTCAATTTTCTGCTTATCCTGGTCTTTGTCATTATGCTATGACAACTGTTTACAAAAGAAAAGGCTGAGAGAAAATGCCTGCCTGAATATTCCTTAGTATTTTCAAATTGTATTTGGCTTGCTCTTCCTAATTGTTGGAAATTTGCTTATCTCCCCTTGCTCATACCTGATATATTCACCAATTTAGCCAGCAAGATAATATAGAACTTAAGCTTAAAACAGACAACGTTTTTCTGTTTAAAGTACAATATTCAGAAAATTTCAAGCTTAAAACAGACATTGTTTTTCTGTTTAAAGTACAACATTCAGAAAATTTCAAGCTTAAAACAGACATTGTTTTTCTGTTTAAAGTACAACATTCAGAAAATTTCAAGATTATTGATTCTTTTAGTCCATGCCTATGAAGAACATTATGAAGATTTCACGATCATTTCTTCTATGTACAGGTAGAGGAGTTAATGCGTGTTGCTGGGCGTTGGATGTACACTGGTTACCTCAAACTGGACGGCATCTTTCTAACGCGATCAGTGGGGGCGAACAAAAAGGAAGTCAAACATGATGTTTACACGAAAGGTCTTGACCTCCTCAAATCAAAGACAGTGGCTGAAATATTTGCTCTAAAGGATCCAGGGGTGGAAGCAATCAGGTCTGGTTTTAATATTTTAAATATTTTTTTCCTTGTCTTTTTCTGCTCAAGAGTTGATGCAAACCCTGCACTTTTAAAATAGATCACTGATTGATTAGTGAGTGTAGTATGTAAAGCCAGTAATGTTTTGTTGAAATATAAACTTTAATCTTTGTAGCAGGTGATGTTGAAAAGAATTCTCACCGAAGCTGCATAACTTGGTATCAAAATTATGAAATCTCAGAGTTAGAATACTGTTTTTAACCTGGAAAGTGTAATGAATCACTATGCCACCATGTTTTGATCTTAGTACTTAATCATTTAGTGGGAAATATGGTGTTTCAGACAAATTGTTGCTTAAGTTGATACTACCTTGAGGCTACCGTAACTATGTTGCACACTCCTGAATATATGCTGCCATATTAAAGAAATTAAAGAATTACATCACCAGTACAATCTTTGGGAAAAGTCTTCAAACCAAGCCTGTATTTCCAATGTAGATGTAGACTTTTTTCTATGTAAATAAAAATTTATCAAGAAAAAGTGATCGTGCATTGTGTGTTTTAAAATGATCGGCACACAAGTATTGTTTTGCGATAAATTACATATCTGTTTATGGTAATTAATAGAGCTGAGCTGACCAGCAGTTTGGAAGTGAAGAAGGATAGTATTGGGAAGACGGAGTCTATACAGGTGGCCAAACAGGCTATGGAGGAGATGACTAACACATTCAGCAGTAAGCATGATGGCTTTGATAAGTTGATGACATACCTGCGTCAGAGCAACAACCTGCCCGAGTCCCAGATCTCCTGCATAGAGCAAGGTATCTCTGCATCTCATTGTGGACTCACACACACATTTGATGGCCAGATGGTGAGGCTTCCCACTGGTAAACTTTTCTTCAGGGGCTCATTAACCATTGCTGAGGTTGTTGTTGCAGTTGGAACTGGCTACAAGAAAAAGGAGGCCAAGGTATTTTCTATATGCTTGTTTGTTATTAAGTTTTAAAAGTCATAATCATTGAAAAAAGGAGCCTCTGCTAAATCTCTTATTCAAGATCAGTTACTACTAAAATTTGACAAAATCAGTACTTGCAGTAAAGTTTTTGATACATATGAAATTTTTTTCATTTTTAAACGGACATATTGATGAAAGATTCTGAATTATGGAAGTATGGAAAGTTACAGACTGGAAATAAATCTTCAAATTCCATTCAAATAGGTAGATATTATGTTGACTTACGTTTATGATGAGATATTCTTGGTGCTGAAACTCATTGTTCTCAACATTATTGCCAAACCATGAAAACAAGATATGAGCAGATTTCAGAAAATTAATTATTTTCGCGGTAGAAAGATTAACATAAAATTAACTGTCCTGTGGTATTACCTTAGGTATACAGGGCAAGCAAAATGTTGTCAATTAGTTGGCCAATCAGATGCCTGATTGATGGGGGTCACATGGGGTACTGGGATATACAGGTGTGATAGATTTGGTATTCATTCCGGCAATGGATTTAAGATGTAACTTGACAAACTTTCAGGTATGAATTTTAACTGACTATTTTAGGAGCATGTGATAACATTACACAGTATGCTGTATTAGATAAACCATTGTTTTATAATTATGAATAGGTGGGTAGAAATCTTAGCATTATTTCTGGAAACCTGAAACAGAAGGGCTGGTGCTTCTCCTCCCACTCTTTATTAGGAGCTTTGATGACTCTCTTTGTTTCCATGTTTGGCAAACTTTAGGAGACTTAAAACACATATATGACTGGAGAGTGGGAGTTGTATTGTTAACCATGTTCAAAAAATAGAAATGATATTAAATGCCTGCTCTGCTGCCCACTCGGGTCACATGCATTTGGTGGGTATGTTCTTATTCGATAGGATATTGTAGAATTATGTAGAGGACAAGCTCTATTTGTACTGTTATGTGGTATCCACAGGAGTATTTTACCTTGATATGATGTCTAAGCTTTAAACCACAAAAGAAAATAGTCAGGAACATATATTATAGAGTATTGTAAAATTGATACAGGTCAGTGATGACAGTTTCGGAAATGATAGTTACAAATAATGAATTTTTTATGTCTCTCTCTCTGTTTCAAGTAGGAAATAGTTTAGAAATGGTTGATATCCAGATGCTAAACCAGGGACTGAAGAAACAAACATTCATGTTGATTTAAATTCAAGAGTCTTTTTTGCAAATAATAAATGGAAAAGAAATAATGTTGTGTATTGCATTGAGCTGAATGCCCTTTAAGTAGAAAATTTCTCTGGTTAAGTAAGACATCATTTGATAGAAAGTGCTACTGTCTGTTATCAGGTACAGACTTATGAAAAAGCTTTGGAGGCTTTGAGGACCAAGACGATCCCCCAAATCCTGAAGAGTGTACCTGAGGCAGAGACAGTGACTGGAGCCGTCCAGGAGAAAGTGCCAGCAGTTCCAGAGAAAGATCGCAGTAGTCAGACTCTACTGGAAAAGATGACAGAGATAACGCAACTCATAAAGGAGGCACAGTTCCGGGACAACAACATCAATTACCTGGATGTTACAGCCATTCACTTGGGCTTTACTCCCACTTGTATTTACAGGTGTGTTTCATAGTACCTAAAACATCAGTTTTCTGTCGGTGACATACTCTCTCTAAGAGATGTTTTACATCATTGTAAGAGGTTAAGTAAATATAGGACATTTGATGGATTTTCAATGATAAATTAATTTCACTAGTGAGGGGAATACTTTGGTATCTTTCTCTTTCACAAGTTTGAAATTGGAGAACTATGTTATACATCTAGTGTACCTATGATTAACATTGAAAGATTTCATAGTATCATAGTTTTTAGTTCTGAGTGTATCTGCCAATAAACCAGCAATAAATCCAAATGTGCAGTTCTGAAAAAAAAAATGAAGAAAAAAAAGCAAACAAAGGCTAAATCCATGATTATGCAATATCAAAATCCACCCTGACAGTTTGATGTTTTGATCCTTTGTCTTTTTTTAGGATAAATATTGTCAAGTATCTTACATTTTATCAATAGTCTCCTTTACAGAACCTTAACATTTTGTTGTAGAAAACTTGAGTCTGATGGTAACAAGTCAATGATCTCCTGTGAGTTGTATCTGGATAACATACTGATAGCTACAGGAGAGGCGGAGCGCCGTAAGGAGGCCCAGGTAGAGACCTATAATAGTGCATGGGATGTTTTGTGTACAACAGCACCTGACTACATCTTAAAGGAACACAAGCGCCTCAAGGCTGGTGACCAGGATGATCCAAGTGTGATGGACGTGTGGGTCAAAGGCTCCGGTAAACCAAATGCTAACACCAACATGCCAGGTCTCAAACGCAACAAGATGGATCCAAATGAGGCTTGGAAAACTGTAGATGTGATTGTTTTGATGGAGCATGAGGATTGGAGCTTTGATCGACAGAGGCAAGCCTTCTGTATACTGAATTACAGCTCCACCTTCAATGGCATGCTTCTCCAGTGGCAGACGGAGCATGATGGCAACATGTTCAAGTAAGTCTCTGTCATAGATCTATGTTATCTCAATTCAACATTTCTTAGTAGTATTTTATGCTCTAATTACAATGTTCTCTGCTGTAGATTGTACATTGAAAAGGTTATACACAAAATACTCTGCTTTCAGGTCAACAATAAATCTACAACAGAAAACAATAGGGGAGGCCTCAGCTCTTGGGAAAAATACGTCCAGGAACCTTGCCGCTGCATGTGCTCTCTTCAAATTATATGAAACACAAAATGTCATTAGGGTAGGTTTTCCTACAGCATCTTTGTATACTATTTTCATTGCTATACTAAATATAATAAACACATGTTTTTAATGTTGATTTCGATTTACCTTTTGTACTTGATATGGTAAAGATAGATGTTCTCATCCATACTTCAGGGTAATGGAATTTGTTTGTCCCTAACTGAATAACTGTAATGCTTCATGGATCATACTTAAAACAAAATAACAGTTTTCCTATACATTTCGTGTATGAAACAAATATTATATGGAGAATGATGATGTTGATTGATATAATATTTTTACAGATTTCACGTCGAGATGATACAAAGTTATGGGTGGAGTATTCCGAGATTAAGAAAAGGGCAGAAGCATTGAGAGTGGCAAATGGAGCACCAAAGGAAGATGAGGTAGCTGGTACCACATCAGGGGAAGGAGAGGAAAAGCCGTCTGTACCTGCCAACAAGTGGGTCATCCAGGTGGCTGAACAAATGATCAAGCAACACACAGAAAAACAGACACTTGATGAACTTATCTTTGGTCCAGGTCAGTATTATGGGACCAGGTGAATTGAAGAACAGAGATGAGGGGCACCACATTGACTGATATTGATGTTTATAACCCTGTCTTCTTGACATGCAATCAGTAATGAAATAAGTATTGCCCTTTGTTCTTAAATTTGTATAATAGAGATGACATGTCTTTATACATGAGCACATGGTCTTATTCTCCTTATACTTTTTCAGAAGTCTCTCTGTAAATCTTTTTTTTCATATTTTGCTTTACTTTTGAGTTTGGATTATGATTGTGTTGACATGTTGGTATTTTCCTGTTGTTTTTTAAAGTGACCACAGGGTACATTTATTGTTGACATATCTATCAATCCAATCAATATAAGTTATAAAGAAAGTTTTAGAAACTATAGAAAACACCAGACCTTACAATATACCGCTGCAGTTAGGAATTGTGTGAAAGGTCCGTTCTTGATTCTCCAAAGTCAGATTGTTAAGGTGTGATAGACTTGTTTCTCACATGATTAAATTTCGTTGTATAATTTATCAGGATTTAGATAAATTGTTTTTAATTAGCTTCACATATTTTATTTTTGACAGGTATGCCATTCAGTGAAAGTAAGGAAGTACGACAGATAGCACGGGACTTGGATCTAAAGCATGACATCCGCCAACAAGAAGGTCAATCCTACCTCATCATACACAAGAGGATGACTCCACAGGAGATGGTTAAGATTCTACAGAATAACAGCTCTCAGAGTGGCAAATACTCTCTAGTAGAGAGGAGTACTTTGCCATCCTATCAGGACCTCCTGCCAGAGATAGAAAAACATGAAGCCATGAGGAATACAGCCAACACTGAGGCTCCTGGCAAGAAGAAAATTAAAAAAGAAAATGTAACATATGATGAAACGAATTCATGAACAAAAACTTCAATATTTTCAGAAAAGTCACCTTTCATTTGTATTCCATCTTGCTTAAATGACAAATAACACACCTGCGTCAACGGTCTGCATTTTCCTATAAAACCTTGTAACTGTAGGATCCGCTATACTTTTGTACTGCTGTTGACTTGAAATGAAGTGTTTTAAGGTACAAAAGAAGGAAAGAACACGTGGATCAACTCCTCAACCTCATGGTTGAATGATTTTGAGAATCTCAAGTAGTCAGCAGTATTCTCCAGTATTATTTTATAGGCCAGTTTAGGGGCCAGGATTTAATGGAAAAATTGTTGGAAATTATCTGGAATAGTACTATGTATATTTGAAGGTCTTTAAATTATTGATCATGTTGTCATTTTGAAGTTTTGATGCTTAATTCTTTGACTGTATTTGTCCAACTAGTTCTTTTCCATCTTGTGGTTGTTACCCTGATACGATATTGTTTGTAATTTTACTTTCAAACCATTAAAAGTATATATAGTTCTCTCTGGGTTAAGGCCAAAATTACCCTGAGATCTTGCTTTGGCTGTAAATTTCAGCTTTTTTGTTTCTAAATTGATGGAACAAGAAGTGTGCAGTTTGCTAACATGGGGAACTGTCAATGTCTAAAAAAAAAAAAAAAAAACTTCAGTGATAAGATACGAAAGGTAGAAAAAGAAAGTTCAATGAAATCAGGATGAACAAATTAAGACATACAAAAAAAAATACTGTGATGACTTATTTTTAACTTTTAGTGTCCGATAGAAACAGGAATTCCAATACATTGATATTGGGAATATGTTTTAATAGCAGTTTTATTGTGATGAAGAACCTTTGTAAGATATATTATGATGAAGAACCTTTGTTAGATAGTCAATGTATTGTCACATTATCGTTTATTTTCTAATGCTACACACAGCTTGTCATGAATAAATTATGTTGTCAAAATTGTTTGTAAATGCATTGATACAAGGATAATAAATGAATTCTTGATCTTATGTTTTGTATTTATCATTAGCATTATTCCTATCATCTGTCAGTAAGAGTCTGCTGAGTATATTCCATCTTTAATTGTTGTCAGGAAGAATACCAGTAGTTTTGTCCATATCTTTATCCATATCAACTTAAATGGTTGGATTGATGAATTGTGCTCCCACTAGCCATGTATTTTAAGTTTTCTTTTTTAATTTCATACTGAAATGCAGTATAGGACATGCTTTTTTTCATACTGAATGATTTGAAATAGCAACTTATCTAAATTGTCAAAGTAATAATCTTACCAAAATCCAGCTGGTCCAGCAAAAATTTCAAAAATGTACTTTGTTGTGTATTATTGATTGGAGTTGACAAACATTAGAAGAAAAATACACAACTTATAAGTTTATGGAAAAAAATACAAATCAATTACGTAAAATTCTAGAACTCAAGTTTGGAGTAAATAGGTTTTCCTATGTTAGTGATTTACCACAGGACCCTTTATACAGCAGGTACGACTGATGCTGATATATTGGAAGAATAGCTTGTTGACTGTCTGACATAAACTGAGGTTGTATAGTCAGGTTGCCCAAGATCTTTACAGACTTACAAGGGAACACATGTGTCACACTATCCTTGACAAATGTCTATAAACATGTGGAGGATTACCTGTTTAAATAAGATTTGTGAAGTGTTCCCTTAATTTGAGTTAATTTGAAGTTCTGGTCATGTGTGATTGGAATTAGAATTATGACTTTTTGGATGTTATATACAATGTTCTGCCAGAGGAGGTTTATCATTGTATAAGGAGGAAACATAGATGATGGCCATCAGAAAAGTATCTAGGGTAGATTTATCATATATATAGAGGGGAAACATGTATATCTGCCCATTTTAAAATTACTCTTACACATACCGTCCCTCCTTTAAGCGAAGAAGTCAACATTACAGCTGTGACCTACATGCTTTTTAGCTTACCTGGCCTGAAGGGCCAAGTGAGCTAAAGGAATACTGTGGTGTCTGTCAACTTTTTCTACAAAATGCTACAAGTCGTGAACAGCTGAGGGGATTTTGAACAAATTTTCCTCAGGGGAATGTGAACATATTTTGAACAAATGTGTCCCGGCACCCCAGGGCCTGAGGTACGAGTCCCAGTAAGGGAAATCGAGCAAAATCTTTCTAAATTCTACTCCTCCTAGGGATGACTGTGATTTGGCCAGAAGCATTTCTCGGTGAAGAGAATCAATTTGTGTAAACGGTGGATCTTTGCCCCCTGGGGCAAAAGCGGTGGGGCCCAATAGGGGAAATAGAGCAAATTCTTAAGGGGCATAGCCCAATAGAAGAAACAGACCAAATTCTTTAAAATCCTACTTCTGTAGAAATGAGTGGGTTTTGCCCAAATTTAGTCAGAAGCATCTTTGAGTGAAGAGAAATCAATTTTGTATATATGGTGGATCTCTATCTTCTAGGGCAGGAGAGGAGGGGCTCAATAGGGGAGATGTGTTTGAAAACAGTTTACATCCTCATAATAATAATATATTTATAATATTTCACAACAATTGCGAACCAAGTATTTCCAACTTATATTAATCACTCTTGTTTGCTCGGATGGAAGTGTGCGAGGGTTTTTAGTATGGGAGGAAACCCGGAGTAATCGGGGAAAATCCACGTGGTCGGGAAGGTGACCCCATACCTTTTCACATCCATTCTGGGAATCGAACCCCGGATGGCTAGGTGAAAGGCAAGTGTGTTACCACTGCACCACCCGACCACCCCTCATCCTCATCCCATAACCATGTATAGCATTGCTTGCCATAAAGAGATAAACACGATGATGTAAGAATTGACTCTTCGGTCTGGACTCATCCCCAGGGACTTAGTTTCTTTGTTATATCTTTGAAACAGATTAGATAACCACCCTTTAACCATTTATAGCAATGATGTTAGAACTGAGCTTGGGCATGGCCCCACCCCTCTGGACTTACTTTCTGTGTGATATCTTAGAAATGGTTCAAATCCCCACCCCATAATCAGAATTGCTTGGCATCAAAAGATAAACACACTTGTAATGTAAGAATTGACCATGCACACCATAATCAGATAAACTCTTACTGGGAATTAAAAGAGAGAAACTTATGATATTAGAATTTAACCATTAGTCTTGCCCCATCAAAGAGGTTGAGTGTCAGATTTCATTTGGAAATATTTGAAATACCCAACCTATAGGCATGCTTGACTATAAGATCCAGGTGAGTGATACATGCCCTATAGGCCTCTTGTTTTTGTACACATTCTATAAAGTCGGACACTTTCTGCTATATGTGACACAAAAAATGAAAAGTATGAGATAGGGTGACGAATGTCTTTTCATTCTGTTTTGTATCTTGAGCCAAAGACCGATTCCTATGGATGTTGAGCTAAGACTTTTATAATTGTTATAAATAAACTGCCTGTAGTTTTACGGAAAGGATTTAAGGTTTCTAAGATGATGGATCCTGAACCGTTTATTTCTGGGTAATTATCAAAGGGGAACTGTCTGGTTTTTAGCCTTTTACATAAAGTGTAAAGGGAAGTACAGATGCTATTTTTGTGGTTTGGTAGAGTCCTGAAGTGTTGCTTTTGTTAATGTAGTGATGACAGTGAACTCCAACTTCTGGTCTTCATGTTTACTTTAGAATGTATATATACATATATTTACAAAGTACATTCATTTATTTACAAATAACATTGTAGTAACATAGTTCAGGCAAAAGCCCGAGTGAGCTGGCATCCTGTCAGTGGAGACTAGCTCCTCTCCTCCGTCTCTCCAGTGTGACCTCCCCTCTTCAGTAGATCAAGAGGGGTCCATTTTTACCAGGCATTTGACACATAGGTAAAGTGTGGCAACCTAAGTAGTAATCCGGTTGTAAGATGATATAATTATTGGTTTTTACTTAAATAACCAATGTATGCATACTTTGATAGTACACATCTCAGGCATATGACCATGTAAATATAATATTTCAAATTTTCGAAAAAGGTTTTATCTAAAATAAATGATATAAAAATATTTATATTTCAAAGCATAGAAAAACATTATTTGAAAAGAGATGGGCAAAATTATCGGTATTGTAACCTTCCAGTTCTTGTAATGGCGAGACATACATACATGTCATACATGTAGAATGCGAGACACACATACATATCGTACATGTGGAATGCGAGACATACATACATGTCGTACATGTGGAATGCGAGACACACATACATGTCGTACATGAGGAATGCGAGACATACATACATGTCGTACATGTGGAATGCGAGACATACATACATGTCGTACATGAAGAATGCGAGACATACATACATGTCGTACATGAATGCGAGACATACATACATGTCGTACATGTAGAATGCGAGACATACATACATGTCGTACATGTAGAATGCGAGACATACATACATGTCGTACATGTGGAATGCGAGACATACATACATGTCGTACATGTGGAATGCGAGACATACATACATGTCGTACATGAAGAATGCGAGACATACATACATGTCGTACATGAATGCGAGACATACATACATGTCGTACATGTAGAATGCGAGACACACATACATGTCGTACATGTGGAATGCGAGACATACATACATGTCGTACATGTGGAATGCGAGACATACATACATGTCGTACATGTGGAATGCGAGACATACATACATGTCGTACATGTAGAATGCGAGACATACATACATGTCGTACATGTAGAATGCGAGACATACATACATGTCGTACATGTAGAATGATATGTATTAAGATTTTTATTATTAGAACTATTTTCCAACAGATTTAACTAACATGGAATGGAAACGAATATTAAATATCAAAAATAAATATCAAGTACATGTACATCGATGAACTATGCTCAAAATCCGAATTATATGCTGTTGTTGCTCTTTTTTCATCTTTTTCCTTTTCGATCTTTTTGTCAACATTCATAACATTATAAAAATGTTTTGCAAAATTTCCAATTGGACTAAACACTGTTCTTGATGATTTTTATTGTTATCAGTTTTGCCCGTATTTGAAAAAAAGGATGAAAAACGGTGAAAAATTCGGACAAGATCTCAGTGGTTGCATCTAGTATATGCCTCTCGTCCACTCCAACTATATCACACAACCATTGCCATGTCAAACTGTCTTGATGTTTAAAACACTTTTCAGTGACTCCAAGAAAAACATGATTTCTTGTTGATGGTCCAGTGTACCCCGACACTGTTGTTGGAGAGATGACGTTCCGCTCCATTTGGGAAAGTTACCCATGGAAGGATGGGAAACAACTGGGAATATCAAATTCAGGATGTTCCGAAATGGACAAACACTTTTGACCTTTTCGGTTGATTGGTCATAAACAGTGCAGCCATCTGTTTGGCAGGAAGATAATGATTGACACCAGTGATTTGTATCACACTATTGGTACATCACCATCATCAAACGACTGCACGAATTCCTTTAACCTTTCTTCTTCAACTTTTTGGAGGCGGAGCTTTTTTATGTCTTTAAGTTTGATTGGTCTCCTAGAAACAGGACCATTGTTCCGATGTTTTTTAACACATTCTGTAATTTTTGCGATGATAAGGTCTGTATGTAGTCGAGTATTGAACTCTGTCAGCTGTGTAAGACGATCAAAAGCTTGATGAGTATATTTGAAGTTGAATGTTGAATATGGTCTCTCAGGATCGTCAAAAATCTCAAAGTCGGCAAATTTCTTTTCCTCCTCTGTAGTACGAGGCACACCTGAAAATAACCCACATGGAAAATCATGGTAAAATTGGTACTTATATGAACAATGATACAGATGTGTGATTTTTTAAAATTTTAGATAAGCATTTGAAACAGAGATTTGATCATTTAAGCTATAAAGGTTTAGTATTAGAAAAAGATCTGGAGATATTAGATATTCTGTACAGGTAGTATTTTTTCTGTAATTCATATTTTCATTTCTTTTACCAAAAGCTTGAGAAAAAGGGATGTCTTGAAATGGATAGTTTCCTTTATAAATTTGTTTTTCAGGGTATATATTGTGTTTTTACTCTCACCTTGAAAATGGTGACAAATAAAACAAATTGACAATAGCAATCTTTTCTATAACTATGTCATATGAACTGACCTGGCATTTTCTCGTCTCTGAAGGTGATATTGGCCAAAACAAAGTGGAGAACAATGGGACAGCGTGGGTCGTTATGGTTCTGGAACACATAACACTCTTTCATTCCCTCGCGGTCAAACCTCTTCAGGTCAATTTCAGGAAATGGCACATTATTCAGTCGTGCCCACTTCTCTGCAAGCTTGATCTCCTAAAACAATGAGAAACAAGGTTTTCAACATGTTGTTAAAAAGTATGTGTATGTCAGGGTTCCAGTTGGTGAATTTCCTTACTATCTTCAAGACAGTGAACATATAGCTAACTTATCATGCTCCAATTAAAAGGTTTATTTTCCTCATTAATACTTTTTACTGACATCGGGGAAACTTCTGCCTATATTTCAAAGCAGTTGCATGTTTTAAGATCTGCTGGATATATTTAAGTCCCTCAAACCATTCATCACTTTAGTGAAAAGATATTTGTACAGAATCAAAAAAATTATCCAAAGCTGTTATTGATACAGCAAATTTATGCCGATTTCAGATATTCTGTTTATGGTATATAGAGATATCTTTACCTTGAAGGGAGGTGTGCTGTCACTCTGCCGGGCACTGAAATCAAAGGACAGAAGAAGGTCGACCTGTCGCTGCGGACGAAGCAGGAGGGGGAAGGGCGAGTTGAAGGTCAGTCCACCATCCACTACATATAACTTCTTCATGTTTGTTGGGTACATCTCAAATATACCATCAAACTGATCCATACCTTTCAACCAGATCAAAAGTGTGTGTAGATAAATGTAGAAAATTGGATTTTGATTGAAGAACTTAAGATATGACTACAGACAAAGTTAAAAAAAGTAAGGTAAATTTCTCATTGACTTGATTATAGTGTCATTTTATACAAATGGTTATGTTTCACATTTATTTCTGTCTAATTTAACCATTGTTACACCAAAGTATACATGTATTTAAAAAGTAAACATTGTTAGTCAAACCTGTCTATAAAGGCCACTCAAGGGAGCTTAGAAATGTGACCTTTATATAGAGGTTCATTTACATCCTTGAATGAATTATATTCATAGGGACAATGTAGCCATTATAGACAGGTGCTCTTAATATAGAGATGGTATTTACAGACAGGTGGTTTTTATATAGATATACAGAGATGGCATTTACGGACTAAAAGGTGGTCTTTATACAGAGATAGCATTTACAGACAGGTGGTCTTTATACAGAGATGGTATTTACAGACAGGAAGTCTTAATACAGAGATGGCATTTACAGACAGGTGACCTTTATATAGAGATGACATTTACAGACAGGTGGTCTTTATACAGAGATGGTATTTACAGACAGATGACCTTTACATAGACATGACCTTTGAGACAGGGTTGAGCCAAGAATGATTGATACAAATGAAAATTCATGAATCAGACTTTCCACACTGATTTTCTTGCATTCTATCTGTTGAATTCTTGGCTATTTAATTAAACTGTTGATTGAAAAATAAGAAGTCATCCATGAAAGCAGGAAATTTCTGAGTCTATTGTTATTTAGACGTTTACCTTCTGCTCCCTCATCGATAGAAGTGAACGGAGAGAAGGGATAGACTTTGTACAAGGACAGTCCCCTCATGAAGCTGTGTACTTTGGCAGCTCGTCCCTCAATGGAACCCAGTAAGTAATTGCCAGTGCTATCTAACACCTTGCCAAACATACTCCTGATGAAGCCTTTGTTACTGTCTGTATCTTTCATGCTATTTATGCTTGCTGTAGACCCTCTCCTGCTGTTTACACTGGTTACAGAACTCTTACGACGACCTTTCTGTTGTATCTGTTTGCGTTTTCTTTCCTCTTCCTCTGCCTCTGTTTCACTTGATTCACTTTCTTCATCTGTTTGTGTGTCAAGCTCCTGAAGAAGTTCTCTTTCTGACAACAGGAGGTTACACATTAATGATTCTGTGAATGGTTTCAAGTATTTACAGCATATACAAGTTGGCAACACTGTCATTGACACACTCTTTCAATTGACTATAGTTATTTACACTGAAATGATATTTATTATGTATTTCTCTTTACATAGATCTGCTGAAAATAGATATGAAGGATACCTACCAAGTTCTTCACGTTCTTCCTGAATTATGCGACACTCATCTGTACGTTTATCATCTTTAAGGAGGCGTTTGAATTGGATGCAGAAGGCACTTCCCCACACACCTGTAACACACAACTATCGTGAGTCAGCCAAACATTTACCACCATATAAGGCCATATACTGTAGGTCATTTACTAAGGTCATGTGCTATAGATAAAGTACCATAAAGGTAGGGGCCGAGATAGTTTAGTCATTAAATTCAACAACGTGTATAAGGAAATTCTCTAATGATGTCCGAAAAATGTTCTTCATCTTAAATGAGTTGCTTGTTGATTTTTTTTTAAAAATGCATGATGATGAATTTGGTTAACTACTGACAACTTACCTTGAAGGAAGTGCAGAGGTTGTTCAGGGTATTGCTTCACCAACTGACCCATAAAGAATTTACTTCCAAAGTGCTCTGACTTCATGAATGTCCCATACTTTGGTAATCCAATTTCAAAGGGAGTAAATTCCATCCATTCTGTAGAAAAAAAAGATATTCTATGGCTATCAATCACTGTATTATTCAGGTAGTAAAAATTTGAGCTTCTTAGTACTTACTTCTATTTAACAAAGTATAAAAATAGAAGTTGGAGATTATCCACTAGAAGTAGGGGAGATCATCCACTACAAGTGACAGATCATCCACTAGTAGTGGGAGATCATCCACGAGAAGTGAGAGACCATCCACTAGAGGTGAGAGATCATCCACTAGAAGTGAGAGATCATCCACTAGAAGTAGGGGAGATCATCCACTAGAAGTGAGAGACCATCCACTAGAAGTTAGAGATCATCCACTAGAAGTTAGAGATCATCCACTAGAAGTGAGAGATCATCCACTAGAAGTGAGAGATCATCCACTAGATGTAGGGGAGATCATCCACTAGAAGTGGGAGATCATCCACTAGAAGTAGGGGAGATCATCCACTAGAAGTAGGGGAGATCATCCACTAGAAGTAGGGGAGATCATCCACTAGAAGTAGGGGAGATCATCCACTAGAAGTGAGAGATCATCCACTAGAAGTGGGGGATCATCCACTAGAAGTGAGAGATCATCCACTAGAAGTGAGAGATCATCCACTAGAAGTGAGAGATCATCCACTAGAAGTGACAGATCATCCACTAGAAGTGACAGATCATCCACTAGAAGTGACAGATCATCCACTAGAAGTGAGAGATCATCCACTAGAAGTGACAGAAGTCATCCACTAGAAGTGAGAGATCATAGAAGTCCACTAGAAGTGAAGAGAGATCATCCACTAGAAGTGAGAGATCATCCACTAGAAGTGAGAGATCATCCACTAGAAGTGAGAGATCATCCACTAGAAGTAGGGGAGATCATCCACTAGAAGTAGGGGAGATCATCCACTAGAAGTGAGAGATCATCCACTAGAAGTGAGAGATCATCCACTAGAAGTGAGAGATCATCCACTAGAAGTGAGAGATCATCCACTAGAAGTGACAGATCATCCACTAGAAGTGACAGATCATCCACTAGAAGTGACAGATCATCCACTAGAAGTGACAGATCATCCACTAGAAGTGAGAGATCATCCACTAGAAGTGAGAGATCATCCACTAGAAGTGACAGATCATCCACTAGAAGTGAGAGATCATCCACTAGAAGTGACAGATCATCCACTAGACGTGAGAGGTCATCCACTAGAAGTGACAGATCATCCACTAGACGTGAGAGGTCATCCACTAGAAGTGAGAGATCATCCACTAGAAGTGAGAGATCATCCACTAGAAGTGAGAGATCATCCACTAGAAGTGACTTATGTAGATACATACAATATATAGTTTATGGTCAAGGTACTGACCAGTGTGTAGAGATTATGTAGATACATCCACTAGATGGATTGTGTGAAGAGGTACTTATGTAGATACAATACAATATATAGTTTATGGTCAATACTTACCATGGATTGTGTGAAGAGGTACTTATGTAGATACAATACAATATATAGTTTATGGTCAGTGTGAAGTGAGATACAATACAATATATAGTTTATGGTCATCCACTAGAAGTGTGACAGATCATACTAGAAGTGACAGATCATATATAGTTTATGGTCAATACACCATGGATTGTGTGAGAGACTTATCCAATATATAGAAGTGGTGTGAAGAGGTACTTGTAGATACAATACAATATATAGTTTATCACCATGGATTGTGTGAAGAGGTACATTTATAAAAACACATTGCACACCAAAGGGCATATTTGGATATAGAGTATTGCAGTTGTGTGTAGAGGTACTTATGTAGATACAATACAATATATAGTTTAAGCTCTGTGGTCAATACTTACCATGGATTGTGTGAAGAGGTACTTATGTAGATACAATACAATATATAGTTTATGGTCAATACTTACCATGGATTGTGTGTAGAGGTACTTATGTAGATACAATACAATATATAGTTTATGGTCAATACTTACCATGGAAGACCATGGCAGAAACCGACTTTTTGACATGTAGACAGGTGTACAGGGGCATGGGGATATCAGCATTTCTGATCTTTTCCTTCTGGTCGGACAGTTTCGTATGTTGTCGCTGACAACAAGAAAAGTTTATTGTCATTAAAACACTGTCAGATCATTTATTTTGTGACCAAAAGATAACATTTGCCTTGATCAACAAGCACATTTTGTAAATGTTGGATCATTCATAGAAATTAGAGAAATTCTAAATGCAATTTTCAATTATAATGATTATGAATAGTCTTCTCGGTGATACTCAACTTTAATCAGTTCAAGTTTTCTTAAATGCAATAGTGTGATTTCAATTTTACTGGTATCTACAGGATATGACATATACTTTGAATGATCTTTGATGTACAAGACTTATACTCACGTTTTTGAGAAGGGTCTCCCCAACAAGATGCCCGAAAAAGTCTGTGAAACTGACCGGCTGTCCCTGGCGCCTCTTCTCCATGATACGTGAAACATAGGAATACATGCTGTTAGGGCCTAGTAGATAGAATGGGCTAGAGTCAATATTGCTCTTCAGTTCCTCCTGGAGGTCCAGTGGTGACCTCTTGGGCCATTCAGGATGAGTGTACAGCTGGGACAGGTACCTACGAGTAGAAGGCAATAAGTTGGTAGTTACAGGTACACCAATAAGGTAAATATAGACATAAAACTCACACATTGGTAGATATAGATACAAAACAAAAGAAAATACAAATAAAAGATAAATAAAGGGAAAAAAATACAGGTAAAAAGTTAAAATGATTAGAATAAATGTCAGGAATAGTTAGAATAAGAAAACATAAAATAGCATTGCATCCATGACCATCTCTGGTGCCATCTTTATCACATTGTAAATAGGTATAGGATATTATATGACTTTCCATTTTATGTGAGATCCCTCAAACAAGTTTTTTTTCTTCAGTTTGACCACTTTAGATATTTATATAACACCTACCATGCTGATCCTGACAATCCTCCAGCATATGTGACCATTTCTAGTATATTTGTGTCTACAAGGGCACTGAACACCCCACTGTAGGCAGTCATTGCACGGAATCCTCCCCCTGACCCTATCACACCAATCACTGGTACCTGTAACAGGGGAGGTAATAGATAAAAAACATGTAGGTAACCTTAGAATTGAACCCTCCCCCTGACCCTATCACACCAATCACTGGTACCTGTAACAGGGGAGGTAATAGATAGAAAAACATGTAGGTAACCTTAGAATTGAATCCTCCCCCTGACCCTATCACACCAATCACTGGTACCTGTAACAGGGGAGGTAATAGATTAAAAAAAACATGTAGGTTATCATGGAATTGAATTCTTATCCAGACCCAATCACACCAATCACTGGTACCTGTAACCGGGGAGGTAATAGATAAAAAAAACATATAGATACTCATAGAATCGAATTCTTTTACAGAATCTATCACAATTGTAACAGGGATGTAATGCATGGTTACCATATACCAAAAAAAGTTCAAAATGACACCCAAATCATTGTCCACATCTTTTTTATCGTGGAGAATCATAACTTCTGAAAAAAGAAGAAATGAATATTAAACCATTATAACTGAAATATTTACAGTTGCTTACTTCTTGCATGGAAATTGGTGCATCCTTCCCAAGGTACTTCTTCATCGCCTCAAATACCTTCATCTTCCTTTTTTCCACAAATTCTCTTTCCTCTTCGCTCAGTGTCAGACTGAATCTTAACTGCGGCTCACAGCTAGACATAACAATTTTAAAGTCAGAATTAGTTTCGAACAATTTCTGGAAAAGACCTCAGAATAATAGGTCGGTAAAGTTAGATCAGTTACATATTGATTAAGAGTGATTTATTAAATTACCGGGCCCGATATTTTACTCCAGGATGTATTGATTAATGAAATGAAGAAACTTCTTCAGTAAGACTCTGGTATTGAGAAAGAGAGGAGATATATGATAGAACTTACTTCATGTCTGCCCATAGCTCAAAGTCAACTACTGATGTCTGAAATGGAATTGAAAAAAATTTGTGTAGATTTGAAAGTATGGTATAAGGTTAAAATTATGGTTTTATGGTATAAATTGTTTCCAGTTTATTAAGTCAATAACTTGTTGATACATAAGAGCATATGTGAATATAGGATAAGCTTTAAGTTTTCATGTGTACACGTCAGTGAAAGGTAAGGTTTTAACAGTTAGTCCTGAAGAAGCCCACTGTTCGGGTGAAACCGGTAGATGTTTCACACTAATAAAAAATCAACTTATCCCGAACCTGTTGCAATTACTTATATACTTTGATTTTCTTATGTACACGTATTATAAAAAAATATGGTGTCTTACCCCAAAAAACTCGAGTGTGTATTTTTCTTTTCCCTGATATGGGAGTTCTTTGAGATCGATGACCTGGGACCCCAGAGGTTCATCCATTAAGTAATTAGAATCCATCAGTGATATCTCTGCAAAAACATGAAACTCATATATGATAGCTATTGTTATGCATGGTGGTCCTGTATATGTAAGTTTAATATTTGAGACTTTCACCTCGGGTTACATTACATCTACTTGATGTGGTTGTGACTTGGATCCTCGTGTAGGTGTCTGTTGGGTTACAGATAATTTTCCTGAATAAATTTAATATTATGGACTGGTAGCATGATTTGTGACAATAAATGATAGGATCATGTGGTATTGGAAAGTGGATCATAGTTCTTCTTAAACACAAACAGGGTACTTAATGTATTATCAGCAAAACTTAAATGTTTAAACAATTCACTGATACCAGCATATCATTAACAAAAAAATTTCTTACTTGCATTTGTCAATTGAGAAACCCTTCCCTGTTGTTAGGAGATTTTGTAATTAACCTTCCTAAGCTACCACTTGTTTTGAAAAACCACTTTTATCATTCACTATCCAAAAATGAGGTACAATCTGTTAATATAAATTGTACTGAGCTACAATCTGTCACTATAGATTGTGCTGAGCTACCATCTGTCACTATAGATTGTACTGAGCTACGATCTCTCACTATAGATTGTACTGAGCTACCATCTGTCACTATAGATTGTACTGAGCTACGATCTCTCACTATAGATTGTGCTGAGCTACAATCTCTCACTATAGATTGTACTGAGCTACAATCTGTCACTATAGATTGTACTGAGCTACAGTCTGTCACTATAGATTGTACTGAGCTACAGTCTGTCACTATAGATTGTACTGAGCTACAATCTCTCAATATAGATTGTACTGAGCTACAGTCTGTCACTATAGATTGTACTGAGCTACAATCTCTCAATATAGATTGTACTGAGTTATCATTTGTCTCTAGTTTGTATTGAGTTATCATTTGTCTCTAGTTTGTATTGAGGTACAGTCTGTCATTACTGTTTATATTGCATCACCGTTACACAACAGTTTGTATTGAGCTGCCATCTTTCTTTACAGATTGTTGAATGTTACTGTACCAAGTCTATTGCTGTGTTCTCGGGGATCAATGTAAAAGGTAAAGGTCTCATTCCATACTGGGTTGATGTCATTGTCTTTGA
Source organism: Ylistrum balloti (assembly GCF_031769215.1). Classification (NCBI taxonomy): domain Eukaryota; kingdom Metazoa; phylum Mollusca; class Bivalvia; order Pectinida; family Pectinidae; genus Ylistrum; species Ylistrum balloti. Next base: position 245,753 of record NW_026782275.1, on the reverse strand, counting down.
TGGAAGTTTTCTGTAAACAGTTGGGTGCAGTTTTGATGTAGAGGGTAACATATGGATCTGGTGTGTCCACTGTAAAGAGGAAAAGAAATACAATCTCTTAGTCAAATCTTCATTTCTTGATACATGGCTATTTGTCACTACAATGATATTAAATATTTAACAAACCTTCAAAATTTATAACATGTGGCTGAGTGATATTATCTCATTTGTCTCTCAGTCCTGATATGAATTTTACAATCTCCATGACCAATATGCCACTTTATCATGATTTTTTTAGGTTCTCTAGCCAAAAAAAATGTTTCCAGTGTGTCTTAATTGTTGTAAATCCTTTAACCTCCACTGTTACCTATGTCTTACTTACTGAGATCACCTGCCCATCCTTTTGTAATGTTGTATCCACTTAGAACTTTGATATAGAGCACAGCACATGGATAGTGGGTAACCTGTAAATGTTAGAAAGGATCTACAGATTACAACAGGAAATGGTAGCAAAATTATTTCTAATCAGGATGGATTCACAAGTATCTGAGCTAAATCTGGATATATTAAAGTATGTGTTGAATCCAAAATTTGTGCTTCCAAAAGAATGCTACATCAAGGCCAAGAATGGAGTGTTTAATTGGATAATTAAATATGTAATGATTTTAATTGAATAACTAAATATCCAAATTCACTTACTTCAAAAACTTGAAATGGATCAAACCTACAACAAAAAGAATCAAACTTAGAATTTGTCACCAGTTCACATGTAAGGGCCAGAAACTTAATTTTCTTATCATGAGCATTTATCACATCAGAACTGCAGTTTAATGAGTAAGAAAATGCTTTGATGGAAGAAAAGTGTATAGTGATGTTTCAATCAATTAAGTACTGTTACAGGATGTTTTATGTAAATCAGCAGTCAAGCATGGCCATGTAATTGGAGTGTTTCAGTACATATGGTATGACATGCAGGGTGAATGATTATGAAACATTATTATACTAATTTAAAGCTTACTATTGAGGTACACTTAATGTAATATGTGATACAGTTAAGACAAATGTTTAATACTTTGATACTAAAGACACAAATAACCTGACATGAATTGACTATAGTGTCGAAATGAAAGACAGAAATGTTTAAGGTTGAAATTTCATGTCTCATATGATGTGTATGTAATTTACCTCACAATATCTTTTTATATTCCTAATTTTTAACCTTTTCTTGGGTACCTGGTGTTTTATCAAAAAAATATTTGAGAACTGAAACTTAAATGAAAATCAATTTCATTTTGGAAACTTGAAGATTGCATAAAAAATTAATTTCCGTATGGACTTTTAAAACTTGGTATCTCTTAGTACCTATTAGAGTGTTCCCAGTAAGAGCTGAACTATTAATATTTCATTACAGCGGTAATGACATTTTATTACTATTTACATTAAAAGCAAAACACAAAATCTTAATGCTAAATGTGAAATGACTGTACATTCAACTTTATAGTCACTTCTGATTGCAGTTGTCGTTGATAAAGCGCTGAAACGTAAGTGTGTTGACAGAATAACATTCAAGATGTTACATGAATTTCAAGTCTTGCGCATAAGACTGTATTCTTTTTATCAACTATTTTAAAAAGAAAATTACCTATACTAAATTGGTAGATAAATAATACAGGTTACAAATAATGTACAAGTGAAATAATGTCAGTTGCTTAGTGTAAAGATGAATTGTCATAATAAAATTAAATATTAGTTTCATAGGTGTTGAAATTCAAGTTTTAATGATCATTAAACGTTAAGATGAAACATACACCTTCCAAAAAAAAGGAAGAAAGAAAAAAAATGTTGATTTTAAGAAATCTCTTAGATAATAAACATTGACATTAATTTTCTGGTGTAGTCAAATTTAAAGAATCATGAATTGAAACAATTGCCTATCTCATCCAGTCTCTAGATGAACACATATACCAAGATCTGTTTTACAATACTGATTTAGGTAAAGTGAGAATTCTGTTGACGGGTGGATTAAATTTTCGTGAAAGGGGAATCTTGATGTCTTGCCCAAACTCTATCAAATCCTGTTCAAACTTGAGAAAGTTTATCTCAATCTTGGTCATTTAGACTCTTAGCAATACAAGCATTTTTGTGACTCTGATTTATTCCCTTATGCTCGATAAACTGAGAAAACTTTGGATTATATTCCTTTTCCAACACCTTGTCCTGTCTTGTTTATGAACAAATGATACTTATATATGCCACTGTGCATCATCGTTCTCTATATTTACCTGGTAGTTAAGAACTTTTTGCAAATTACTGTCTTCATTGTGAATATATTGAGTTACATAAATAATATGTTTGTCATTACATTTGTTTTTAACAATGAATCTTGCAAATTTTCACACATAAATGATCAAAGGTTTGTATGACAGAAATAATCTACACAATTTGGAAAAAAGTTATAAGGCTACTGAATTATAAATATTGATATGAAATGGTTGCTGGGCAGACTGAAAAATCCTATGCTGTGTGTCCTATTACTTTAAAATGCTCTCCATTTTTCTTAGAAGTCAAACTCAGTAACACCCATACTAAGTGCTACACATGTACCTCTCTTTACACTTTATGTAAAAAGGTCAAAGACCAGATAGTTCCCCTCTGATAGGTAACTACTTAGAAATGAAACTGGTCAGGATCCATCATCCTGGAAGCCTTGAATCTCTTCAATCTTTCTCAAGTTAACCTTGTACAATATGAATGAAAAAAGATGTTGAGGGGGATGCAAATATTGTAGTGGGAATATTTTTATGATGGCCAGAAAAAGTAACCGGATATTTTATGATGGGGTATACAAATATGATATGACACTGGTCTACAGTATATATAGATTGAGTACAGGCTAATATTGGAATCGTGATGTATATATTGGCATGTAGTGAATATCTCTGAAATTTATTGCCTTCTATTTAAATGGAAATTGTGGTGTTATATATCTAGGTGTTTACACAGACTGGGAAGTCTTTTAACACATTTATTTGCCGAACAGGGGCATATTTAATATACATAATTAAATATGATTCTGTAAGGTTTTATGGAAATCGTGATATCCAGATATCACAATTTTAGTGACTTATGTTTAATGTAATTGTACCAGAAACTCCTAACAGTTTGTACTTTAAATAGTACTTGTACACTATATATTATAACTTTGTGTGTATATGAACAGAATTATTAATAACTGCATATGATATGAATAACACTATGGCATGACATCAATGGAATGAGAAAGTTTCAATAACTTAATGCTGAAGTGTAAGAGGAATTAAAAATGTTAACTTTATCAGGTATTGCCTTTTTCATCAGTGAAATATGAAATGTCAGGAATTATCAAACCGAAAATGAAATTTTCTGCAGTATACAAAGTGTTGCTTTCACACTTTTACAAAGCAGAATGGTGTTTTACATCATCTAAGTCCAGATTTTTATGTTAAGATCAGAAAAGTAACAATAGAACAATGGTTTCCTATTAAACACTGTTCACAACGTTCTCGTGCACATATAGATACATATGTAGGGAAGGATATGTATAGGAAATGTTGACTACATGATACATAGTGAGATATATATATAATACAGTATTGGTCACATGATACATAGTGAGATATATATATATAATACAGTATTGGTCACATGATACATAGGGAGATATATATAGGATACAGTATTGGTCACATGATACATAGGGAGATATATATATAATACAGTATTGGTCACATGATACATAGGGAGATATATATAGGATACAGTATTGGTCACATGATACATAGGGAGATATATATAGGATACAGTATTGGTCACATGATACATAGGAAGATATATATAGGATACAGTATTGGTCACATGATACATAGGGAGATATATATAGGATACAGTATTGGTCACATGATACATAGGGAGATATATATATAGGACACAGTATTGGTCACATGATACATAGGGAGAGATATAGACGAAATGGAGATATTGGTCTCTGTAGAAGTTTTAGTGATATAATCAGATTTGATTTTTAGGTCATCTGACCCGAAGGGTCATCATGCTTCGTCAAACTTTTCATTCAAACGACTTCTTCTCAAATACTAGAAGGTCTAGGGGGCTAATACTTGGCACAGAGGATACTGGCATGGAGCTCTACCAAGTTTGTTCATATATATAAATATGTTAAAATCTTTTAACAACTTCTTCTCATTAACCAAAAGGCTCAGAGTGTAGATATTGGGCCTGTGACATGCTGGGATGAAGGACTACCAAGTTTGTTCAAATGAATGACCTTGACCCACTTTAAAGGTCACAGGGGTCAAATATGTTAAAATATTTAAACAACTTCTTCTCAATAACCAAAAGGCTCAGATTGCTGATATTGTGCCTGTGGCATGCTGGGATGAAGGGCTATCAAGTTTGTTTAAATGAATGACCTTGAACAACTTTCATCAGGTCAAAATCTTTAAATAACTTCTTCTCAAATATATATAACTTTTAAATAACTTCTTCTCAAATACTAGGCCCATATTACAAAGTTTGTTCAAATGTGACCTTGGCCCACTTTAAAGGTCACAGGGGTCAAATATGTTAAAATCTTTAAACAACTTCTTCTCAATAACCAAAAGGCTCAGATTGCTGATATTGATATGATATATTTGTTTAAATGAATGACCTTGACAACTTTCAAGGTATTGAAGGCCTAGTACTTGGCACAAAGTTTGAATGACCTTGGCCCACTTTCAAGGTCACAGGGGTCAAATATGTTAAAATATACAAAGGACTTCATCTCAATAAGCAAAAGTCTATGAGTGCCGATATTGGGTCTGTAGCATATATCTTTAAATAACTTCTTCTCAAATACTAGAAGGCCTAGGTGGCTAATACTTGGCCCATAGCATGCTGGCATGGAGCCCTACAAAGTTTGTTCAAATGAATGACCTTGGCCCACTTTAAAGGTCACAGGGGTCAAATATGTTAAAATATACAAAGGACTTCATCTCAATAAGCAAAAGTCTATGAGTGCCGATATTGGGTCTGTAGCATGCTGGGAGGAAAGACTACCAAGTTTATTTAAATGAATGATTGAACAACTTTCAAGGTCGCAGGGGTCAAATATGTCAAAATCTTTAAATAACTTCTTCTCAAATACTAGAAGGCCTAGGGGGCTAATACTTGGCCCATAGCATGCTGGCATGGCGCCCTACAAAGTTTGTTCAAATGAATGACCTTGGCCCACTTTAAAGGTCACAGGGGTCAAATATGTTAAAATCTTTAAACAACTTCTTCTCAATAACCAAAAGGCTCAGATTGCTGATATTGTGCCTGTGGCATGCTGGGATGAAGGGCTATCAAGTTTGTTTAAATGAATGACCTTGATCAACTTTCAAGGTCACAGGGGTCAAATATGTCAAAATCTTTAAATAACTTCTTCTCAAATACTAGAAGGCCTAGGGGGCTAATACTTGGCCCATAGCATGCTGGCATGGAGCCCTACAAAGTTTGTTCAAATGAATGACCTTGGCCCACTTTCAAGGTCACAGGGGTCAAATATGTTAAAATATACAAAGGACTTCATCTCAATAAGCAAAAGTCTATGAGTGCCGATATTGGGTCTGTAGCATGCTGGGAGGAAAGACTACCAAGTTTATTTAAATGAATGACCTTGAACAACTTTCAAGGTCGCAGGGGTCAAATATGTCAAAATCTTTAAATAACTTCTTCTCAAATACTAGAAGGCCTAGGTGGCTAATACTTGGCCCATAGCATGCTGGCATGGAGCCCTACAAAGTTTGTTCAAATGAATGACCTTGGCCCACTTTCAAGGTCACAGGGGTCAAATATGTTAAAATATACAAAGGACTTCATCTCAATAAGCAAAAGTCTATGAGTGCCGATATTGGGTCTGTAGCATGCTGGGAGGAAAGGCTACCAAGTTTATTCAAATGAATGACCTCAACCCACTTTCAAGGTCACAGGGGTCAAATATGTTAAAATATACAAACGACTTCTTCTCAACAAGCAAAAGTCCATGAGTGCTGATATTGGGCCTGTAAGATGCTTGGAGGAGAGGCTACCAAGTTTGTTCAAATGAATGACCTCAACCCACTTTCTAGGTTTGGCTTGCTTTTTGTCAGATGACCGTTAAGGCCCATGGGCCTCTTGTTTTTATTTGAAGTGTCGTCTACCCTGCCCCAGGGTACTGATATTGGGCCTGAAGCATGTTTATAATCTTTAAACAAACTCTCAAATAACCAACATACCCAGTGTCATGGTAATTGTGTTTAAGTAGTATGATTGCAGGGAAATTAAATCAATTTTGCAGAAATTTGCTTAACGAACAAAGACATTTGAAGACAGATATATCCTTATGTGCATATGTAAACTACACAGTGTTGTAAATATTTCATTGATAATGACCTCCCAGCTTTCTAAGAAACAGTTTGTTGTGACTACTGAAAAGGAAAGAGGAACTTGATATTTCCATGTGTTTTCTCATGTATACATACATATCTAGTGCCATGACATACTTTTTTGTTTACAATCAATAGAGGAAGTTTTACTCCACTGCTCAAAAGAATGAATGGACATGAATATTTCATGCATGCTGGATTGTGTATCCGGTTGTGAATCAGACCAGAGACACACCTATTTCTTTTGTTTGGGTACTGACCTACATAACACCTTACTGATACCTATCATTGCACAAGCATTGGATGTAACATTGATTCTATTGTTGATTGAAACTTCAGATATTACTTCCTGTGTACTGAATGTGACTCAAAAGTGATGATGCTGGTTATTTACAGGTAGTAAGGACATGGTTTGATTAATATGAAGCAACATTCCCCATCAACAAAGCATGATGCCACTAGGTATGAGACATGCATTATAGATAAGGCGCTTTGATATTCACCTGGAAAGTTTAGGAAGATGTTGAAGTACCCGTCTTTAAAGAAGGATTAAAAAATAAAAACAGTAGAGCATTAGTTATCAAAACACGACATTTATACACATGTAAAACAATTACTAGACTAGTATGAAAATATCACTGGAAAATTAAAAAAAAACACAATCACAGAAACATAGTTAATGATGATGAGATATAGGAGCTATGATTTACTAATGGAATGGCCTTAATCACAGGAATGATGATCCTGGTACAGGTTACTATATACTAACCCAGAGGTAGGATTGGCATACATTAACCTGTCCTATTGGCCATAATCTGAATGAAATCTGAAATAATATTGATGATGTGACTTTATTTTTGTCAGTATCTTTTTGTACCTCTTCCCGTACTATTTCATTGGGGTGTAGGGGGTGTGGCATACTATGTTGTTCATTTCACACATTGCATTCCAAATCAATGTCATATATCTTTAGAACCTCTCGACAAATTTGGTTCATATTTACCCCATATCTTCTTAACGTCAAGTTCTACACCTGATCAGTGTCTGATTTGTGTAGGAGCAAGGACATTGATATTTTAAGACATTTTCTAGATTTTTCCAAAAAATTCTTTTTCTTAAATGAAAATTAGCCATTTTGTAATAGAAGTGGAGGATGTGGATGGTCACATTGTCAATTTTCACATTCTCCATGCAGAAACGTGATATAGTAAGGGTTAATTACAAACTTGTGGAGCTTATACATGGTTTAGCCTTTCACGGTAAGCAGAAAGAGTAAATGATGCTGAATTGTCACGTTATTAACACTCAATCAAATGAGACAAACAAAGTGCACAAGTTACCTACCCAAACAGGTCACTGTAAACATATCATTACCTCTAACATTACTCAATAGTATACCATTTATACATTCAGTTATGAAAATGTTTATGTTACATATCAATAGATTTTGTTTTAACATGGCTTTTGCAATGTTTAACCGGAAATATTCAAATAAAAAGTGATTGATTGTAAATTCTGCTGAGATCATAAAAACATTAAAGGAAAAGACAAATGATATAAATGGTATAATGCTGCTTGGGAATAAGTTCTATATCAAATTGTTTATGTACTTCAACTGTAATAAAGTTAGGGGGAGGGGGAGGAGGGGGGAGGGGGGCAGATATACTGGAATCAGCGTGTCCATCCATCTGTAGAAAAAATTTTGCCCACACATCTCCTCCTAAACTACTGGATTGATTTAAATGAAATTATACAGGAATGTTGGGGACCATGTTTAGATGTGCATTCAACTTTTTCTTCAGCAAAATATTGGCAGCCATGGTAGCCAGTCAATAGGATTTGTTTGAAAATTTTGTCTGCACAAGATCTCCTAAACTAATGTGTCAGTTTCATTATTTTTGAAGCATGAATGTTAGGTTCAATTTGTAAATTTGCATCCCTTTTTAAACAAAAAATGTGCGGTTGCCTCAGTAGTAGGTAATTCTATTAGCTATATAGTCAGCTATTGGCTTACAGTTTAAGTTGGTAAATGTAGATATAATTGTGTTTGTTTCGTGATAGGATTACAATAGCGGAGCTTAGGTAGCCTATACATTGACACTATTACAAGTTTAGCACTGTTTGATTACACTAACAAAGGACATGCTTGGATTCCTAATGATAAAATGATGATATCAAAAGTGAAACCCTCTTATTTACAGGATCGTTTTGTAAATATAACTAAGATACATTTCATGGTGACTGGCGGGATTATCACACCAAGTCATACTGTCGAGTTATTCACCTAGAAATGTGACAACATAATTCCCTTGAACATTTACGTCACATTCTGTCGCTGATTTCCATGATCAAAGAGTTAAATTGACAGAATGTAAAATTGTACAGATTTTTTAAAGGTTCCCCTTGGTAGTTTGGAAATTATTTTCTTTGTTCAGTTAAAACTCAGATTCGCCTATAATTATCGAAATTGTTTAAGTAACAAACACTGTTTTAAATGTATTCTGCACTTCAAAGGCTAATACATTACGACTGCTGGTCTTGAAAGAGCTAAAGTTCAATGTTCAGAAAAGATTACATGGTACCTGGTATAAGGGCAAGAAGTAGCTTGGACCTTTGGCCATAAATACATGAAGTATTTCAGGCAATATTTAAAGGTCAAATGTTAAAGGTCAAGAAAATATGAAAATCTCTGGTAGTATCACAAGTACTAGCCTTGTTTGTAAATACTCTCATTAGATATCAGTACATGGGTGTAATGACAGGAAAGGCTGGTAATTATGGTGGAACTAATTCTAGATTCAAGGTCAATAAATTGGAATAATTTCTAGTGGTATTTAAAACAAAAGTCAGAAAAACACATTGTTTATAGAAGTAACTTTGGATTTTTAGATAGTGAGAACAATATTGATTTTAATTTTAGATTGCTCCATACTTCCAAAGTATTTCAGCGACAGTTTGTAACCATCAATTTTCTGTAAACTGATCAGGAATCACTATCTATACAGTACTTACTTTTTTAGGTCCATGTCAGTGGTACGGGAAGAATTCTGATGATGGTGAAACAGTGGTAACAGCAACAGCAGATGAAAGCAAATTAAGTATTACACTAATCACAAGTCACTCACCAATCTTCATTACTGAAACAACAAAGGATAATACTGAAAGCTACATACAGGTAAATAAAATGCGAAATTTGTTTATAGCTGACAAGATGGCATGGATCACTCAGCTTTATGACAGTGTACACTGAAATCATGTTTGTCCAAGTAGTCTGGAGTTTTGTACTTCTGTTATAAGTCAACGGATTTTATGGAGAATTTGGGTCATTAGAGCGATGCTGTTTTCAGGATTAATAGTTTTCTACACAATAAACAGAATATTTCAAATTACTTATTTTGTAATGGAAAGCAAGACGTAAAACTATTTTGCCATTACCGTTGCGGATGTGAGATAGTTTTATGGAAGTCCATTTAGTACAAGGAGTTCCCCACACATGAGTTTGTTCCGAAAAGAGGAAAGAAAAAAATGAATCTTACCCTCGTTGACGTGAAACTTTTCATTTTGTCAGTATTAGTATATTCCCTCATGTATCATTAGAATGTCCTTGGGAAGTGTTTTACTGAAGATTAATCTGTGTATATATGTTGTAGTAAAAGTTAAAATCAATTAAGTGTTCAATGTATGAACTTTACACCTATTAGGCCTGCCACTCAACTAGGTTTCACAGGTAAATTGGTCAGGCTGATTGGTAGAGGAGTTGTAGTTGTAGCTATTTGCTTCCACTTATGAAATATACTGTCATGTGTATGTATATTATTGTAATCCTGTGTGCTGTCTCATAAAAAGGAAAAAGAAATTTTAAATGAAGATAATTACATTTTATTTTACATATGCTGGGGTCATTTACATTGTACAAAGTTAATTTGAGGAAGACCATCACAAAAATAGTTATAGGTACCTGTGCAGGCGTCATGGTGACAAAATATAAAGTAGGTAATTAATTAACGACACCTGGCCATGGTCAAGCAGTACATACATGTATTATATAACAGGAAAGCAGGGGTGACCACTGACACAGAGGAGACCTACTGGGTACAGGTAAATTTACCTGTTTCGATCTGTACAATGTACATGTCCAGAAAGACAATGATGAATCAAACTTCTCTTTAAAGTTTTTAATTTATTTTTGATGGTCATCAGAAAAGTATGTGGGGGTGATTTATGTATAAAGAGCGGATACATATTTGAGTAAGTGTCTGGGTAGGTTTATATTATATATCAGGGGGAAACATATATGATGGCCATCAAAAAAGTATCGAGGGGAGATTTATCATATATAGAGAGGGGATACATGTATATCTGCCCATTGTTACATCACTCTTACACATACCGTCCATTCTCTGAGCAAAGAAGTCAATATTACAGACTGTTCACTTGCTTTTTAGCTCACCTGGCCCAGATCTGTACGAATTATTTGATTTTGCCCAAATTTGGTCAGAAGCATCTTTGGGTGAAGGAGGTCAATTTTGTATAAATAGTGGATCTTTGCCCCCTGGGGTGTGAGAGTTGGTTCTTAATAGGGGGAAATAGTGCAAATTATCTAAAATCCTACTACTCCTGTAGGAATGATTGGATACTGCTCAAATTTGGTCAGAAGCATCTTTGGGTGAAGGAGGTCAATTTTGTATAAATAGTGGATCTTTGCCCCCTGGGGTGTGAGAGTTGGTTCTTAATAGGGGGAAATAGTGCAAATTATCTAAAATCAGACTTGGGTGAAGAAAAATTAATTTTGTATAAATGATGTATCAATGCCCCTCAGGGCAAGAGCAGCTTGGCTCTGGGGTCTGGCCCCACCCCTAGGGACTATGTTTCCTTGTTATATCTTTGAAACAACTGAAATACTCATCCTTTAACCATATTTATCAATGATGGGCGTCAAGAGACAAACACAATCATAATGTTAGAACTGGTAATAGGTTTGAAACAGTTGAGATCCCTATGGGCCTGCTGTTAGGTTACCTAAGACAAGGTCTCATGGTGACCTACTGCGATCACTCTCATCCGACATTGTGCATAGTGCTTCTGTAAACAGTTCAACAGTTTTGACTTCTTCTCAAAAATTCCTGATCCGATTTCAATGAAATTTTTCAGAAACCTTCCCTGGCCTACGATGAATCAACATTTTGAATTATGCAGTCTCCACCCCACAGGGGCCTGATGGGAGGTGCCCAAAGAAATTGACATTGATTTCAAAAATCTTCTTCTCAACACCCACATGGATCCAGGGTCTCACATTTCCCCATAGGGAGGGGGTAAAGTTTACTATAGTGTATATAGGAAAACTAGATTTTTGAATAGAATTTGTTTAATTTCCATTGGAAATATTTCAAACTTGGTTAGAATTATGAATGAAGGATGACAGCTCCCACCCCTGCCCCTGCAAGCATCTTCATTAAGTGTACATTATTGTAAACAGTTAATTGAACACCTATACAAGTTCCTCTGGTATATGTGGCCAACTGACTGTCCAACAACCGCAGTATGAACAGCTTTGTAAAACAGACAAAGTTACAGTATTGATTTTGAGAGGTTGGGGGGGGGGGGGGGAGGCGGGGTACAACATATGACTGTGCATGTTGACATATAGTAAGTACATATGTAGAGTTAAGAATTCAGAATTATATGTTCTAATTTCTCATCCTGATATCAAAATCTATTTCTGTTGTGTATATTATGATGCATTTTTTTCATTCAGAAAATACTTTAATCTGATTGGTTGTTGGAAATGTTTTAAACAATACATTATTTACCACTTTCCAGGTAAGATAATAGTGTATCAGTTAGTGACATGATTCCTCTACATTGCATCATTCTGTAATACAAGTGGTGGTCCATTTTGGAGGAACAGTTAAACTGAGTCATTTTGGAGGAATAGACTGAGTTAAACTGAGTCATTTTGGAGGAATAGACTGAGTTAAACTGAGTCATTTTAGTACTTAAACATGATTAAAGATTTTTGCCCACAGCCCCTCATCTACCTTAAAATCCTACACCAAACTTTCCTCAATTTTTCTTGTTTTCCTGAAGACTGAATGGCTAAACAGTTACCTGAATCAAGTTCCTAAAACTTACTGGTGTTACACCTAAAACAATCTTAGTTCTCACATGAAGTATTTTATCACAAGGCAATGGTGACATAGTTTGATAGAATTATACCAATTTATAAACCATTTCTTAAGTTTGATGGTATTTCAAAATTATAATGATAATATCTGTTTGCTTTGACAAATTCAAATAAAATCTGTGTGAATGAAAATATTGATGAATTTTGATCCTACACCTGAATTTTCTGAAATGGTTGGAGTTGGAAAAATAAATAAATTCCAGTTATTTTTCATCCAAATGAATAATGTTTCAAGTTGATACAGAATATATCTGAAAACGAAAGCTGTGCATGAAAACACAATTGTTTTGGATTGAAGTTTTTTCTACAAATTATTGGGAATAAATATCTGTATAGCACATGAACCACAATATAACTAAAGACATTACTGATTCATCAGGAGGTCTATACATGCAGTAATATAACCAAAAGTATCATGATCACAGCATTACAAACCTTGTGTACATTGTTTCACTCCATCCATTTCATATTTTCCCAGTGACTATCAAACATAACGAGGTCATAAGTGCAAACAGTGATCCCAGAGTGGTACCCAGTAGTTGTGGTACAGGTAGATATGTCAGGGAGATCTCCTCATGACACTTTAAATCGTACTTATGACAGCGAGAACTCAATGAAAGGTATTAGGTTTTTCTGCACATATAAATATATGTTTAGTTATCTAAATAAATACTTGATTCCTTAATGACACTTGAGTTGTACAATTATATACAGTAACATATCAGAATTGACATATTGTTTCTTATAGAACTATATTACAGCAAATGAGAAATAAGTACTTTATAAAAGATACCTGAACATTTGTTGGTATGGTCCAAATTCACTAAAGTCAGCTAGCTGCTGAACTGGATGCCCGGTGAAGTTAGTAAAGTTAGAAAGAGGTAAGTATGCTCAAATTTTGCTATCATTTTACTTAATTTGGGAAAAAAAAGCCAATGTTTCACTAAAAAAAAAATCCACTCTTCTTTAAAAAAAAATTTCTTTGAATCTGTTGAGAAATAATAAGACAAAAATTTCATATGTGTTTGTTACTATAACATTTCTTAAATGAATTCAACGCTATAGGCAGACTTTGTGATATTTGCTACATACAGGCACACTTAAGTCCAGTACTTGACATATATGAATGAGTGTCAGTACTCCTCTCTGACCTGTAGGCCTATCACACAATAACTTCCTGTATTGTCATTTTCAGTGCATTTACATATATATTTACAAATATGGCACAGCTTGGTCCTATTTAGAAAGTTTTGTCATGATATCACATCTACCCAGCTACACAAGCTGATAGCAACAGGTGCTTTCATATAAATCCAAATATATTTTTATATAGTTAGTGGCATTTCAGTTTTTGCTGAGTTGTATTGTAAAATTATTAGTATGCCTAAATTTCTTTAGTCCAGAAATATTGTAATAAATGTTAGTATGAGGTATGCAATTGGAATGTTGGATTCTTCTTTGTCCAAACCAGGGACATGACTAGTGATCATGACTTCGTAATTGACTGCTTAACTAATCTGCTTTAGGGCAATTCTTTGGAACGTGAATCTATACAGTTAAAATCTTTCACATTATTTCAATCACCTGTCACTGCTGGGAGGGCCACAACACCATTTCTGTCATCAGTTGTTTGGTATCTCAAAAATGTTTTTGTCCGTACAAGATGTGCACTCATTAGTCTGTCATGTAAAAATTTTACTATTGCTCGTTCTTGTGAATTACAAAAGGCATTTCCTGAAAACATAATGATATGCCAATGAATCCTATCTGTGTCTGCATCATTTTGAGATTGATAAAATGTTCAAGATGGCCACCAGTGGCCACCCTTTAGGATTCGCCATTTGAATTTTGGTGCTGTATCTTTCAGGAACCACTGAAAAGACCTTTCTGGATATATTCAAGGTGCTTCCTGTGTCACTTTGGGGTTTGAAATTTGTAGTGCTTTACTCCTCGATCTCAAAATTTAGGGCAGAGATATTACTGAAACTGAAAGCATGTATATAAATTGATGTATCTCCTAGTTGATGACCTGCTTAGAATGTGGTCTATTCAAGATGGCCACCAGTTGTCAAGAACTTTGATATGTATATATAAATCAGGGTTGTTACTATTGATTTTTCGAAATAACAGAAACTTCTATACGATAACCTGAATGATATATTTACTTTGAAAGAACGATTTCAATTTAGAAACAAAAACATTGAGTATACATATTCAATGCCTACACCTATTTACCAATATAAAGGGTTTCACTGAATCCTGCCTAGCTACTTCCTGTATATGAAGCGACAACAGTAATATATATATTTATAGTAGACATTGTATAGCTCACATGCAATGTTACCTTAACCATCGTTACATCAGACTCAGTAAGTAAACATCTACAGGGTCGAATTAATGTGTCTTCAATGTTTATTGGATTACAATGAATAATGATAGATGTAAAAAATACATATCCTGATGTTTTAGGGATCAAATGAATTGGATATGGACAGAAAGTATTTTACTGGTATATGTAATGCTAGAATTATGCTATTTCCTTTCTACTCATTCTCCTATCTCCTCTCTGCTGAAAGGTCAAAAGGCCATAATAGTGGATGTAAAATCCGTTTAGGTAAATAGATAAATGGCCACACTGAGTGCCTCTCTCTCTAGAGTGACACTGTAGCAGATTCTATACTCGAGTGTGACACATTTCTGTCACCTAAGTTGCACGTTCATGACTGACAGAAGCAGCACCTGTTAGGTATCCTTAGTCATTGAGAGTTCATGGTGATCCTGTCCTACCAAAAAATCTGAGATTGAGTGTTTATAGTAATCCTGTCCCACCAATAAGTCTGAGATTGAGTGTTTATAGTAATCCTGTCCCACCAATAAGTCTGAGATTGAGTGTTTATAGTAATCCTGTCCCACCAATAAGTCTGAGATTGAGTGTTTATAGTAATCCTGTCCCACCAATAAGTCTGAGATTGAGTGTTTATAGTAATCCTGTCCCACCAATAAGTCTGAGATTGAGTGTTTATAGTAATCCTGTCCCACCAATAAGTCTGAGATTGAGTGTTTATAGTAACCCTGTCCCACCAATAAGTCTGATATTGAGTGTTTATAGTAACCCAGTCCCACCAATAAGTCTGAGATTGAGTGTTTATAGTAACACAGTCCCACCAATAAGTCTGAGATTGAGTGTTTATAGTAACACAGTCCCACCAACAAGTCTGATATTGAGTGTTTATAGTAATCCTGTCCCACCAATAAGTCTGAGATTGAGTGTTTATAGTAACCCTGTCCCACCAATAAGTCTGAGATTGAGTGTTTATAGTAATCCTGTCCCACCAATAAGTCTGAGATTGAGTGTTTATAGTAACCCTGTCCCACCAATAAGTCAGATATAAATTATTAATAACAGACATTTAAACATTTCTGTGTTTCTATAATTGAGATTCTGTTGTCACCAACTTGTTCACTTGGAAACTTTGTTTGATAGAGAAATTAAAAAAGAAGTATATTGATAGATCTGACTGATTATTGAAGTAGCCACTGAAGACTTGCTGAAAGTATGATTTAAATTCCATCTAAAATTTTGTTTGATATACCATTGATACACCATCAGTCAGGTGAGATTGTATGTGACTAACTGCTAGACAACATGTTGACAGTTAGATCTAAACAAACCCGTCTCCATGTCTAATGGAGTGTAACAAACTTGTTTACAGAAATGGTATAATTGACCGTGCATGACTGACTCCCCTTGGGTGTTGCATATGTCTATGTATTCCACAAGTCTGGCCACATATCTCTATCTCTGTAAGGATTCATTGAATGTTACTGTATTGATCAATACACATTTATATATCAACGTTGGATCTTGTCTGCTCTAAGATGTTTTACAGTACGGTTTGATTACTATTACAATGAAGGTTTTGTTCTTTTTATATGAAACTGAATGCAAGAAATGTCAGATATTTACTTTAATGAGATACTAAGCATCAATTTAGATTTTTCAAGAAATATTGAAATGCAAACAAACTATCTAAAAGTGCATCATATTTAAATTACTATTTAATCAGATAGAGGTGTGGGTTAGGTCTTAATCACTCAGGGGTCAGATAGAGGTGTGGGTTAGGTCTTAATCTCTCACGGGTCAGATAGAGGTGTGGGTTAGGTCTTAATCACTCAGGGGTCAGATAGAGGTGTGGGTTAGGTCTTAATCTCTCACGGGTCAGATAGATGTGTGGGTTAGGTCTTAATCACTCAGGGGTCAGATAGAGGTGTGGGTTAGGTCTTAATCTCTCACGGGTCAGATAGAGGTGTGGGTTAGGTCTTAATCACTCAGTGGTCAGATAGGGGTGTGGGTTAGGTCTTAATCACTCAGGGGTCAGATAGAGGTGTGGGTTAGGTCTTAATCACTCAGTGGTCAGATAGAGGTGTGGGTTAGGTCTTAATCACTCAGGGGTCAGATAGAGGTGTGGGTTAGGTCTTAATCTCTCACGGGTCAGATAGAGGTGTGGGTTAGGTCTTAATCACTCAGGGGTCAGATAGAGGTGTGGGTTAGGTCTTAATCTCTCACGGGTCAGATAGAGGTGTGGGTTAGGTCTTAATCACTCACGGGTCAGATAGAGGTGTTTAATCTCTCATGGGTCAGATAGAGGTGTGGGTTAGGTCTTAATCACTCACGGGTCAGATAGAGGTGTGGGTTAGGTCTTAAACTCTCACGGGTCAGATAGAGGTGTGGGTTAGGTCTTAATCTCTCAGGGGTCAGATAGAGATGTGGGTTAGGTCTTAATCACTCAGGGGTCAGATAGAGATGTGGGTTAGGTCTTAATCACTCAGTGGTCAGATAGAGGTGTGGGTTAGGTCTTAATCACTCAGGGGTCAGATAGAGGTGTGGGTTAGGTCTTAATCTCTCACGGGTCAGATAGAGGTGTGGGTTAGGTCTTAATCTCTCACGGGTCAGATAGAGGTGTGGGTTAGGTCTTAATCACTCAGGGGTCAGATAGAGGTGTGGGTTAGGTCTTAATCTCTCACGGGTCAGATAGAGGTGTGGGTTAGGTCTTAATCACTCAGGGGTCAGATAGAGGTGTGGGTTAGGTCTTAATCTCTCACGGGTCAGATAGAGGTGTGGGTTAGGTCTTAATCACTCAGGGGTCAAATAGAGGTGTGGGTTAGGTCTTAATCTCTCACGGGTCAGATAGAGGTGTGGGTTAGGTCTTAATCACTCACGGGTCAGATAGAGGTGTTTAATCTCTCACGGGTCAGATAGAGGTGTGGGTTAGGTCTTAATCTCTCACGGGTCAGATAGAGGTGTGGGTTAGGTCTTAATCTCTCAGGGGTCAGGTAGAGATGTGGGTTAGGTCTTAATCACTCAGGGGTCAGATAGAGATGTGGGTTAGGTCTTAATCACTCAGTGGTCAGATAGAGGTGTGGGTTAGGTCTTAATCACTCAGGGGTCAGATAGAGGTGTGGGTTAGGTCTTAATCTCTCAGGGGTCAGATAGAGGTGTGGGTTAGGTCTTAATCTCTCAGGGGTCAGATAGAGGTGTGGGTTAGGTCTTAATCTCTCAGGGGTCAGATAGACATATGGGTTAGGTCTTAATCACTCAGAGGTCAGATAGAGGTGTGGGTTAGGTCTTAATCACTCAGGGGTCAGATAGACATGTGGGTTAGGTCTTAATCACTCAGTGGTCAGATAGAGAAAGGGGTTAGGTCTTAATCACTCAGGGGTCAGATAGACATGTGGGTTAGGTCTTAATCACTCAGGGGTCAGATAGAGATGTGGGTTAGGTCTTAATTACTCAGGGGTCAGATAGAGATGTGGGTTAGGTCTTAATTACTCAGGGGTCAGATAGAGGTGTGCGTTAGGTCTTAATCACTCAGGGGTGAGATAGACATGTGGGTTAGGTCTAAATCCCTCAGGGGTCAGGTAGAGATGTGGGTTAGGTCTGAATCACTCAGGGGTCAGATAGATATGTGGGTTAGGTCTTAATCACTCAGGGGTCAGGTAGAGATGTGGGTTAGGTCTTAATCACTCAGGGGTGAGATAGACATGTGGGTTAGGTCTGAATCACTCAGGGGTCAGATAGATGTGTGGGTTAGGTCTTAATCTCACAGAGGTCAGATAGAGACTGAGATGTGCAGCTGTGCTGTTTTATCAAATGATAAGAGTGAAATTTTTGTTTAATATTTTGACAAAAACTGGAAGAAATCTGTATTATTGGGCAGATGACCTAAGTGTTTTCTTGTATTGTTTGGAAATAGAATGCCGTACCATTCACTGAGCTGACAAGTGAGTGTGTTCAAAAAAGGAAATTCAAATGTTCATGTACGTACCCCTTTCCTCACTACAGTGACAATTGAACCTTCATTATTCTTGAAGAATGATCACGAAACCTTATGTATGAAGTTTGATTTTATACCTATACTTTTTCCTATAGCTGATACCATTACTCTTTACCCTAAAGGCCACTAAGCTTAGTTAAGATATAAAAACATTAAGTCATAAGTAACTTATTAATTCCTCAGTGACATGAGGTGCTGTTTGATAACACCTCAGTTTGTTTCATCATCTTCGATTCTGTTTATTGGTGTCTCAACTAAAGTCCCAATAGAGGTGATTATCGATGGAGAAGCTGGGTACTGAAGCTGTGATGTTCAGGATTGACAATAAATACACCAGTACAGATGACATACCATCAGTATCACTAATTCATGATAGTTTGATGTTGGAAATCCCAGGTCCATATCTCTTCACATACCAACGCTTAAAGTTTTATCGATTCTAAAATAAATTATTGACTCTGAACATTTGTTTTCAATGGTATGTAAGGAAACAAGCACTATGTGACCTCAGGTAGACCCAGATATGTAATTATTATATATGCATCAATGGCATTATCATTATAAATTTATAAGTCAGTATTGTCAATTATCAATCATTTTCTGATATATCTGTTGAACTATAGATTATCATAATTTCAGAACACCAGTAACCATTATTGTTAATAATGGGCATCAACACATAGGAATCTCAGTTAGTATACTTCAGAACTGAAACAATTCATTTTCAATATTTAACTCAATAGTTTAAACTTTTTCAGTGCTACTTGTCTATCACATGTTATCCAATTAGTTAGCCACCAGCTGACTCACAATTGAGTCAACACATGCTCAATATAACTCACAGTTGCACCAACCTGTTATCATTATAACTGAAATATGAACCACTTCATTCTCATTACAATTTACAATTGACCCAACTCTTTCTCATCATTACTCACAATTGATCCAACTCATTCTAAATGTTACTCACAACTGAACCAACACATGCTCAATATATAACACACAAATGCTCAGAACACATGCTCAGTATAACTCACAATTACACCAACCTATTATCATTATAACTGAAATATGAACCACTTCAATCTCATTACAATTTACAATTGATCCAACTCTTTCTCATCATTTCTCACAATTGATCCTATCCATTCTTACTATAAAACATGATTGAACCAACTCTTGCTCATTATAACTCAAAATTGAAATAACTGATGCTCAGTATGACTCACAATTGAAACAATTGATGACCAGTATAACTCACAATTGAAAAACCTGATGCTCAGTATGACTCACATTTCAAACATCTCATGATCAGTATGACTCACAATTGAAAAAACTCATGTACATTATAACTCACAATTCAGATATATCATGCTCAGTATGACTCACAATTGAAAAAACTCATGCACAGTATGACTCACAATTCAGACATACGCTCAGTATAACTCACAATTGAAAAAACTGATGCTCAGTATTACTCACATTTCAAACATCTCGTGCTCAGTATGACTCACAATTGAAAAAACATGTTCAGTATGATAATAAGTGTTCAAGCATACCTGATGGTAGGACGTCTAAGGATCAATATGTAGGTATGTAGGAAGACCTTACCTATTGTATGTAATGTACCAAGAAGTTATTGGTGTTTTTAAACCCTACATAGATACTTACATAGATAAACTTACCTAATTATCAAATATACATATGTATATTGATTGCTGGTGACAATTCTTGGAAGCTGTATGTTAAATCTATTATCCTGTATATGTTAAGCTCAGTCCTGAAGGTAATAATTGATTAGGGGATTTAATTTGATTTAATTTTAATAATAATAATCTTTATTTATACTTGATAACAAATTTAAGTCAATGACTCGTATTACAATTTGGTCAAGTGTTTACCAAGAAATATACAATATTTACATTTTAGTATGGTAAACTCTTAAGAGTAAGGAATAAAAAGGGATTTAGTAAGGTACTCTCTTGAGGATGAGAAATGGATAAGTGAGGTAGTATGATAATCTTCAAAGGGTGAGGATTAGGTGGGGGAGTTAGTATGGTAACCTCGTAAGGGTGATGACTGGGGTCTCCATTTCTTCTGATACAGGGATTTCCTGATGATACCAGACTTTATATAAGATCCATCGACTGATTACATGCTTCAGATTTATAAGGCCTTATCAGATAAGTTGTAGGAAACTTGTTCACTAATATCAGACAAATATAAGTCGTGTATCATCCCATGCTGATCCTTCAGTTTGTATAGCACTTGATGCCTGTCCATAGAAAGCATTGGTTATATTACTACCTAGGTATTCAACAGTGATTTGGAAATCCTCATGTACACTAGGTAACATCAAGGTTATTACAATATGGTTACGTACCATTGCTAATGAAGCCTTATAAATTATAAAAAAGATTGATATCAAGACTGACATTAAAAACTACCCTTTTAAAAAACTTTTTTAAAAAATTGAAAACAATTTGAAATCATGTCTATAACCATTCAATCTAAAAATCATGTCAAAAATTATCAGATGAAGTCAAAACTGTTCGCATATTGGGGTTAGATGAATTGATTTTAAATTAATTCCTGGATATTTTCAGGTAAACCAGAAACCTACTTAACAGATTTTTTCCGAGATCATGTGTAATATTTAAATAGATACATTTCAGCAGTCATGAAGCTTCTCTATAATGACACGATATGTCACAACTTGTCCGTATAAACAGATCATTTCTGGATTATCAAACAGTTGTTTACATTGTCTGGCTGTACGTGACCTAACTCAGACAATCGTAGTATAAACAAAAGTTAATCAAAACTATTAATTGAGAATATATCATTAGGAATCTAGATTTGTAATTTTCAGACAAGTATAGAGTAGATACTATTCTAGAGGATATGTATTGGTCAGCATTACAGTTATGTTTTGGAAGGATTGTCCCTATCAACAAGATCTCATAAGATTGTAATCAGCTAAAATCTGACAATGTGTTCACAATGGGAATGTGTCAAGCTTTGGTGTATTTTTGGATACCACTGGCTGTCACAAGTTATTAGCAGCCTGCTGGCATGATTCCAGTCTCGTCCGCTGAAAGACGGAAAGGTGGTAATACTGGACGTAAAACCCGTTAATAAATAATTCCAGTGGAATTTCTAGTAATCCATGAACGCCTTGAGAAGGTGACATGTCCCTAACAGTTATTTGAGAATTTTATGTACCGGGTATCTGATTTATAGAAGATAAAACAATTTAAACTCTTTCTGTTACTTTGCCTGTCACAGAAACCTGGTCTCATTTTAAAGCTGTTCATATTTGATCCCTGTCTAGCAAAATTATTTACATTGTAAGTACATTCTCGTATACAGGGATGGGATAATGCTCCAGGGTGATCTGTTTTATACCAATTTTTTTACATAAATGTATAAAATGTGTCTTTAAGATGTGATTTATATGGAGTAATTCTAAATAAAGATGATAAAACAATCATGATAATGGTACTTACAGGAGAAATGCTTTTCCTTAAATTGACGGCTGACACAATCAGTTAATTAATGATGTTTTCTCGATCGCTTGTCGATTCTTTACTCAGATTGACTTTGTATTTAATGTTTACAGTGTATTATGTAACTAAGGACCTTTCATTGGTCACTTTCTGTCCCAGATTTCTGTGTTATCAGTGAGTGAATCACATTGGAGTTCCTTTCCGGTTAACGATTAAAAACGTCTTTATTTTAGTTGGATTTTCTTACTTAGTTTGAAATGAAATACTGCAAACCTATGTATAGACGGAGAAATTTTTTTACAGGAAAAAAGGGAAACTGAAAAATAACAAAATTCTTGGGTGAATGTAAATTTCACAACTCTTTATATATGATTGATCAATCTCATTTCTGTTTTGCTACTAAGAATATTTATCTATAAAGATATGTAACACCAAACTGGTCTTTCCCAGGATGTTACAGAGATATGTTTTTCAAACTTGTGTCATTGTCGCTTTTAAGAATGACATAACTTGAGTTTGACAAGTATCTGTAACTCTCTTCACTCACAGAATTGTAACTAAATATTAATAGCGTTTACCATTCTAAACATCATTTGTTGGATCTCTACACAGGATATATAGTGAAGTGTTAATCAAGTGTTGTGTTGTCAACAAGAAGTTTTTTAAGGTCTTTGATTAAACTAATATTTCAGATACTAAGCTGCTAAAATAAAACAGTTCCTATGCAATTTTACTGATCTGATCTTCTCAATAGTTTTGATAATTGATTCCAGCTTCAAGCAGTATACTAGATTACCACTAGGTTTTTTCCAGGTGTACGGCATGTATATATATTCAACAGGTAATTGTACTACATGTCAGTTAAAAGTTGACACATATAATATCATAGTTAATCACTTACCTGTATTAATTGCTTTCCATGCCAGATATGAAAAGTACAGGTAAATCTCGTTAGTATTTCCTTTTGATGTTGGATACTATCTAGCCTAGCTGATGATGCTCACTGCCAGGTAACATGTTCTGGAATGGTAAATACAGGTAACAGGATTCAGGGACTATTGTGGCGAGATTATTAATGGCTATATATAGCAGTAGAATGTGTGACGTTTAGCCGTACGTGTATATGGTGTGACGATGGTGATTTTCCCTCGTCATATAGTACACCAAGACTTACGGTGTGAAATACTTATACACAGAAGGTTCGGAACATAACATTATTTACGATTTGTGTTTGAACTATTGATAAGTTAATTGACCGTGACTAATTGTCCGCCATGATGAGGAAACTTTTCATTTAAAAAACGTTCCACCTAATTTGATAACTCTGAGTATGGACAGTGCTTGTCATGTGAAAATATAATGAGGTACACTATTGTTTCTTAGACATTTATGTTTTAGAATAAAAAAGTCAATAACGAATTTTGTGTGATTACATAAAGTTATTGAAAAAATTAGTTACTTGTGCTATAATAGATTGTTAAGAAGAGAGAATGTTTGAGTGAAAAATTGTAGGAAAAAGGTACTTGCGCCAGATGAGCAATTGTCCAGGCTACAAAGTATTTTTATTTGATGTGTAAGGAGTATATAGTATTTCCAAGATAGGGGGTATCTTTTGTGTACAGAGAAAGAATATGTAATATGTCCTTGTTAGAGGCTATAAGTGCTTGGTAAGATGTATCTACAATGTGCTGGGTAGTGGGTATTTAGTATAACCTGGGTAGTGGGTATTTCATATACCCTGTGTCGTGGGTATTTAGTATACCCTGGGTAGTGGGTATTTAGTACATCCTGGGTAGTGGGTATTTTGTACACCCTGGGTAGTGGGTATTTAGTGTAACCTGGGTAGTGGGTATTTAGTATACCCTGGGTAGTGGGTATTTTTTAATACAACCTGGGTATTGGGTATTTAATATACCCTGGGTAGTGGGTATTTAGTATATCCTGGGTAGTGGGTATTTAGTACATCCTGGGTAGTGGATATTTAGTGTAACCTGGGTAGTGGGTATTTAGTACATCCTGGGTAGTGGGTATTTAGTATACCCTGGGTAGTGGTATCTAACATGTATCAGGTAGGGGTATCAAGTATCCCTAGTGGGTAATGGATGTAAACTACATCCTAGGAAGGAGTAACGAGTATATTCTGTGTAGGGAGTATTAGTATTTCCTGGATAAAGGGTATTTAATATGACTTCTTTGTTCTTGGTATGGATATCTAGAATGTTTTAGGTATTGAGTATCTCGCATGTGCTGGGTATTTGGTATCAAGTATGTCCTGCTGTCTAGAATGATCAAGGTTTGGGTATCCGATATGCCCAGAGTTTTATACATATACTAGATGGAGGGTGAGTGGTATATTTGTGTAGTTTGACTCCAGTGTGATTTCGTGATCAATTTAGATAAAGAAACATATGAAATTATTTATTCCAGAATGATAATCTCATATCAATTAATATCCTTATAAAATATGACTCTTAAGATACATGTATATATGTTGATGTAATTTGAGCAGTTAGTGAGTTAATAAAGATGTAATGAACCAGGAATAGTGTAGCCATGAATGTACATGGGAAATTTTGTTGTGATAGGATCAGAGGTAATGACTCACATACCAAAATGGTTGATAACAAAACTCATTGGTGTGAAATGGGACTCGGAGAAATGTCCGTGTAACATCGGGTGTAAAAAGGTCAAGTTAGGTGAACCATCTATTACTGTATATATTAACATCTCAAGTTTAAATGTAGTGTAGCACTCTCTGCTGTATGTGTTATTTTGTTCTTACCAGGATTTTGTTATCTATCTATAATGTCCAAGTGACTGTAAAATAAGTAACCTGTATTATCATTGTACAGACGTTAGGAACATATGTGACCTTTATTGTTATTGTAGGAACATATGTGACCTTTATTGCTATTGTAGGAACATATGTGACCTTCATTGCTTCATAGGAACATATGTGACCTTCATTGATATTGGAGGAACATATGTGACATTCATTGATATTGTAGGAATATATGTGACATTTATTGCTATTGTAGGAACATATGTGACATTTATTGCTATTGTAGGAACATATGTGACCTTCATTGTTATTGTAGGAACATATGTGACCTTTATTGCTATTGTAGGAACATATATGACCTTCATTGCTTCATAGGAACATATGTGACCTTCATTGCTTCATAGGAACATATGTGACCTTCATTGTTATTGTAGGAACATATGTGACCTTCATTGATATTGTAGGAACATATGTGACCTTATTGCTATTGTAGGAACATATGTGACATTTATTGCTATTGTAGGAACATATATGACCTTCATTGCTTCATAGGAACATATGTGACCTTCATTGCTTCATAGGAACATATGTGACCTTCATTGTTATTGTAGGAACATATGTGACCTTCATTGATATTGTAGGAACATATGTGACCTTATTGCTATTGTAGGAACATATGTGACATTTATTGCTCTTGTAGGAACATATGTGACATTCATTGATATTGTAGGAACATATGTGACCTTTATTGCTATTGTAGGAACATATGTGACCTTCATTGCTTCATAGGAACATATGTGACCTTCATTGTTATTGTAGGAACATATGTGACCTTCATTGATATTGTAGGAACATATGTGACCTTTATTGCTATTGTAGGAACATATGTGACGTTTATTGCTATTGTAGGAACATATGTGACATTTATTGCTATTGTAGGAACATATGTGACCTTCATTGTTATTGTAGGAACATATGTGACCTTCATTGCTATTGTAGGAACATATGTGACCTTCATTGCTTCATAGGAACAAATGTGACCTTCATTGCTATTGTAGGAACATATGTGACATTCATTGATATTGTAGGAACATATGTGACATTTATTGCTATTGTAGGAACATATGTGACATTTATTGCTATTGTAGGAACATATGTGACATTTATTGCTATTGTAGGAACATATGTGACCTTCATTGCTTCATAGGAACATATGTGACCTTCATTGCTTCATAGGAACATATGTGACCTTCATTGTTATTGTAGGAACATATGTGACCTTCATTGATATTGTAGGAACATATGTGACCTTATTGCTATTGTAGGAACATATGTGACATTTATTGCTATTGTAGGAACAAATGTGACCTTCATTGATATTGTAGGAACATTTGTGACCTTTATTGCTATTGTAGGAACATATATGACCTTCATTGCTTCATAGGAACATATGTGACCTTCATTGTTATTGTAGGAACATATGTGACATTCATTGATATTGTAGGAACATATGTGACATTTATTGCTATTGTAGGAACATATGTGACCTTCATTGCTTCATAGGAACATATGTGACCTTCATTGTTATTGTAGGAACATATGTGACCTTCATTGATATTGTAGGAACATATGTGACCTTTATTGCTATTGTAGGAACATATGTGACGTTTATTGCTATTGTAGGAACATATGTGACATTTATTGCTATTGTAGGAACATATGTGACCTTCATTGTTATTGTAGGAACATATGTGACCTTCATTGATATTGTAGGAACATATGTGACCTTTATTGCTATTGTAGGAACATATGTGACATTTATTGCTATTGTAGGAACATATGTGACCTTCATTGATATTGTAGGAACATATGTGACCTTTATTGCTATCGTAGGAACATATGTGACATCTATTGCTATTGTAGGAACATATGTGACCTTCATTGTTATTGTAGGAACATATGTGACCTTTATTGCTATTGTAGGAACATATATGACCTTCATTGCTTCATAGGAACATATGTGACCTTCATTGTTATTGTAGGAACATATGTGACACATATGTGACATTCATTGTTATTGTAGGAACATATGTGACCTTTATTGCTATTGTAGGAACATATGTGACCTTCATTGCTTCATAGGAACATATGTGACCTTCATTGTTATTGTAGGAACATATGTGACCTTCATTGATATTGTAGGAACATATGTGACCTTTATTGCTATTGTAGGAACATATGTGACGTTTATTGCTATTGTAGGAACATATGTGACATTTATTGCTATTGTAGGAACATATGTGACCTTCATTGTTATTGTAGAAACATATGTGACCTTTATTGCTATTGTAGGAACATATGTGACCTTCATTGCTTCATAGGAACATATGTGAACTTTATTGCTATTGTAGGAACATATGTGACCTTCATTGCTTCATAGGAACATATGTGACCTTCATTGTTATTGTAGGAACATATGTGACCTTCATTGATATTGTAGGAACATATGTGACCTTTATTGCTATCGTAGGAACATATGTGACATTTATTGCTATTGTAGGAACATATGTGACATTCATTGTTATTGTAGGAACATATGTGACCTTTATTGCTATTGTAGGAACATATGTGACCTTCATTGCTTCATAGGAACATATATGACCTTCATTGTTATTGTAGGAACATATGTGACCTTCATTGATATTGTAGGAACATATGTGACCTTTATTGTTATTGTAGGAACATATATGACCTTTATTGCTATTGTAGGAACATATGTGACCTTCATTTCTTCATAGGAACATATGTGACCTTCATTGTTATTGTAGGAACATATGTGACATTTATTGCTATTGTAGGAACATATGTGACCTTCATTGCTTCATAGGAACATATGTGACCTTCATTGTTATTGTAGGAACATATGTGACCTTTATTGCTATTGTAGGAACATATGTGACCTTCATTGCTTCATAGGAACATATGTGACCTTCATTTTAATCGTACGAACATATGTGACCTTTATTGCTTCATAGGAACATATGTGACCTTCATTGTTATTGTAGGAACATATGTGACCTTTATTGCTATTGTAGGAACATATGTGACCTTCATTGCTTCATAGGAACATATGTGACCTTCATTGCTATGATAGGAACATATGTGACCTTCATTTTAATCGTACGAACATATGTGACCTTTATTGCTATCAGAGGAACATAAGTGACCTTTTTTATAATTGTAGGAACATATTGTTGATGTCCGTTGTTGGTATACATGACATTACTTTTATTTGCTGATGTTTTTATTAATATTGGAAGGGCTTGTAATGTTTAATTGAGGTTTTATAAAAGTGTAGGTGGATGGTGTTACCTGTATATAATAAAATACAAACATAGTGAATTGCTTTGCCAGGTAAGACTTTTACAACCTACTATTATAATGTTAACCTGTAAATGGATTAGCTGGCATGACTTTAATCACATTTGGATTTCAGCTATTCAGTTTGTTATCAAATCCTGTGTTATAATGATGTTTAATCCGATTGATATGTCCGTTTGTTTAGCTTTGGTTTGGCAGCCTTTTCTTATTTATTTAATACAATTACTTTCTCCAGATTACTGGTAATCCTCAGTACACCGTGACACCCAGTGTAAGACCTACGCAGACACCCCTCGCATATCACTTCATTGTTATTCCAACATGTATGTCATGTTGAGACAAGGAAATCATAACAATTACGTTATGTTACAAACACTTCGTAAAATGTAGCCCCTGCTTGTGTTATTTACTTTATGGTGGTTATCTCCCTTTTTTCTGCACAGGTACCCAGTTATAGGGGACAATCGTCATCATATAATCATGTCCAACTTTATCAAATGCACTTTTCTGTTGCACTGAGTGTAAAGTATTCAGTAAAATATCAATTGTAAGATCTACAACATCGGCCATGTTGCCTTTATAGATATTTAAAAAAACAAACAAATGCACATAATTTGATTACTTGTATCAAAGTGAATCTATGTTTTAGATATATATGGACGTAAAAGTTTGAAGACATTAATTCTTATTGCATTCTAGCCCAGGAGATATTGCTTTTATCAACGACTAAGACGTAGAAGATTAGCTGCCAACACGATTCGGAAAAGCAATAATTCCCTGTTGATGTTGTATGTTTTTGTTAGGTTTACAAACATAACACTGGAACGTTGTTCCATATTCCTGTCTTTTTTTTTTTTTAATTCTCAATATCAATATTTTCTCAATTTTCACGTCATGAACTTAAATATGAGTTACGTAGCAAAGGGGTTTGGCAATTGGTTAATTATATGCAATCAATGTAAAATGATGACGTCTTAAAATCTATATATACATCATTAGACAAATCTTTTACAATTTTACATGAATGCAAAAACCATTGAACTGTATCAGAATGATCCTAATACGTTTGATCTACACTCTGAACAAGGATTATTAAAAGGTTTTTTTGGATCAGTGTGACGTGGCTTAGAGTTATGACGAATGAATTTTGTAAAGTTCCCCAGTATTATCTCTTGTTGGAATGTTTGTTGGAATATAGTATCTTTGTGAACTTTTTTTTTTTGGATATTACAGACTAAATGAACCACCTGTTTATAGATTTCAAATTTTATCTACCTCTATCTAAAGATTAATAGGTTAAAATCCATGAAAATTTATCTCTTAGAAATGTTACTAAAATGTCTTAGACAATGACGTTTTGGAGATGTACAATAAATTCTATGAAGAAAGTCTTGTATGGTTTAATGTGCCAAGGTCATGATAGTGTGTGTGAAAAAAATATTTTCATAAAATAGTGAAATTGATAGTAAGGGTATTTGAAAAATTCAAGTATTGAAACAAATTTGACAACAATTTACTTAAATTAGGTTTAGACGAGGACTGATTGAGGTCATATTTTATGGTGTTGAAATCTCTGGTGTCACTCATGCAGTATCAAGGTATGCAGGGTGTATTTACTAAATATATGATAATCCAATGTATATATATTTAGAGCTTAATAATTGAAGAATAACATGATTGGAATTGGAGTTATCAAGTTTGTTCAAATTTAATAATTTTGTCCAGATGTTATGGTGATAGGAGTCAAGGTATTAAAATCTTCAGAAAACTTCTTCTAATGAACCATAAAGCCAAAGTAAAGTATATGTGGCATTCATGAGTATCTAGCAGGATTATAAGCTGCCACATATTCAATGAAGTCTTTCATTGAAATATCTTTTATCAGAGCATGATAATTATTAGATGTGATATTTTGCCTACCACGAGATCGGATGATGGCTATCATCTTGTTAAATGTAATTATCTTGGTCTGTACTTAAGATCTCGTGCAGGCTTTATGTGTTTCAAAATCTTCAAATTGTTTTTGCCACACAATCAAACAAGGAGTAAGCAAACGTACAGCTATATCTTGCCTCTTGTGACAAAACACTGATAGTGATGTTCTATGGCTACAATTATTTTTGAGAGGTCACAGAAAAAAATGTCTGAATAACAATATTTAAATCTTAAATGATATTTTAACCCATTTCAAATTAAAATGAATATCTATTCCAATAATTTTATTTTAAGTTTGTACTGCAGGCTGTCATGATTTTCAGTAGTGTGCATAAATTACAATTTTTTTTTTTTTTTTTTTTTGAATCGTTGAAATGATAATCAAATGATATACTTCCATTTGATAAGATCAGGTACACACTTAGTGTCTGTGATTCTGTCTTCAGTATCTGTATATCAATTTTGCCTGATCAAGAGAAAATGTTTCAGTACAGACTGTTAAGCCATGTTAAGATACGGAAGGTTCCATCTGTTTTGGAAGTAGATTGTAATGTTACCGTGTCCCAGAGGGAGTCTGACTATTAAATTGGCATGGACTCGGTACTTATTAGTTCCTGGTGATGCTGGTTTAGTTAGACAACTTGACTTCTCCGACTTCAAACACTGTAATCATTCTGGATAATAGTACCTTTGTGTAATGCTGATGGCCACAAACACCTTACTTTACATCTTGGAATCATTTTACTTCACCGTTCTGAAAACTTGAACCGTATCCATTCTAAACACTGTTTCTAGACATTTTAATTTGAACCCTTTTTCAGCAGTTATCAAAGAAATGTGTCTTTCTTTTCTTATTTTTATCAAACAAACTATCAATTGTTTATCGAAGATCCCAATATGACAAGACAAGATCTCGGTGAAGAGTTGTTCTAGTAAACAGATCACATAGATATTTATGAGACATTACAATGTAACATTATGGTGTAAGGTGCTTTGTTACAGTATAAATTGAGAAATTTTATAATTAACTTTGGATGAATGCAGTTAACTTTAACAAGTGCACTGTAACACTTATGATTTTCATATCCTTCAACTAGAAACATATTTAGGTCATTAAGTAAAATCAAATGTTGATGGGTAATATCAAACACTGGTGGGTTATATAAAATGTTGGTGGGTGATATAAAATGTTGGTGGGTTATATAAAATGTTGGTGAGTTATATAAAATGTTGGTGGGTTATATAAAATGTTGGTGAGTTATATAAAATGTTGGTGGGTGATATAAAATGTTGGTGGGTTATATAAAATGTTGGTGAGTTATATAAAATGTTGGTGAGTTATATAGAATGTTGGTGAGTTATATGAAATGTTGGTGGGTGATATAAAATGTTGGTGGGTGATATAAAATGTTGGTGAGTTATATAAAATGTTGGTGGGTGATATGAAATGTTGGTGAGTTATATAAAATGTTGGTGGGTGATATCAAACACTGGTGGGTTATATAAAATGTTGGTGGGTGATATAAAATGTTGGTGGGTGATATGAAATGTTGGTGAGTTATATGAAATGTTGGTGGGTGATATGAAATGTTGGTGAGTTATATAAAATGTTGGTGGGTGATATGAAATGTTGGTGGGTGATATAAAATGTTGGTGGGTGATATGAAATGTTGGTGGGTGATGTAAAATGTTGGTGGGCTATATGAAATGTTGGTGGGTGATATAAAATGTTGGTGGGTGATCTGAAATGTTGGTGAGTTATATGAAATGTTGGTGGGTTATCTGAAATGTTGGTGGGTGACATAAACTGTTGGTGGGTGATGTAAGATGTTGGTGAGTTTAATAAAATTTTGGTGGGTGATATAAAATGTTGGTGGGTGATATAAAATGTTGGTGGGTGATATAAAATGTTGGTGGGTTATATCAAACACTGGTGGGTGATATGAAATGTTGGTGGGTGATATAAAATGTTGGTGGGTGATATAAAATGTTGGTGGGTGATATAAAATGTTGGTGGGTGATATAAAATGTTGGTGGGTGATATAAAATGTTGGTGATATAAAATGTTGGTGGGTGATATAAAATGTTGGTGGGTTATATCAAACACTGGTGGGTGATATGAAATGTTGGTGGGTGATATAAAATGTTGGTGAGTTATATAAAATGTTGGTGGGTGATATAAAATGTTGGTGGGTGATATGAAATGTTGGTGATATAAAATGTTGGTGGGTGATACAAAATGTTGGTGATATAAAATGTTGGTGAGTTATATAAAATGTTGGTGGGTGATATGAAATGTTGGTGGGTGATATAAAATGTTGGTGGGTGATATGAAATGTTGGTGGGTTATATAAAATGTTGGCGAGTTATATAAAATGTTGGTGGGTGATCTGAAATGTTGGTGAGTTATATGAAATGTTGGTGGGTGATATGAAATGTTGGTGGGTGACATGAAATGTTGGTGGGTGATATAAAATGTTGGTGAGTTATATGAAATGTTGGTGGGTGATATGAAATGTTGGTGGGTGATATAAAATTTTGGTGAGTTATATAAAATGTTGGTGGGTTATATGAAATGTTGGTGAGTTATATGAAATGTTGGTGGGCGATCTGAAATGTTGGTGGGTGATCTGAAATGTTGGTGAGTTATATAAAATGTTGGTGGGTGATATAAAATGTTGGTGAGTTATATGAAATGTTGGTGGGTGATATAAGATGTTGGTGGGTGATATAAAATGTTGGTGGGTGATATAAAATGATGGTTGGTAACATCAAAAAATGATATGAAATATTATGATATGTACATTGTGCCTGTATTATGCTATTGCAAGCATTCTAACTGATGAATTTCAGAATACTTTTAGGTTAGTACTCTAACAATATAACATACTCTAGAACGAGAGGTAGCACCATTCCATTCTATTTCCACACGATGATTTATTTGGGGAAATAAGACATCACAGAGAAGTGCCATCGTGAGCGGTTTATGGGCGGACAGGTTGATGGTAAGGAGTGGTGCCTTGCCTACGGCTGAGAGCTGCTGCCTTGACATAGCCTATACCCCTGTAATTGGATGTAATTTAGCACCTTCAATATCTCAACAAGTCACAGAGACAGAACAGTGGGGAGGCAACCTGTCCAATGGCATCGGTAAGTCGGGTATTGTTTGTTGTGTAGTTCCATAGTGTTACTTGGAAATTCCTCTTTGCCCAGGTGTGGTGTTTGTGTTACCATCATTTATTGTAATAGCAAAAATAATCTGATACTGTGACTTGGTATCTGCTATATCTTGTATGTTTGGTGCCATCTTTCTCCTTAAAACATATGCTCAGTGATCTTAGGTCGTGTGATATTTGGCCAGCAGCATGTCCAATATCTATTATCCTGTCAAGCTCACAGAAGTCAGACATGTTTAATGTTTAAACAATATCCTCTTAAATCTAACCAAGACAATCAGAATTAGGGATAATCTGTTTTTGAGTTATTCAAATTAACCTATTCCCATTTTTGAGATCATATTGATAAAACGTGTTGAAATATCAATATGACCTTAGTTTAAGCTGAGATCCCCACTATCATTAATCCATGTTAGTAACTTATTTCATAACTCTAATTAAAGGTTGCGTGAATAGAGCTTACCGACAAAGTCTTCTTTTTATACGCTGCATGATTATAAAACCTGAGAAATATGATTTATTAATCACTTAACATGCCTGGTTTGAATTCACAGAAATTAGATGCAGGTTTTACATGCCTATTTGGCCTATTGTTATACTTACATCCCTAAGATGTTATAGTCAAGCAGAATATTTATAATCAAAGTCTTAATTGTGTTTTGAAAGTTGCATTAATGTTATTGGTTTCATCCGCTTCTGATTGAAAGGGTCCAGATGCTCTGGCTATACAATACAACTATTCACTAAATATTGTGAATATCTTGTCTGTTAACAATATTACATGTATGGAGGCAGATAATCTCTAACACTTCTAGTAGATAAGTATTTACTTTACTTATTCTAGTTTACACCCAATTGACATGGAATTTTCAAAAAGCATGTATTTGATCGACTCTAAAATCACCAGATGCAACAATAAATTTTCTAAAATTCTTAACATATACTAATTGATATGAACACACACATACACACTAGATATTACCGAAAGTTTCATGCCAGACAGAGTTCCAATCGTACAGAATGATTATAAATCCCAATGGGGCAGAGTCAGATGTTTGAAACCATGGGGAAATAAAGGATCAAAGACTAAATCATTGAGCCATATCTCTGTTTTAGAATGGTTTTTCAATTTACAAAACTCTTTCTTGATGTGAGTCATAAAGCAGTGTGGCAGTGGAATTGTAAAGGGACCCCTTTTTCTCATAAAAACACGATTTTCCACACCGTACCGAATTAATCAAATGGTAATCTTGATTTATTCAGGAGAAGACAAATAAACATGCATAAAAAAAAAAATAGAAAAAAAAAGAACATTTGGTTTGATATTGGCATCTCAGATGTCTTCTACATTACACACAAATCGAAATAGAAAAACGTGTTGCTGTCTTCTTTTTGTATCAAAAGTCAATATAGAATGTACAGGAATGCTTGTATTTAGGAATGCTGCTATCTCTATGTCAGATTCAGTTGTTACTGAAGTCAATTTCCATTTTGATTTAGCAAGGTCACGATGAAGGATTTGTTTCATAACTGGCATGTAGATAAAGCTAATTATGCGATCTGATTTGAGTAATCTTTGATCAGTAACACTGGTAGTATGGACTGGTCATTTGTTTTTCACCAATTCCTGAGGCCTTTTTTTTTTCTCCGATTCCTGAGGCCGAACTGTGATGAAATCTTAAGTATAATGGTTGTAACCTATTATGTAGTAAATCTTCCAGACCAACCTGTTGTATCTCTCTGGTAGACTATAAGAGCCCTCTGGCTTAACTGGTTACTCAAGATATCACCTATGTAGGTATTGTTCAATGTTTCAACAATTTTTTACAAAGACAGTGTAAAATCTTCTCATGTATGTTCTATACATAGACCTAAGGTGACGATAATTGGGCCTTAATTTCACAAAAGTTCGATGGAATTCACAAATTGTCAAGATGAGGTTTATCTGATTTTTAAGTGATTTACAACCATATATAAATTAAAGTTATTTTGATTTAATTAATAGTTTAAAGTGATATCTGTTAGGCCAATGTGCATTGCCAAATCCTTATATTTAAATGAAATAGTGATTTTTCTTGTTAATTTGTTTTTTTATCTGATAAAAGTGTGGAAAAGCTGTGCTTGGATTGGCTGGTCTCGGTTCCAATCTAAAGATTTGTTCATACAAGTCAATGATATGGGAATACTGATAACATTTATTAACAGAGAATCCTGATGTAACAAACGACCATTAGACCTGAGAGCGTTTCTGTTACCTACTCACTAAGGAGACACGCTGGCCCATTCTGATATGATTGATTTTATGTAAGTCTTTTTTTTTTTTACATATAACTTTGAAACTATGAAACATTTAATAGATTATTTGACAAAAAAGTACAGATATAAGTGAGCCAAAAACAAATGTGACTTCTACATCAACAAACAGGTTTTGAAATGACTCTTTCAATACTGTTATTTTGCCTTTTTAAAAAATTTTTTTTATCAAGATCCTTTCCTAAAGGTAAAGAACATTTTACCAAATAAATTGGGTAAAAGATCAATACTGCAGTCCGAATTAATTCTCATGTGTTCTGGCAATGTACCAAAAACAAACTTCTGCACTCTTTCCTGTGATGTATTGAAGGCAAGGTGTGACATCTATACTTTAGCTGTCTACCTGGTGTTGCCTTTGCAAAAAAATCAAATCTTAGTTATGTGGTTGTACATGTATATGAGGTTTGCCTGTGTTGATCTCAGATTTTTCCTCTCTGGTTTTGTTGATTATTGTTCTTAAATTCATTTTTTAATTAGATTAGATTAGATCAAACTTTATTTTATTTCAACTTATATTAATTATTTGATTATGTTGATGTGGGGGGAAGCATACAAGGAGTCCCAGCACAAGAGGAAACCGGAGTATCTGTTAAAAAAAACCATGTGGTTTGACTTAGGAGAATGATGAATGCATCAAAACTTTGTACCATCAAAATATCTATTTGAGATTTGTTTTCCTTGCATTGTGAATGACTTGTGTGGTGAGGAGTGCTTCAACTGGGTACAGAAAAGTTGTTTATCACTAACTGGCTTGTTACCTATTGATGATTTTGCCACGCGTATGTCAATGTATATTAGATTTGATTTATTCACCGACATACGTCGGTTAAGTTTAACACTATTCTGGTATACTCTGGCATAAGACATACCATGGATAGATTGACGAAAAATTGTCGTTTACAACTGATTTCTAACACATGATTAACAAATTATTAAGTTGTGTCCTTAACATTAACAGCATATCAACAATAATGGTCAAAGCATGCAGCAGTGATTCACCAATTATCACATTTATGATCTTGTCAATGTTTCATCTCCCAGATGATGGAAAACGTCTGGGTTCCTGGTGTGAACTGATTTTATAAACCCTTTTCCCTAAACATTGCCATTATACCATTATACCATAGCTGCAGGCTAGAAACACTTTCATTAAGTTTGTGGTGATTCAGATCATTTCAAATACATTTGTCTGTACACTGGTAAAAGTATCTAGAAGTTAAGTATTTGTTCTGGATAAGTAACTAATACTTATACATTATGTATATACATTCCAATTGTTTTGAATATATTTCTGTGATTTTATAGGATTTTGATAAATTTATCATAATGATGTATCATTTCTGAAAATTATTAATAATGTGTAACAAGACCTTAAGATTCTTATCTGTATCCAACTCAGTTGTCTCCCCTTATCAGCATATCTTTCACTCCCATCTTCACCCAAGCCTGCTAAATATTGGCAGTCTGCTTGAATATACCCTGATGCATGCATTGCCTAAATTTTGACTTTTCAATCAATTTTTGTGTGATCAGACAGTTTTCACATCTGACATTTGTGTATGGTTAACTTCTTTGATGTATAAAATCCTTCTTCATCACCAATGGCAGGGAGTTATAAGATGGCTAATATTGCTCCCAGTTTGATACAGAAACTATCTATACTTCCCCCTATAAATACTCTATGACACCATCTCTTTTCTTTCTCTGGTAGATATGACAGAAGGATGTTTTTTTAACTTTGATAGTATAATATTATCATCAGATTTCTGATAAAACCCACTATGTGAATTGAACTAATGAATCAGGATATTTCTTCCCTGTAGTGTGACCGTTGATGACCAGATCATTTCTTTGTGTCATCCTTATCACAAAGCACCATATCCTAAACATTTACCTGTGGCAGACTTCTCAAGTATTCAGGGATGACACTCACAGTTGCCCTGAAAATATCAGCCATTCAATCATTGCTCTGTGGCTGGTTGAAGCTGCAAAAATCTCCTTTTCTGACTGGTTTTTGCATTTGTGGCATCAGTGTGGCACTGTTGGTATGTTATACCCCTCCATGCTGATTACCTTGATGGCCATCGTTATGTTTTGCCACAAACCTTGGATTTTGTTCACTGATTATTTTGAAAGAATTTTCTACACGTAATCTGTAGTATTTGTAATAATGGTACTTGAAATGAAATTTGTGTTCAAAATATATACAGGTACCATCTGTCAAATACTATTGTGAGCTTGTGAATACATATAAACCAGGCAAAATATGAATTCTCAATGTACCCTACAAGGACGTGGGTTATATCAAAAACTTCCTAAACATAACATTCCATTGTCTTAATTAAGCATTTCTTGTCTTATTTTTTTCATTTTATTTACAAGTTTTGTTAATTAGAACCTGAAAAGTTTTATCAGTATTAAAAATTCATCATTAAAGTTTCAAATAATATGAAAAATAAAAAATAATCTTGGAATTCTGCCATGCAACTTAAATGATATTGATGTTACATTGCATACTCTTTTCAGTTACTTGTAATATATATATATTTATAGATGATTCCACTATGAACAGCTACCATGGCAAGCTAGTTAGACTTGTAAATAAACAACAAAGACTTAATATGAATTGAAATTGGCAATTTTTATTAACGACGTATATATATATAAAAGTACATATGTAAACTCTCATGAATGTACATCATATACCAAATGTTCCTGTTAACAATGTTATGAAAAAACATTAAACAAGTCTAATATGGGGTTCAGAATATATAATATGAGTTGGTTTTCTCCCGTGATTAAGGTTAAGACTTCTCTGAAGCTATAATCACTTGAAATAAATAGGTAGTTTGATTTCACTATAAGACTTTTCTCCCTTAGTTCATATCAACGTCACTTTCTGATTCATGTTGTGTAACACAAGGGCAATAACTCACAAGTACTTCACATTTATTTTTCAACTGTCAACTGATATGAAATATATGTCCTATACATCAATTAGTTACAAGTTGTGGCGAGCTATGCTGGCTGTCATTGTATGGGAAATACATCTCCTCTGAATATTTCATCTTTGTTTCTTTCTTAGAGTAAATGAATCAATTTCTCCATTTAATTACTTTTAAGAAATCAATCTCAGATTTATTGATACAAGAGGTTTGTTGGAAGCTTTCCACCTCTATTGTGTAACTTTCGGTTTATGTGTGGTTTGATATATATCTGGTTTCTTAAGTATATAAACATTTACCTCTACACTAAGTATTTATATTTCAGAGTTGAATAGGTCCCTTGGCATCTTAGATGATCTTTTAATCTGATGCCAATTAGAATGCAATGCCAGTTTTGTTGTTTTGGTTTTTCAGTAAGATAAGTGAACTTCTGAAACAAACATTGAACTTATATGTCAAGGCAATATCCCTTGGTACAATAACATCGTCCTTGGTTATATTTAAAATACCTAATGGTGAGAAGTATTTTGTCAGTCTAACATTACACCAGGTCAGTGTTAATTTGTGTGATATAACACCAGGTCAGTGTTAATTTGTGTGATATTACATCAGGTCAGTGTTAATTTGTGTGATATTACACCAGGTCAGTGTTAATTTGTGTGATATTACACCAGGTCAGTGTTAATTTGTGTGATATTACACCAGGTCAGTGTTAATTTGTGTGATATTACACCAGGTCAGTGTTAATTTGTGTGATATTACACCAGGTCAGTGTTAATTTGTGTGATATTACACCAGGTCAGTGTTAATTTGTGTGATATTACACCAGGTCAGTGTTAATTTGTGTGATATTACACCAGGTCAGTGTTAATTTGTGTGATATTACACCAGGTCAGTGTTAATTTGTGTGATATTACACCAGGTCAGTGTTAATTTGTGTGATATTACACCAGGTCAGTGTTAATTTGTGTGATATTACACCAGGTCAGTGTTAATTTGTGTGATATTACACCAGGTCAGTGTTAATTTGTGTGATATTACACCAGGTCAGTGTTGATTTGTGTGATATTACACCAGGTCAGTGTTGATTTGTGTGATATTACACCAGGTCAGTGTTGATTTGTGTGATATTACACCAGGTCAGTGTTAATGTGTGTGATATTACCCCAGGTCAGTGTTAATTTGTGTGATATTACACCAGGTCAGTGTTAATTTGTGTGATATTACACTTTTAATTTGTGTGATATTACACCAGGTAGTGTTGATTTGTGTGATATTACACCAGGTCAGTGTTATTTGTGTGATATTACACATTATCAGTGTTATTTGTTGATATTACACCAGGTCAGTGTTGATTTGTGTGATATTACATATAAAGTATATAAATGTGTGATTTATGGTAATGGATTTGTGTGATATTGACCAGGTAAAGTGTATTTTGTGTGATATTACACCAGGTCAGTGTTAATTTGTGTGATATTACACCAGGTCAGTGTTATTTGTGTGATATTACACCAGGTCAGTGTTAATTTGTGTGATATTACACCAGGTCAGTGTTAATTTGTGTGATATTACACCAGGTCAGTGTTAATTTGTGTGATATTACACCAGGTCAGTGTTAATTTGTGTGATATTACACCAGGTCAGTGTTAATTTGTGTGATATTACACCAGGTCAGTGTTAATTTGTGTGATATTACACCAGGTCAGTGTTAATTTGTGTGATATTACACCAGGTCAGTGTTAATTTGTGTGATATTACACCAGGTCAGTGTTAATTTGTGTGATATTACACCAGGTCAGTGTTAATTTGTCAGTCTGATATTACACCAGGTCAGTGTTAATTTGTGTGATATTACACCATTTAAGTAACCTAATCACCAATAACCATGTGTGATATTACACAGGTCAGTGTTAATTTGTGTGATATTACACCAGGTCAGTAATTTGTGTGATATACACAGGATATTAATTTGTGTGTTACACCAGGTCAGTGTTAATTTGTGTGATATTACACCAGGTCAGTGTTAATTTGTCAGTCTGATATTACACCAGGTCAGTGTTAATTTGTGTGATATTACACCAGGTCAGTGTTAATTTGTGTGATATTACACCAGGTCAGTGTTAATTTGTGTGATATTACCATCTTTAATTTGTGTGACATCAAATAAACTAAGACGTTCATACGTTAATTTGTGTGATATTACACTGGATAGTGTTATTTGTGTGATATTACACAGACCGTGTTAATTTGTGTGATATTACACCAGGTCAGTGTTAATTTGTCTGATTGTTGAAGTGAACGTGTGATATTACACCCATGTTAATTTGTATACTTCAGCCATTTTATATGTGGTTACACACCAAATTGATTATCAAAGAATTTGTAGTTTTGATGTGTCAAATTTACAATGAAATGCACCATATTCTGTATTCACTTTTGGTTTCCTATTTAGGACTATTAAACACTACTTATATTTGGAATATTTAAACATTATCAGTTTTATTTTTTTTCCATGCGTCACATGTCCTAGTTTGATATTGCTGATATCAAATATAAAGTATATAAATGTAGGTTTTATGGCTAATGGATTTTAAGTATTGAATAAAGTGTATTTTGGTCTATAATACAGAACATGAACTATGGCCTTTATGAAATGAGCCATAGAGTTCATATCTTTTGTAAATGTGAAACATGTATTTTAAAATCTATTTTTAGGATGTGTTCATTTACACTGCTAGTGTATAAGGTACCATAATTTACACGTAAATCCACAATTTAAGAAATCTAATTAAAATTTTTTCTTCGTCTTTTACTGAATAGACAGGACGTGTGTATACCTCGGTCTTCATTCATAAATCTGACCATTTTCTCATCAGCTGTTCATAGTGTATAGACAGATATGTCAGTGACATGTTAATTACTGACATATCCTTCAGAGCGATGTTATTTATATTCATATGTAAGTAACCTAATCAGACAATAACCATGGATGAGTGCACACAGCGTAATCGGAAGTTGTATGTAATTAGATATAACAGGATATAAGTGGTTAGCCACCCTGTCATCAGCTGTTTCCTGGTACCCATAAAACACCCAGCCAATCATCACTCTACAACACTCCAGGATCTTGCAATGATTGTCTCCAATAGGAAGGAAATCCTACAGTCATATTTGATTGTTCTTTGTGTTGGTATATCATCTTTAGTGACATCCAAATAAACTAAGACGTTCATACGTAATGAATGACACTGGATAGGCGTATACGTCACTTCCACAGACCGTGTTGTATTGTTACTTATTGTTTCTTACTGATTGTTGAAGTGAACGCGTTTCACGACTACCATTCTAATTTTACTACTTCTAGCCATTTTATATGTGGTTACACACCAAACCACAAAGAATGTTGTAGTTTTGATGTGTCAAATTTACAATGTCAGGCAATGCACCAGGTGTCAACTTTCAAACTCCATTGAGTCAGTATGAACTTGGAAATAAGTGCTTTTCTATCAATCAAAAGTTTTCTCATAAATGCTTGTGATTATTTTTTAGATGAATTTTTCAGAAAAGGGAAATTAAAATTGATGAGTGAAATAATGACTCCACTGCACTATCAGCATTTGGAACCAATTTGTTGTTTGTGGCATGTTCAAATATTGTGACATCAAGGTAGTGTGTCTACAGCATCTCTACTAGTCCTGGTGTTCTGCCTAAAACCAATGAGTCTACAATACATTACTAGTGAGTCTACAATACATTACCAGTGAGTCTACAAACTTACCAGTCAGTCTGCAATACATTACCAGTGAGTCTACAATACATTACCAGTGAGTCTACAATACATTACCAGTGAGTCTACAATACATTACCAGTGAGTCTACAATACATTACCAGTGAGTCTACAATACATTACCAGTAAGTCTACAATACATTACCAGTGAGTCTATAATACATTACCAGTGAGTCTACATTACATTACCAGTGAGTCCACAATACATTACCAGCAAGTCTACAATACATTACCAGTGAATCTATAATACATTACCAGCAAGTCTACAATACATTACCAGTGAGTTTACACATTTACCAGTAAGTCTGTAATATGTCACCAATGAGTCTGCAATTCATCACTTTTGAGTCTCTCATAAATTACCTGTGAGATGGCAATATCTTACCAAGGAGTCTTCAATGCATCTCTATTGAGTCTACAATGTGTTATCTGTGTGTCCATAATATGTCACTGATAAGTCAGCAGTACATCATTATTGAGTCTCTAATACATTATTAGTGAGACGTCAATATCTTATTAATGAGTCTTCTAAGCATCACTATTGAGTCTACAATAAATTACCTCTGAGTCTACAATAAATTACCTCTGAGTCTACAATACATTACCAGTGAGTCTACAATACATTACCAGTGAGTCTACAATACATCACCAGTGAGTCTACAACATGTTACCATTGAGTCTACAATATATTACCAGTGAGTCTAAAATACATCACTAATGTGTCTGCAATTCATTGCTTTTGAGTATACAATACATATCACTCACTGGTAATGTATTGTAGACTCAGTGGTGACATATTGTAGACTTACAGATACAGTGAGTGTAGAAACCAGTGAGTTTACAATACCTTACCAGTGAGTCTACAAACTTACCAGTGAGTTTACAATGACACCAGTGAGTCTATACTATGTTACCAGTGAGTTTACAATACCTTACCATTGAGTCTATAATACCTTATCAGTTTGTGTATAAATATGCCAGTGTGTTTATAAGACCTCTGTCAGTAAAGATACCGGAAAATGCCTAGTCGTATATTTATATGGGAATTTTAAGGATTTTAAGATTTCTAAAAATAAATCTGTTGTTTTGACCTTTTACTAGCCTTCACTGTTTATATATGGAAGCCAAAATTTTGGTGTGGGTTTGTACTGTGGTATGTGTTAACAGCGGGTCAGTGGCAATGTTTTACAGATGCCTAGAGCAGAATTTGTTTAATTCAACTTCAAATTGATAAACACATGTATTAAATAACTTACGAAGTACTAGGTGCATTAAGAATTCAGATTGTTGAGGATTTAAATGTACTTAAATGAAAAGGTGAGATGTCTGATATCTGTGGTAGCTGAATTCATTATAGGTAGAGATTTACGGATGTTCAGCACAAAGTTTTAAAGGCAGACATCCTAATTACAAGACCAAAACTAAAGACGTGTAGGTTTAACAATTTGATCATGGTGTCACACAAAAAGTATTTTAATATTTTGACCTTAGATATAGGATAACATATAATTAAATTTCTTTGAATCAATAAACTTTATGAAACAGGTTCAAAGTTATTTACTGCGAACACATTTTGAGGGAATTTTAAATCGGGCTCTGTATGTGTGTGCATGTGCCCATCCACTCATTCATCACCACGGCTTTTCCAGGCTGCAGCTTGAAAATCATTTAAGTGAGCTAGC
Organism: Ylistrum balloti; assembly: GCF_031769215.1. Taxonomy (NCBI): domain Eukaryota; kingdom Metazoa; phylum Mollusca; class Bivalvia; order Pectinida; family Pectinidae; genus Ylistrum; species Ylistrum balloti. The sequence goes on along the minus strand of NW_026782275.1, from coordinate 201,299 downwards.
TTGATGAATATTTCTATTGATATCAAGCTTGGAATTGCCCTAGTGGTGCCATTTATCATTGGCAAGATTTCCTTTTTTTTCAAATATTCTATCTGTTACTATGGAAACAATGTCATGAAGAATGGGATTTACTGTTTACAAGCTTATCTTGACTACAACTTGAAAATCATTCAACATATCTCTGTGAAAATTTGTCTACATATGTACAAAAACATTTTATAAAACTAGAAACACAGATCAGAGATATACTCACTAAAATCTTTAAGTTTAAAGAAATTTGTTATTGTTATTTTCAGTTTAGTTTGAAGAAACTGTTACGGTATGTGTTACTGGGTACCCTAACAAGGCATTGTTTTATGATATATATGTCTGGAATATTGATGTTTCCAAGTTTTGAAGAATCACTGTGTGGTTAATAAACTGAAGAAGGATTGGTTTAAGCAAATAAGTATTTGATGTAAATACTGAAATATTTGTAAATTGAGTGGTACGCTCATTTTGAATCATCCACGGTAAATATGATATTATTACCTTCGACAGTGAGATGTCAACTTTAAGTTAATCTTAGTGCTGTAGACAACGTCACACCAGAACAGAATGTCAAGGGTGTGGACATATCACATAATAAATAAATTAGTCTTGCTGAGGAGTCCTGTATACACAATGGTACAAAGGGAGAGGAGACCCATCAGTTAATAATGACACCGCCTGATATGTCCCCTCCAATCCGAGTAAACACAGTTCTGATCCATATGGTGCAATGACCTTATCCTTGTGACACCTTATACTTGTGAAGATCAAGCATTAACCTGTCTTAACTGACTACCTCTGTAAAGTGTCTATTTCAATGGGTTGATCAATGTTGGACATAGAATTATTGGTTTTTGATTTTGTCCATACATTCCTAGAGGTACTCAAGTGCTTGCCACACTTATATCTGTGCGAGATCACCTGACAAGGTAATCACAATTTCGCTTCCTCTGACCTACTACGTATACCCCAAAGTGGTCAATGGAGGGTGACTAGTGGGCGTATCACCCGTATAAACACCACACACGACATGACCAGGTGTCATTGGTGTACTGTTGTGTCTGTAGTAGGTATTAGTACAAACACTCTAAAGGACTTCCACTGTTAACAGTTACAGGAGAGAAAAAAAACCGGTAAGCCTTTCTGCAAATATCTGTATGGTAAACCATGTATTTGTAATTATTCAGGTTCTACAGTAAGTCTTCTCAGGACCTTTTGATGTGATGTACCTTGACTGACCAAGACTTTGTTAGAAATGAAAAGTTATATTCATGATAGCTGTAACAGGTTAAGTGTTAAGGTGACGCATAAGTCAATAAGGGTGATAGTATTGTGTATGCTAACCAAACATTTGTTTACTACCCGGATTAACAAGCAAAAACTGACCAGGTGTATTCCTTGAATTTGTCTGTTACATTCAGAAGTACTTATTCCAATTGTAAACATTTTATAAAGTACCTGTTGCCTTTTTCTAAGATATATTTATGAAACAAAATTTGTGTCTACTGTGGTCGTGGCTGTTCGTTTAGGAAATATTACAAGACTGGTTGATTGTCTGTGTTCAGTAGCTGAAGACAGTATGTACATAGGATTACTGCCTCATTAAGTTTGACCCTAGAGGGAATCTCTGTTTGTTTGATCAGTAGAGTAGCAATCTGGAAAGTTATAGATCATATTGTAGATTTAGTATCGAAATAGTGGCTTTAGTCACTGGTCGGGATGTATCCTCTGCTTATTGTCACCTTTATTCAATGTCACAGTTGTCATCATCTAAAATTTCATTTTTTTTTTCCGTTTGTTAATAGTAAGATCTTGTACAGACAATAAACTTCACTACATGAACGAGATGTTCAGGTCACTCTTGATCCTGATGGTAATATGGAGTTATAGAATCTGATCAGTTGATGTGGTAGGGGGCAGGAATAAAGACACACTTCTTGTTTCTCTGTTTCATTTGGCATTCATCAATCTCCATGTGGTGACAGGGAGTTTTAGAACTTGAGTAGATGGGTAGGGGGCAGTACTAGAGACACACTTCTTGTCTCTCTGTTTCATTTGGCATTCATCAACCTCCATGTTGTGACTGGTAGTTTTAGAACTTGAGTAGATGGGCAGGGGGCAGAGTCTCTCTGTTTCATTAGACATTCATCAACCTCCATGTGGTGACAGGGAGTTTTGGAACTTGAGTAGATGGGTAGGGGGCAGTAATAGAGACTCACTTCTTGTCTCTCTGTTTCATTAGACATTCATCAACCTCCATGTGGTGACAGGGAGTTTTGGACAGGATGGGTAGTTTTAGTCTCTCTGTTTCATTAGACATTCATCAACCTCCATGTGGTGACAGGGAGTTTTGGAACTTGAGTAGATGGGTAGGGGCAGTACTAGAGACACACTTCTTGTCTCTCTGTTTCATTAGACATTCATCAACCTCCATGTGGTGACAGGGAGTTTTGGAACTTGAGTAGATGGGTAGGGGGCAGTTCTGGAGATTCTTCTTGTCTCTCTGTTTTATTTGATTAGACATTCATCAACCTCCATGTTGTTACAGGGAGTTTTGTTGAGTGATGGGTAGGGGGCAGTAATAGAGACTCACTTCTTGTCTCTCTGTTTCATTAGACATTCATCAACCTCCATGTTGTTACAGGGAGTTTTAGAACTTGAGTAGATGGGTAGGGGGCAGTAATAGAGACTCACTTCTAGTCTCTCTGTTTCATTAGACATTCATCAACCTCCATGTGGTGACAGGTAGTTTTAGAACTTGAGTTGATGGGTAGGGGCAGTTCTGGAGATTCATTACTTGCCTTCTTATTTTATTTGATTTCATGGCTGTCGTTGTGGTGATGTGGAGGTTTAGAACCTGGGTTGATGTAGTAGGGGCAGCATTATAGATACAAGCTGACTACTGGTCAAACAACTGTTGTAGGTACAAGCTGACCACTGGTCAAACAACTGTTGTAGGTACAAGCTGACAACTGGTCAAACACCTGTTGTAGGTACAAGCTGACTACTTGTCAAACAACCAGGTACAAGCTTACTGCTTGTCAAACAACCATTGTAAATACTGGCTAACTACTTGTCACCATAGGGTGAAAAACCCTAAAAAAAAACCTCTTAACTCAAAATAAATACTCATAAAAATTACCCTGACATGTGTTAACAGATCTACAGCTGTGAATGATAGAGATGTCCCAAATATTGTTAAATCTATATTTGAAAATTTCCATGAATTGTTGGTAGAGAACATGTTCATGGGTACAACAGTGGTGATTTACAAACATCTTCCACACTAAAGGTGAGATAAAAAAACAGATACAAAACATGTTCTTTGCAACAGGAAGAACAAAAAATAGAGAAAGATAGAGAGTATCTGTATTCAATGCCATATTGTAGTTCAAGACATCATCTGCGGATTGCTATCTATGTAAGAGCAGGATTTGTAGGCTTGACTTTTGCACCCTGTTCTTTGGAAGTTGACTTGAACACATACACGTGTTTGTGTGCTAATTGTAAATTGAAGCATTCAACCTTTATGTGTGTGTATGTGTGTGACCGTGCCCATGTCGTGGAGGTGTAAGCTAGCTTGTGTTTGGTTCATAAAGGTGTGTCTTACAGGTAAAGTATTTGTGCAGCATTGGATGCACCTTTTAATAATCCGACAGTATACAGACATTTACCGAGACAAGATTTACCTGTTTTGTTAAGAAGCAGAGATGCACGGTGTAGATACAGGACTTCCCTATATCTTACCTGTACAGGTAAGTCTGACAACTTAGATATGCTTAAGAATATTGTCATGTATTTATTTGCTTGTATCTGTAGGTCGGGAATCAGATAGGTATTATGATACAGGGAATTGGTGGTGTGATATTGTGTTTGGAGGACATAGGTATGTATATGTTCATTGTTTACACTGTTATATCAAAGTCATGCTATTTCCCATGTGCCTGTTTCCTAAATAGCTGTATTGTGTAGGGGATCCCTGTGAGCCATGATATGAATGACCTTACTATAGTAGCGACATGCATGACTGATTTCTATAATATAATTCTCAACAATAACATGAATTGCAGTTTTAAAGTTCACAAAGCGTATCACTATCTAGCCACATTTGTGACAGGACAGCCTTACCTGCTTGTACACATGTACATTTGATTTCAAATGTTAACTATGCTTTATAAGGTAAGTACTTTACTTATGAAATCCCTATACTAATGCATCTTGTATTTTTTTATGTGCCTACATATACACCATGATTCTTAAATGATGCTTGTGTAGAATGCTTATTTTTAAAAATGTGAACAGGTATCAGTTTTCAAATTCCTCCATAATACATGGAAAAAGGGACACCACAACTTTACACTCAAATTATATAAAATCAAATGATTTAAAGTTAAGCTTTAGTGCAACTGCAGTGGTGTCTCACCTAAGATTTCAGCGTAAGGTCAAGAATTATAGAGATGGTCACTGAAGGAAAGTCATCACTGACGTCACAGTCTGGTCACAAGAAAGTTGTCACTCTGATGTCACAATGTGGTCACAAGAAAGTTGTCACTCTGATGTCACAGTGTGGTCACAAGAAAGTTGTCACTCTGATGGCGCAATGTGGTCACAAGAAAGGTTGTAACTCTGATGTCACAGTGTGGTCACACAGGGAATGGTGATAACTCTGATGTCACAGTGTGGTCACAAGAAAGTTGTCACTCTGATGTCACAGTGTGGTCACAAGAAAGGTTGTCACTCTGATGTCACAGTGTGGTCACAAGAAAGGTTGTCACTCTGATGTCACAGTGTGGTCACAAGGGAAGATTGTCACTCTGATGTCACAGTGTGGTCACACAGGGAAAGGTCATAACTCTGATGTCACAGTGTAGTCACACAGGGAAAGGTCATAACTCTGATGTCACATTGTAGTCACACAGGGAAAGGTCATAACTCTGATGTCACAGATGAAACATATTACCTTTACAATAATGTAACAAGAAAAGGAGGTATCAGGTTTTATTCCGTCGACAAAATTATTTCCGACTGACCAACATATCCTGCATTTTCCCCTTCTGAGGAAAAAATGATATCTGTAGCAGTTATAGATGATTGTCTACAATATATTCTCATTAAAAGACATGAATTGTTTTCACTGATTGTTGATAGGTGAGTGTTACTACATGTATGGACATGATAAAATTCATCAAAATGTGTAAGGACAGTATCTCTTAAAGTCCACCTGATTCTAAATCTCTGTAAACACTTATGTCAGTTTTGCTGGTTATATAACAATTAGTAAATTATCTAAATCATTTCCAATTTTGATATATTTACTGTTTTTCAGTGTTAATACAACTTTCTGGATCACCATACCTCTACATGATTCAGGGATTTACAACCAAGAATAATTTGTGCACAGAATCACTTCAACAGACACTGGATTCATCTGGAATTGTTAGATCTGGTAAGGTGATATCTTTATCTAAATAATGATGTTTGATCTATCGGGCTGAATGAGAGTATATATATAGACAAGTGTGATATTAAAGGGTTGTGTAAAGACAGGAGATGTATTATTATGTAAAGGTTTCAAGATATAGAAAGGTTATATTTAAACAGATTCATATAACACAAGATATGTATACTCTATGTCAATTTGGAATATGTGGGTACATGAGAGAGTATTGATGTTAACTCTCTGTAGGGTTGACGCAAGGAAGTGTGGGTACATGGCATAAAATTGGTTTATACTCTTTGTAGGATTGATCTGGACATATGTGGGTACGTTACATGTCTGTAAACAACAGACACAACAGTAGGTCATATTACATGTCTGTAAACAACAGACACAACAGTAGGTCATATTACATGTCTGTAAACAACAGACACAACAGTAGGTCATGTTACAGTAACAGTTCATGTGGCAACATTAAATGTAGCATAAGGTTATATAAATGTTTGTGTAATCTGTAACAAGTTTGTAAATAAAAGTATTACCTGTGGGAGGCCTTCGCATCAGACGCACCAGTAGGCAAGCACTTCCTTGACACATAGTAAGTTGGCCAATTGTTTCTTGGATACAAATAAATGTTAGTGGTGATGGGAAATTGAAGGAAGCTAAGAGCTAACCCCTTTGTCTGTGGTCGTCAGTTTTAGAGTTACTGGTGACATAATAGTGTTGTTGTCTGTCAATAGGAAGGACAAATGATCAAAACTGAGGTCATTGGGCCACTCTCTTCATAAGATCCGTCCTCTTTCTTAAGATAAAATCACTTCCTTCACATAAAATGAAATAAACCCCCTCCTCCTGTCCCCAACCCCCTACCCGTCTTTTGGCAATAAAAGGGTTAAAGTTCAAATTTTGAAATTATTTAGTTGTACAGCAGACACATCGTACTCACAAGTCTTGATTTGAAGAGATCTTGTCAGGTTACAGCTGTCTGTACAGCAGACACATCATACTCACAAGTCCTAATTTGAAGAGATCTTGTCAGGTTACAGCTGTCTGTACAGCAGACACATTATACTCACAAGTCTTGATTTGTAGAGATCTTGTCAGGTTACAGCTGTCTCTACGGCAGACACACCGTACTCACAAGTCCTGATTTGTAGAGATCTTGTCAGGTTACAGCTGTCTGTACAGAAGACACTGTACTCACAAGTCCTGATTTGTAGAGATCTTGTCAGGTTACAGCTGTCTGTACAGAAGACACTGTACTCACAAGTCCTGATTTGTAGAGATTTTGTCAGGTTACAGCTGTCTGTACAGAAGACACATCATACTCACAAGTCCTGATTTGTAGAGATCTTGTCAGGTTACAGCTGTCTGTACAGAAGACACTGTACTCACAAGTCCTGATTTATAGAGATCTTGTCAGGTTACAGCTGTCTGTACAGAAGACACTGTACTCACAAGTCCTGATTTGTAGAGATTTTGTCAGGTTACAGCTGTCTGTACAGAAGACACTGTACTCACAAGTCCTGATTTATAGAGATCTTGTCAGGTTACTGGTTTCTATGGAACAAACATACAATACTCTCATATCCAAACCCATATAGATATACTCTATATAGATATAAACTGTTTGTGGATTAGACACTGAGTACTCACATGTTCTGAGCTATACAGATCTAGTCAGGAGATTGTCTGTTCAGTAGACACACAGTACTCATAGGTAGACTTCAGCTTAGTATGAGAGTAGATAGAGAGGAGATGTCCAGGAGACTTAGCCTTAGTAAGAGAGGAGATTTACCCAGTAAGACAGGAGACTCAGTCTTAAAAAGACAGTAGATGGAGAGGAGACTTACTTTTGTATAATAAAAGAGTCAGTTCTAGTATGACAGTAGATAGAGAGGAGACCTACTCTGTAAAGAAAGTGACTCAGTCTTAGTAAGACAACAGATAGAGAGGAGACCTACCCTGTAAGGTAGGTGACCCAGGCTTAGTTAGACAATAGATAGAGAGACCTACCCTGTAAGGTAGGAGACTTAGTCTTAGTAAGACAACAGATAGAGAGGAGACCTACCCTGTAAAGAAAGTGACTCAGTCTTAGTAAGACAACAGATAGAGAGGAGACCTACCCTGTAAGGAAGGTAACTCAGTCTTAGTAAGACAACAGATAGAGAGGAGACCTACCCTGTAAGGAAAGTGACTCAGTCTTAGTAAGACAACAGATAGAGAGGAGACCTACCCTGTAAGGAAGGTGACTCTGTCTTAGTAAGACAACAGATAGAGAGGAGACCTACCCTGTAAGGTAGGAGACTTAGTCCTAGTGTGACAGTAAAAAGAAAGAACATCTACAATGTAAAGTAGGAGACTTAGCCCTAATAAAACAGTAGATAGAGAGGAGACCAACCATGTAAGGTTGGAGACAAAGTCCTTTTGTGACAGTAGACAGAGAGGAGTTTTACCCTTTAAAGTAGGAGACAAAGTCCTTTTGTGACAGTAGACAGAGAGGAGTTTTACCCTTTAAAGTAGGAGACAAAGTCCTTTTGTGACAGTAGACAGAGAGGAGTTTTACCCTTTAAAGTAGGAGACAAAGTCCTTTTGTGACAGTAGACAGAGAGGAGTTTTACCCTTTAAAGTAGGAGATACAGGCCTAGTAAGACGGTGGATAGAGAGACTTACCCTGTAAGGTAGGAAATTCAGTACTAGTTAGACAGTTGAGGGAGAGAAGACCTTCCCTCTAGGAAGTTCATGAACAAACAAATGTTTAAAGCATATATTGATGATGTAATTTTCATGTCTCTATCTAGATGTTTAGTTATTGGTTGAATTTGATACAAAATGCAATCTCGCTGCACTTAAAATCACTGACAGTGATGGAGAAACGTTTTCGGTGAACGTAGGGTAGATCAAGTTCTTGAGTACTGGTAGGTCTGGTGATACTGCGGGGGCATCAATCTTTATAATACTGAGGAATCTTGATCATGAGGGAGCATTTAAAGGTTCTGAATAAAAATGGGAACTAACAAGTTATAGATTTTTCATTATAAAATAATCAAATAATGTTGTTTACATGATCTTGAAATATCAAGGTCGCTTCAGGGCTTTGCTGTCATTATAGCTGCCGAGCGTTTGTCTACAGCACTAGGTGATATCCATGACATCTAAATAAAAAAACTTTAACAGCTCCCTATAAAACACTAAGTCAGAAATGGTTGTCTTAATTTTAGGTATTAATCTCCTAATGAATAGATTTGAAAAGGTGGTGCAAAGATTCAAACTCAAAATGTGAAATGGTGACAGCCATTACGTGGTAAATAATGATTCACTTCACCACTCACATTCTCCATACTCCAGGGATTATGCTCGCTCTCTCTCTCTCTCTCTGCCTCTGGAACATTTCCATGGTGTAGGTTCCATGTATGAAACACTGTACATAAGACATGAAGACTAGTTGGATTGATTGATATCCAGCAAGTGAATCTAGGTGTCGATTAAGGGTATGTTGTACTCACTTTGAAGTTGCTACTTAGTGATATTAGAGTGTTATTGGTCTGTTTTTTGTCTTCTGCAACCCACACTAGATCAATCGAAGTACTTTCTTGTGCCTTCGTTTTTGCCAGGGAATGTTTCAGGGGTGCAGTGAGTGAAAGTGATCATCACCACTGGAGTATACTTCACCATTGTCAATTATCAAACACTTCTTCGCTGCTATATAGGTGGAAGGGACCTTAGGGGGAGTACTGAAGTCCTAATCACAACACGTCCAATGTGTCTGAAGATTTTGTAGGGATTACGAGACCAAAACAGAGAACATGTTTAAATTAACTACTTCTTGTGTTGCAAAAAATTCAAGGTAGTTTTACCATGTTAGTTTGACATCAGGACATTTTTCATCACATGTGTGAGTTGGACGCCAAGATACTTTTTCACCAGATATTTTAGCTGAACACCAGGACACATTTCATTAGACAGGTCAGTTTGAACCAGGACATTAAAATTTTCACCAGACAGGTCAGTTTGACACCAAGATAATTTTTCACCAAAATTTTCGTTTGACACCAGGATACTTTTTCTTTAAATCCCATTATCTCATAATTAATATCTATCACCATGTGAATTAAATGTAAAGAGCAATTATAAGAGATGTTGGAATTAAAAGAATTCACTTCAATATTGTTTCCAACTTTTTTATACAGAGTTATGCCCCTTTGTTCTCCATTTAATCGCGACATGTTTTAAAAATCATACCATGTCACCTGTAATTATTTCATTTTGTAAACACGTTCCTAAAAGTTTTGTAGAGTTAAAGTAAAAACATGACTTTATACAATCTTATATGGCAAAGATTGGGGGTCATCGGAGATTATAACAGCAGGGGGTTTCCCTCTCTAATGATAGTGATATAAATTATAATATCTCATTTATGTAAGAAATTTCTTCAATCTCGGATGTCAACGTTTAGCTGGTTACAGGCCTATTGTGCAGACTAAGATAAAATTTTGGCTGATTATACAGGTTAGAGATTTCAAATACATGTAAATTGAAGAGTGCCAGATATTTTAAACATATTTTGTGTGCATACGTGCAAAAACACATGTTACCTTCTACTACATCCTGTATACACAGTGTCATTCAAATAAAGAAACCAGAATATTTTAACCTAACCTGAAAAGGTTTTTTTTTTAAATCAATGATTGAAAATCTGTAGTATAACTCCCATGCATATATTTATCACAGGTTCAACCCCGCTAAACGTTGCGGGATATTTATCACGATCACTTTTACCTTGTTGACAAACCTTTAAGAAGTCTGGGTAATATTGTAGTGTCTTTTTATCAATATCGTGTTTGTTGAAGAATTTACCAGCAGATTCTATAATCCATTGATGATTTATAGATGTTTAAAGTGACTAGTCAAATATAGTGTGCAGGGAATAACCCAACAAACATCACTCCCATCATGGGACATTAGATACAGTGGAGTGTTATTCGGATGTCAGTCATTTCTACATCCACATCCATTACTCTTTAATTATTCAACTTATTGTCAGTGTAATTGATACTGTAGCGATTCATTGTCACTTCCTCTGGTAATTGAATTGGACGGAACAACATCGCCAGCATTCTTGTCAAGGTATGTAAACTAATGCTGATTTTCATATCATCGGTCTGTCATCCACTGAATTTGATCCGCTTGTAATATTTTTGTATATGTCACTGGTGTAACATACCTTGGATTTTTTTCCCAACAAAACAGCTGCCTCAGTTTGATTTAGTCCTTTTATTTTGACTTTCAGACCTGTATTTTCTGAGTTATGTAAAAATTTAAAAAAAAAAAAGTGTTTGTCTTCATTCATTATAAGTAGTTATGAATTTGTTCTTGAAGACTCATAAAAACTAACTTCTAATATTGGTTTCATACAGTACCATATGAAATGAGATTTAAGACTCTATATTTATTTTGGTGCATTGGTAATAGTTGTGTGAATCAGTTAACTTAGATAGATATGTACTAGAAAACATTAAATATGAACAGATGACAGATGTTTATGATGCCTGATCTATATGGTACCCCCAGTGATAGAAAGTTACTTTGATAGGGAGTTAATAATAAAAATGGCAGTCGCTAAAATCACGAGGACGGTAACTTATGGAGGTGACATTTCAATGTGTCAGACAAAATGTATCATCAACAGATTATGGTGTTAACATTTCATTGTGAACTTTCTTTGCACTGAATGGATGACGAAGCAGGAGAGATTTGTCATTCTTGGTTTGTCAGGTATAACCACCCACTTGACTTTATCTACTGATGGTTAAGATGGTAAATTTCCTAATATATCTCACGTCTGTACTCTTCTCTGTCTAATTGAACTGCAGCCTTAGTACTTGTTACATACTATAATACTTCAGACAACGGCTGCCTTCAGTTGATCCTGACGTCATTAATTATTGATATTTTTTATAATATGGTAGAACACTGGTTCACCTTGCCATTGTGGGGATGATTAAACTGGATCATAATATGTTTAGATAAATCTAAAACTATTGAAGGGAAATTCTACATTCTCTCAAGTTGTAAATGGCTCAATATCATTTTTTGACTTGGAAAACGACTATCTATAATTCACAAATAATTTCTGTACGTCAAGGATACTATTTACTCATTGTTGACATAGAAAGATAACTTTCTATAAGATGAAATATTATATAAAGAGTCATTCTTAAAGAAGGGTGAGACACATTCTAGGTACAGTGGGATTGGTTAAAGGGACACATTCTAGATACAGTGACATTAGTTAAAGGGACATATTCTAGGTAAAGTGAGATTTGTAAAAGGGACACATTTTAGGTACAGTGAGATTTGGTAAAGTGACACGTTCTAACTACAGTGAAATTTGTTAAAGGGACACATTCTAGGTACATTGAGATTTGTTAAAGAGACGCATTCTTGGTACAGTGAGATTGGTTAAAGGGGCACATTCTGGGTACAGTGAGATTTGGTAAAGGGACACATTCTAGGTACAGTAGGATTGGTTAAAGGGGCACATTCTAGGTACAGTGAGATTTGTTAAAGGGACACATTCAAGGTACAGTGAGATTTGGTAAAGTGACATGTTCTAGCAACAGTGAAATTTGGTAAAGAGACACATTCTAGGTACAGTGAGATTGGTTAAAGGGACACATTCTAGGTACAGTGGGATTGGTTAAAGGGACACATTCTAGGTACAGTGACATTGGTTAAAGGGACACATTCTAGGTACAGTGACATTGGTTAAAGGGACACATTCTAGGTACAGTGAGATTGGTTAAAGGGACACATTCTAGGTACAGTGACATTGGTTAAAGGGACACATTCTAGGTACAGTGACATTGGTTAAAGGGACACATTCTAGGTACAGTGACATTGGTGAAAGGGACACATTCTAGGTACAGTGAGATTTGGTAAAGTGACACGTTCTAGCAACAGTGAAATTTGGTAAAGGGACACATTCTAGGTACAGTGAGATTTGGTAAAGGGACACATTCTAGGAACAGTGAGTTTTGGTAATGAGACACATTCTAGGTACAGTGAGATTGGTTAAAGGGACACATTCTAGGTACAGTGAGATTGGTTAAAGGGGCACATTCTAGGTACAGTGACATTGGTTAAAGGGACACATTCCAGGTACAGTGAGATTTGGTAAAGTGACACATTCTAGCAACAGTGAAATTTGGTAAAGGGACACATTCTAGGTACAGTGAGATTGGTTAAAGGGACACATTCTAGGTACAGTGAGATTTGGTAAAGGAACACATTCTAGGTACAGTGGGATTGGTTAAAGGGACACATTCTAGGTACAGTGATATTGGTTAAAGGGACACATTCTAGGTACAGTGAGATTGGTTAAAGGGACACATTCTAGGTACAGTGAGATTTGTTAAAGGGACACATTCTAGGTACAGTGACATTGGTGAAAGGGACACATTCTAGGTACAGTGAGATTTGGTAAAGTGACACATTCTAGCAACAGTGAAATTTGGTAAAGGGACACATTCTAGGTACAGTGAGATTTGGTAAAGGGACACATTCTAGGAACAGTGAGTTTTGGTAATGGGACACATTCTAGGTACAGTGAGATTGGTTAAAGGGACACATTCTAGGTACAGTGAGATTGGTTAAAGGGACACATTCTAGGTACAGTGAGATTGGTTAAAGGGACACATTCTAGGTACAGTGAGATTTGGTAAAGGGACACATTCTAGGAACAGTGAGTTTTGGTAATGAGACACATTCTAGGTACAGTGAGATTGGTTAAAGGGACACATTCTAGGTACAGTGAGATTTGTTAAAGAGACACATTCTAGGTACAGTGAGATTTGGTAAAGAGACACGTTCAAGCTACAGTGAGATTTGGTAACGGTTACATTCTAGGTACAGTGAGATTTGGTAAAGGGACACATTCTAGGTACAGTGAGATTTGGTTAAGAGACACATACCTGAGATTTAGAATGAGACACAATTTAGGTACATTGAGATTTGGTGATGAGAAAGATAGCAGACAATTTTCCAAGGATATAGTACCTCGACAATTATTAGACAATACTAATGGGAAAATAAACCAAACAAACAAACAAAACCCCATTGTATTTAGACTTTAAAATTCATACATAAAATAATATATTTCATTTTGCACCAAATCTCTTTTGACAATGTATTCTTCTTGATGGAATGATGAGTCAAACAAGCTGTCAATCAGGATTGAAATTTGTAACTACAAAACGGAAAAGGATACAAATCCAGTTTCACATGTTTAATAGTGTGTTTGTTTACTGTTCACACTGATGCTGGTGCAAATCCACGACTCATGCAATTAATCGAATTAATGCAGAAATGCTTTGGGAAATGACTTAACGCATCAAACAACACACGAGGATTTGACTCCCAACACAGATGTTGCTTCTTTTTTTCTCAAACGTGCTAGACTGGAAACAAATCTGGTGACACAACAGACAAAGGCAGTACAGCGACATTTCACTGCTGTTGATATGTCCCAACAACACATGCAGCATGAGGTTGTGTGTTTTCCTACTGCAAAATAATGTTAGGTTGGCTGATGTGGTTAAAAGGAAAAACGTAATGGCATATTGTTTCGTCACTGTAGCACATATAGGTGACGTTACCTTCCTCCATAACCAAAGAGGTCCTTCCATGCTTTGTAATTCCTACTTAATCCGTAATTCTCCTTTTGCCAAACTGACTATACTGAATTATACAAAAACCATGGTAACATTCTCCCAACCAATGGTACACCTGAACATGGCTATTTTTAGACTGCTAGAAGGGTGAAATCTGGACTTATTTGTGAGTAGAACTTTCGACTAGTCCTTGTTGGTGAATCGCAGATGTCTTCAGCATAATTCTAGGTGCTTAGCTCTGTGACATTAAATTAAAATTGGATGGGTAGCGAGACAACACAGCAAGATGTTGACCTTAAACAATCTGTTTGGTATAATTGTGGCACTCATATCAAAGTCCAGGAATGCTTCTAGAAGGCAATGAAGAGGAATTTAACTGCTTACACAAATGTGATGTCTGAATACCTGGTATATATCTCTTACTGACTTGAGGTCACAGTTGGATGCCCTGTTTGTGGGCAGTCCCCTAATGTGTTTTTCTGCAGATTATGTCTCCACAAAGTTTTTATCATTAATGTGCACCCCACACTGTTATGACACAACATTCTTAGATAATCTAGCCTTTAACATGGTATCCGTACATTCATGTTTGTGGCAAAATTCTTTGGAAAAACAATGGTTTTCTGAAACACTGCATAGAATACTACCATACATGCAAAAATTTTAAGCTGTTCTCTTTGTATGCATTGCCTAGGCTCACAACCAAAAAAGAAAGAAAACAAAAAAAAACATGCATTAACCATTGAAGCATATCAAAAAATCAAAAGTTTAAAGCTTTTTCCTGTTGAACAAACTTTTCAATACTTCAAAATTTAGTTTTGGAAATTATATTGATGAGGAAAATATTCTCTTTTAATTTTTTTTCTTTTTAAAAATTTTCAACATACATGGGTTTCCCCAACACCTATTGAAAAGAGTTTATTCTGATTTCTCTAGTTAGTCTGAATACATAGTGGTTTAACGCCTATTGAAATAATGTGTTCAGAATTGCTCAGGTCAGACCAGCAGGATAGAAATTGTTTCGGTACAAGTATTTAGCGAGCTGCAACACCTGTTGAGACTGTGTATTATTATTGCTCTATTTAACTCAAGAATGAATTATCCCAACACTGAAAATGTATGATCATTTCTTTTCTGTTAGCAGGAGTTTAATTATGCAGATAAGATAAATGGGTTACCTTCAGACTACAAGGGTAATGTCTGCATAGCTCTTAAATCCTGATTTTTTTTTTAAAGTTTTGTATCATTATGAATACATGGTTGAGAAGATTACCCTCTGACCTGTATTAAGGAGGTACATTACATATCTACCTGAATCTATCCTTCTACATTAAAATCCCTCATTTTTCATTGGACGACTTGAATACATTGAAGAGGCCATCTAACATGGCTTGTCTGTGTTTCTGTTTAAGTACATGTAACCTGAATGCTTTTCCTTATGTACAGAGGTGAAATAAAATCTGAAATAAAGGAATTCTAGACAGTGTGTATGATGAATGCAAACAAGAGAAACCTTAAACTGAGATATATTATATAACTGCCACAATAGCAAAATTGTAGCGTAAACAAGGCTGCATACATGCAAGTCGTACAGGTCTGATGCGGCCTCATGTGTTGGTAAGTCAGTTTCCTCATTTACATTCTTAGACAATTCATTATTCTTCTTTTCATTTTCGTTTTTTTTTTTATTATTAAAATTTGCTATTTATAATACCCAAAGTTAAAATTGATTCCTTAAAATTTATGAGATTTATGTATTTGAAGTAGAAACAAAATGACAAATGATATATTGTACAGAAATGCAAGAAACACATGTATGTAAGGACTGTTACTTAGGTATAAGGAAAGGATGTAAAAGGATGTTTAATCCCGTAATCTATCCTGCTGTTGGGGAAATGATTAGAATATTTGATATCTCTGTATACCTGACCTTGTGGAGTTATTTCTCAATATGTTGAGAAATGAAAACATATTGTGTTGCCATGTAAAGCCTGAGTAATTTTTAAGCAAGAATATAAGGTAAGACATACCCACTATTCATCTCCCAATATGTCAACCCACATCCGAGCTTCATCATTTATACTGATGTCTGCAGGTTAACCTTAATTTCAAGGTTATAAACCTGGAGACCTGTCTAGGTAAGTATTGGTGTCTGGTTGACTCAACCACTGATGTACATAATGTGACTTGGTGCACGGATATATGTATCCAGTCAGATTGCATGTATTCATATCATGTTACACATTCCTGGTGTCCGAGGACACATTTAACCTATAGATATATATTGAACTAGAGTTACTAAGAACTTAGTCGTGTACAAATTTATTATCAGTTTCTCAAACGAGAGTTATTTTTAGACTTAGTTTCATGATGGAGTAAACATATTAAAAAACACATTTCTTTCTGTCCATTCAGACTTCAATTGGCCACCCACTGTGATTTAGATAGAGCTAGTGTGACAGATCAAACTTCAATACACCACATAAGCAGTTTGTACCAAAATGCCCACGAATTCATATCAGATTTTCATGAATAATCATGAATAAATAAATTAAGGTAATGCCTATTGAAAATGGAAATAACCAGTATTTTTACATCAAAGGTAAGGAAATTCTGTCAGTTTTATCTTCCTTAACAATGACTCTTTACATTAAAGGTCAGGAAATTCTGTCAGTTTCACCTCCCTTAACAATAACCCTCTACATTAAAGGTAAGGAAATTCTGTCAGTTTCACCTCCCTTAACAATGACCCTTTATATTAAAGGTAGGGAAATTCTGTCAGTTTTATCTTCCTTAACAATGACTCTTTACATTAAAGGTCAGGAAATTCTGTCAGTTTCACCTCCCTTAACAATGACCCTTTATATTAAAGGTAAGGAATTCTGTCAGTTTCACCTCCCTTAACAATGACCCTCTAAGTTAAAGGTAAGGAAATTCTGTCAGTTTCACCTCCCTTAACAATGACCCTTTATATTAAAGGTAAGGAATTCTGTCAGTTTCACCTCTCTTAACAATAACCCTCTACATTAAAGGTAAGGAATTCTGTCAGTTTCACCTCCCTTAACAATGACTCTTTATAGTAAAGGTAAGGAATTCTGTCAGTTTCACCTCCCTTAACAATGACTCTTTATATTAAAGGTAAGGAAATTCTGTCAGTTTCACTTCCCTTAACAATGACCCTTTAAGTTAAAGGTAGGGAAATTCTGTCAGTTTCACCTCCCTTAACAATAACCCTCTACATTAAAGGTAAAGAATTCTGTCAGTTTCACCTCCCTTAACAATGACCCTTTAAGTTAAAGGTAAGGAAATTCTGTCAGTTTCACCTCCCTTAACAATAACCCTCTACATTAAAGGTAAGGAAATTCTGTCAGTTTTATCTCCCTTAACAATAACCCTCTACATTAAAGGTAAGGAATTCTGTCAGTTTCACCTCCCTTAACAATGACCCTTTAAGTTAAAGGTAAGGAAATTCTGTCAGTTTCACCTCCCTTAACAATAACCCTCTACATTAAAGGTAAGGAAATTCTGTCAGTTTCACCTCCCTTAACAATGACCCTTTACATTAAAGGTAAGGAATTCTGTCAGTTTCACCTCCCTTAACAATAACCCTCTACATTAAAGGCAAGAAATTCTGTCAGTTTCACCTCCCTTAACAATAACCCTCTACATTAAAGGTTAGGATATTCTATCAGTTTCACCTCCCCATATAATGACCCTTTTCATACTATTTGCATCTTCTCTTAATTTAGAATAATACAACCTTTTGACCATTTTACATATGTCGAAGTTATTCAATATGATATGATTCTTTTAACAATGAAATTGTAACCAGTTGTGATAATTAATTTTTTGCAAACTCTTGTACATAAATGTTTATATCTTCCCTTGTAATTACGTCCCCTTAATTTACAAAGCCATAACAGTTTATTTTTTAGACCCCGTTACTTCAATGATGTTATTTTCCATTTTAAGAATTGAAGTGTTGGGTCTATTCATTGACATTGTATAGTTCCCCTTTTTAACACTGTCGGAATTTTATGTCTAGTCTGGACATGTTCTGGCTATTAAAAAATAATGAGTTATTTCCCCTTTTGTTTACAATGTTTACTTTTGCTGTTGCCCATTACATAACTATAAACCTGTGCATACTTTGTACATTCCAATCAGAACAAATTTGCCTTGTTTATTCCGATACGCCCCTTCTATTCTGTGGGAAATTGAATTAAATGCCAACTCTGTGTCATTTTAGTTACACGTCTTGAAATCAATTGTTAAATGCAGTTGTGCAAATTTTGGAATTGCTGTATAATAAATATCACGTTCTGCGCGTACTCATTGTTAATTGTTGTGATGAGAGGGCTTTCTTTCCTAGATATACTCCCACTGTTTTACCTTCACGTGATGTGAGGCCACGTGTAGCGTGGCACCGCATGTTAACCAGGAGGGGACAAAATAACAAAATTATGTGATAATGTCTTTGTATTGTGATAATATTAGCCTTTACTAAACCGGTTTGTGATAATGGGTCTGATTCCAATGCTTGGATTATCAAACATGGGTATAATACAGTGGCTTGTGTAGGAGGGTTACAACACATGTGAGGTTTACAAGAAACGGTACACTCCTTAACAGACAGCGACATTTTACATGTTGGCTTCTACAGAGGCTGTGAGTTACCAAATCACAACAGCTTTGTGTTCCTTCATAACTTAAAAATTTGCAGAGAGGCTTAAATTTTGTTTCTAAATTTTTCATTACAATGAAGATACCAATTCTATGATATAATTTACTTCATATTTTTCAGGTTTAGAGACACTGTGATTTTGTAGTACGTGACATACAGATCATGGAGGAGCTGAAGCAGGGATACAGGCTGTTGGTGTTGATGGTGGTTATCACAGGGATGGTGTCTGCTAGTAAGAATACGATTCTGTTTTCTTCTATCATTTACAATAGCAGCATTGTCTATATGTTACTCCGTGATATCGCATAAATTGGTTAAAACATGTTCGTCTCATTTTGATAGTTCTATTAAAATTGCCATGAAACTTATCAAGTTTGTATATTTATAAAAATACTAAACAGTCAGAAGTTTGCTGACACCTGTGTCAGTTTCACTTGTCAGCTGGTTATTGGTATCTAATAAGACTCATAAAGATTTATCAAATTTTAAAAAAATATATATTTTTTATTCATGGATTATTAGGTGATGAATATACCCTGATACAATACTAGGATTTTAGACACAGCTTCAGCTCGGCAATTTGTTTGTAAAATTTTATATCAATATTCAGGCCAAATCAACTTTATTTATATTTGATTGTTTGAAATATTTTTTTTATCCACACAATAGGTAAGAGGTCATTTAAAAACAATGTATTCAGATAATGGGGACGCTTTTATAATGACACTATACTGAAGATTTCTGACAATATTGATGATATCATGGTGAATTCTGTGTTGATGACAATCCCCTGTGTTATAGTGAATCCTGTGTTAATGACAATCCCCTGTTATAGTGAATCCTGTGTTGATGACAATCCCCTGTGTTACAGTGAATCCTGTGTTGATGACAATCCCCTGTTATAGTGAATCCTGTGTTGATGACAATCCCCTGTGTTACAGTGAATCCTGTGTTGATGACAATCCCCTGTGTTATAGTGAATCCTGTGATGATGACAATCCCCTGTGTAATAGTGAATCCTGTGTTGATGACAATCCCCTGTGTTATAGTGAATCCTGTGTTGATGAAAATCCCCTGTGTTACAGTGAATCCTGTGTTGATGACAATCCCCTGTGTTACAGTGAATCCTGTGTTGATGACAATCCCCTGTGTTATAGTGAATCCTGTGTTGATGACAATCCCCTGTGTTACAGTGAATCCTGTGTTGATGACAATCCCCTGTGTTATAGTGAATCCTGTGTTGATGACAATCCCCTGTGTTATAGTGAATCCTGTGTTGATGACAATCCCCTGTGTTATAGTAAATCCTGTGTTGATGACAATCCCCTGTGTTATAGTGAATCCTGTGTTGATGACAATCCCCTGTGTTATAATGAATCCTGTGTTAATGACAATCCCCTGTGTTATAGTGAATCCTGTGTTGTTGACAATCCCCTGTTATAGTGAATCCTGTGTTGATGACAATCCCCTGTGTTATAGTGAATCCTGTGTTGATGACAATCCCCTGTGTTATAGTAAATCCTGTGTTGATGACAATCCCCTGTGTTATAGTGAATCCTGTGTTGATGACAATCCCCTGTGTTACAGTGAATCCTGTGTTGATGACAATCCCCTGTGTTATAGTGAAACAGTCTGATAATTAATCCCGTGTTATGGTAAACACCTCTTGCTCAGAATCCCCTCTATATTCCAGACACAAGCTGCTGTTCCTACCCGTGCCAGAATGGAGGCGTGTGTATGACGGCTGGCATGGAGGGCTTTCATTGTGATTGTACTGGTACAGATTTCTACGGCACTTTGTGTGATACCCGTAAGTATGTTTGCAGTCTTGAATAATTCCACTATATCAAACTGAATTGCCTTGACCTGCTATCAAATCTACTTCACCTACAAGTACACACTGTTTTGTAGAACATGACATTTATACTCACTGTTTTGTAGAACCTGACAATAGCACCCACAGTTTTGTAGAACCTGACAATAGCACCCACAGTTTTGTAGAACCTGACAATAGCACCCATAGTTTTGTAGAACCTGAAAATCATATACACTGTTATGTAGAACCTGACAATAGCACCCACAGTTTTGTAGAACCTGAAAATCATATACACTGTTTTATAGAACCTGACAATAGGATCCTCTGTTTTGTAGATTCTGACGATAATATCCACTGTTTTGTAGATTCTGACGATAATATCCACTGTTTTGTAGATTCTGACGATAATATCCACTGTTTTGTAGATTCTGACGATAATATCCACAGTTTTGTAGATTCTGACAATAATATCCACTGTTTTGTAGATTCTGACGATAATATCCACAGTTTTGTAGATTCTGACAACAGTATCCACAGTTTTGTATAGCCTGACAATAGTATCCTCTGTTTTGTAGAATCTGACAATAGTATCCTCTGTTTTGTTGGTTCTGACAATAATATCCACTGTTTTTTCATAACCTGCATTTCCATTTCCGTTTTCTAGCAACATTTATGAAGCGTATCAAGTTGTGGTTGAAGCCTAGCCCTGACACAACCCACTACCTGTTAACTCACTACAACTGGCTCTGGGACAGAGTTAACAGCATTGACTTTCTACGGAATGCTGTCATGAAAAAAGTCTACACAAGTGAGTATTGCGGATGTTTGTCATGCATCTTAGATCTTTTTAAGAGTAATGTCGTTAATTTGAGTAAATAATTATCATACCTATCAGAGAAAAGAGCCTAACTGTTGAAGGGAATCTGCCATTGTTTGATAAAAAATCTGAAAACTGCTCATATTTTGAAAAAAAGAGTTTGTGATCATATGCTTTCAATTGATTATTGAAAAGGTAGGTCATCAATGTTGAACTAGATAAGACATGGGCATTCGGTGAATCTTGTTTTTACAGTGAGGTCAGATATGATTGACAGCCCACCTACCTACACCTCTGATCACACTTACATCACACTTGATGCCAACTACAACCAGACCTACTATATACGTACACTGCCACCTGTTCCAAGCAATTGCCCAACACCTATGGGCGTATGGGGTGAGTAAACTGAGCTACTGTATACCTAACGACTGTCCCACATTGATGGGTGTATCTGGTGATGAATCCCAGCTTCTGTATACCTTACGACTGTCCCACATTGATGGGTGTATCTGGTGATTAATCCCAGCTACTGTATACCTAACGACTGTCCCACATTGATGGGTGTATCTGGTGATTAATCCCAGCTACTGTATACCTAACGACTGTCCCACATTGATGGGTGTATCTGGTGATTAATCCCAGCTTCTGTATACCTTACGACTGTCCCACATTGATGGGTGTATCTGGTGATGAATCCCAGCATCTGTATATCTTACGACTGTCCCACATTGATGGGTGTATCTGGTGATTAATCCCAGCTACTGTATACCTTACCACTGTCCCACATTGATGGGTGTATCTGGTGATTAATCCCAGCTACTATATACCTAACGACTGTACCACATTGATGGGTGTATCTGGTGATGAATCCCAGCTACTGTATACCTAACGACTGTCCCACATTGATGGGTGTATCTGGTGATGAATCCCAGCTACTGTATACCTAACAACTGTCCCACATTGATGGGTGTATCGGGTGAGTAAACAGACTTGCTGTATATACATATACCCTTGATTCCAACACAGATCACAGGTAGAAGTGTTAAGTAGCATATTTTTGCTAGCCACCATATTAACTTAATTGTTTTACTCATTACAGGTAAAAAAGAGATGCCAGATGTGGATAGAATAATTAAGAAATTCTTTGTAAGAAAGGAGCTAATTCCTGAGCCCATGGGAACAAGTGCACTATTCAGTTTCTTTGCACAACATTTCACACATCAGTTTTTCAAGACTGACATTAAAAAAGGCCCACAATACCAGTGGGGTGGACATGGGGTAAGAAACATATATGTAACATCATAGAAAAATTTTAGTTTCATTTTCTACTACGTTTGAATTAAAGTTTAATTGATACCTGCATCATTGGACTCTAGTAAGCTGAGTGGTAGACCAGAGTACACAAATATAATTTGTGATGTATAAAAACTTACCAGTTGTAGAAATTCATATTGTCTCTAACGTAATTACACTATTGAACTTTGAGATAGACTATCCAGATTTCATACTGATGCGATCTGTATGTTGTACTACAGGTCGATGTTTCTCATATTTACGGAAGGGATAAAGACGCAGAGGGAAAACTGCGAAGTTTTAAAGATGGAAAACTGAAAGTACAGGTAAACCCCGTTACTAAAATATCCTACATCCTTTTCCTTGCTGGGATAAAGGGCTACCAAGTTTGTTCAAAGGAATGACCTTAACCCACTTTCAAGGTCACATGGGTCAAATGTATGAAAACCTTCAAACTTCTCATGAACTGAAACACCTAGAGACATGGTATTATTTTGCTGGTATGTTCCTAGGATGAAGCCCGACAAAGTTTAGGAAAATATATTACTTTGACCTTTGTTCAATGTCACAGGTATCCAATTTGTGAAAACCTTGAAACGGCTTCTTCTCATGAACTAAAGGGCCAAGAGGCATGACATTTGGTTGAGTGCTGCAGGCCCATTGGGCCTCTTGTTTTGTTATATCAGTGTTGATGAATCACCATATACTAGGTAAATACACTCCAAAAGTTAAATGAATGAAAAGAAACTATGGTGAGAGGTATATATTACCATTAGTCATTTTTTATGTTTATAGCACAGCAGTATAATACACTAATATGTGAGAGAAAGAATTTCATCTGAGAATGAGATACCAATCTGTCTTATCATGATAATTCCATTAAAATAAGCAACAGGGAAAGGTGTTTGATACTGAAATATTAAATTTTATAACTGAATGATCTTTCTTTACATATTAGATAATAGACGGAGAAGAGTTCCCTCCCTTGGAGAAAGATGCACCAGTGGGTATGATTTACCCTCCTGGTACACCTGACAACCGCAGGTTTGCCATCGGCCAGCAGGTGTTTGGACTTCTCCCTGGACTCTTCATGTATGCCACGATCTGGTTACGGGAGCATAATCGTGTATGTGACATCCTCAAAGCCGAACACCCTGAATGGGATGACGAGAGATTGTATCAGACAGGCAAACTTGTTATATTGGGTAGGTAATAACACACAAACAAAGACACTTGTTAAACTGGGTAGATTATAACATACAGGGAGACACATATTATATTGGGTAGGTAATAACACACAAACAAAGACACATGTTAAACTGGGTAGATTATAACATACAGGGAGACACATATTATATAGGGTAGGTAATAACACACACAGACACTTGTTAAACTGAGTAGATTATAACATACAGGGAGACACATATTATATCGGGTAGGTAATAACACACAAACAAAGACACATGTTAAACTGGGTAGATTATAACATACAGGGAGACACATATTATATAGGGTAGGTAATAACACACACAGACACTTGTTATACTGAGTAAATTATAACATACAGAGAGACACGTATTACACTGGGTTGGTAATAACACACACAGACACTTGTTATACTGAGTAAATTATAACATACAGAGAGACACGTATTACACTGGGTTGGTGATAACACACACAGACACTTGTTATACTGAGTAAATTATAACATACAGACACGTATTACACTGGGTTGGTGATAACACACACAGACACTTGTTATACTGAGTAAATTATAACATACAGGGAGACACATATTATATAGGGTAGGTAATAACACACACAGACACTTGTTATACTGAGTAAATTATAACATACAGAGAGACACGTATTACACTGGGTTGGTGATAACACACACAGACACTTGTTATACTGAGTAAATTATAACATACAGAGAGACACGTATTACACTGGGTTGGTAATAACACACACAGACACTTGTTATACTGAGTAAATTATAACATACAGAGAGACACGTGGTTGGTAATAACACACAAACAAAGACACTTGTTATGCTGGATAAGTTATAAGACAAAGAGACACTTATTTTACTGGGTTGTAGGTCACAATACCTAGAAAGACACTTGTTATATTGTGCATGTTACAATACAGAAACTCTTGTTATAATGCTTAGGTAAAAACACACACACAGAAACTTGTAACACTGGGTATGGTATAAAACGCAGAGACAACAGTTTTACTGGGTTGGTAATAACACATAGAGAGACACTAGTTATTCTGGGTAGGTTTAAACACATAGAAAAATACTTGATTTACTGGGTAGGTTATAACACAGACAAATACGTTTCATTTGATAATCATGATTGTTAAAATTGAGACTCTTAATTTCATTGGATAATCTTGACTATTTAAGGGGAGACAATCAAGATTGTGATAGAGGACTATGTACAGCATTTGAGTCACTACAACTACAAGCTACTGTTCAACCCAGAACTCTTGTTTGGTGAGCCGTTTCAGTACCAGAACAGAATCACAGTAGAATTCAACCATCTGTATCATTGGCATCCGCTGATGCCCAGTGAATTCAACATCAGTGGTACTACCTACAATCTGCGAGAGTTTGTCTATCACCCAGAAATTGTACTCAAACATGGCATGCATGACTTTGTTGATTCTCTCTCAAAACAACGAGCTGGACAAGTAAGCATATTTCGCAGATTCAGCAACATTTGAAATTACTAAATAACTTTCACTGGTTTTGTGAATTTCGTGGTGTTAGTTCATTCACCTTTTCTGAGATCTTTGCTGAACTCAATGAATTTTTTTTTAATATTTTGGAAATGTCTGATGTGGTTTTATACTGATTGGTTGTTTTAGTTTGGTCCCTTTAACCATGGTCCATTGACCATTCCTGTGGTAACAGAGCTCCTTAAACAGGGACGTCAACTCCGGCTACAACCCTATAATCAGTACAGGAAAAAGTTCAACCTGCCTCCTTACAAAACCTTCGAGGACTTGACAGGTATGAACCCATTAACAATTCATATTCAAGTCCACACACACTTCATCCATGTTTTTCATGTTTCCTTGTTTTATTTGCCATTTCACTCATGACCACCTAATTTAAACTCTTTTCAAAACTCTTTTCAAAACATCAAACATTTTGATGAGATATACATCAGAGTTGGTTTTCCACCGTGAAATAAAGTTGCCATTTTCCTAAGTGGCATTTCAATAAATTTTTGATGGTATGTTGCCCTCTTTATTTTGCAGCTTTTTCATATATCACTTTGCTAGACCCACATATCTCTTTTAGATGTGTTTCAGTGTAGCATGTACATGTGGTGAGATGATGTCATTCTTTCTTACTAACATTTTATACACATCATTGAATAATCATTATTACATTTCCATGTTTTTCTCACTCAAATCTTCATCAACTTTCTATAAAATTAAGTTTTTTATTCCACTGAACAAATTATTATTACAAAGTTACTTTTTTGATATGAAAACAGGTACTTCCTCTGTTACAGGGAATAAAGAATTAGCTAAGGCATTGGAGGAGGAATATCAAGACATTAATGCTGTAGAATTCTACGTCGGACTTATCATGGAGAAAAGACGGTATAAATCGGTGTTCGGATCATCTATAGTGGAGATGGGTGGGCCCTACTCAGTAAAGGGACTCATGTCTAATCCTATATGTAGTCCCAAATACTGGAAACCTTCTACTTTTGGAGGGGATGTAGGGTTTGATATCATTAATACAGCAACACTTAAAAAGCTATTCTGTAGTAACATTAAGGGTGACTGTCCAGTAGTATCATTTGAGGTACCAGATTATTTGAGGGGTGACGATTTACATGATGAGCTATGATAGATCTTTTCACAAATATCAATTTTTTTTTATTATACAACAAATATGCTTTTTGAAAATCTCTATGGAGTATGTAATGACAGTATTTCAAATTTAATACTAAAATTTACAATAGAACTACCTAAACATCTGATAATTAGTAACAATATTTCTTAAGCTCTCAAGAATTGAGTGGTCGTCTATGTAATATTGAATAGAAAAATGTCTTTATCTAAGATAAAAAAGGCCATTCATTTTATAACTGATGAGGAGAAGACATTAAAGGCTAGCTATGTAATTTCAATAGAAATAAGTCAAGGATTTGTGTATGACAAACATGGGCCATGTAATGATTAACAAAGAACTGTCTTTCTCAAGGATCACTATACATAAATGCCATACATTTCAAAGTTAATGGGGAGGAAAAGTTACCAGGGAATTATTATAGAATAAAAGGCCAGCCATGTAGTATGTAATAACTTTATCACTGATTGTTAAAGAATAAAAGGCCAGCTTTGTAATATTAAATATGACTTTATCAAGAATTATTATACAGCAAAAGTCAGCTGTTGTGAAATAACATCAGACTATGATTGACTGCAATGTATTTTAATTTCTGTATAAAATATTTGCTGTGTCTTTTTTGTATTGAATTTCTTGTATACCTGGTAATTATTTTCACAGATAATCATCAAAATGAGGTTGTGATATCTTACATAATTATGTTTTGCTTTCAATCATTGCCAGTCCCAAACAGTTCCATCTTTCCAGGGATTTCTTTATAAAATGTCATTATGAATCATGATCATTTGAATTAGATTTGCAGATGTACACTTCTTCCTATATCTGTGTTTTATTGTGTGAAAAAATATTGTAAATTATTCACATAACCGTAGATTTAACTTTCCTATACTCAAATATACCACATTTTTCCGTCGTGGATCAGATTTCGTCATTATAGGATCTCACCTGAGTTTCGCTTTCATGCTAGATACATGAAACAAACCCTAAGAATTTTTTTATTTTTCCGAGCCTCTTGTGAGGTCAATGAAAAATTTGTAATATATTTCTTTAATGGAAACAAATATAAGATTCTGTTTATCACATAACTTGGGTAATGTTGTAAGCATTTAAGAATATATTTTTTAACTCTATAAAAAATCTGTACTGATGATATTCTCACACCATATCTCATATTTTGGTGATGTCACCATGAAATTATGATGTCACAATGAAGTTATGATGTCACAATGAAGTTATGATGTCACAATGGAAAGAAAATTGCAACCTTCAGACAACCACAGCTTCACTAGATCGGTTGCATCATAAATGATCATAAGACAATTTTGGATGGATGGAACTTATTACACTGATAAAAAGGGCAATTATGTGATAATTTTTTGTTGATGTAATTGTAAATCATCAATATCATTTCAGCTAGTGTTGTGTTTTTTTGTACAATTATGGTAATGATCTGGTAAATGTAGTAGCAAAGTAATGCATGTCAATTCATTTTGTATCTTGTTTAGCTGTCTCAACCATACTGAGGTTTTTCTGTTGAATTTGCCTGTTGTTTTCTACAGAATTTGACTTTCAACAGTTAATTATAAGTGAATAAATGCTCTTAGTGATTCTCGGAAATTTATCTTTTATAATATCATTTTTTCTTTATAAATCTAAACTGAAATTTAAGTCATTTGAACAAATGTTAAGTACATTAACTGTGCTGTGGAGAATCAGGATATAGTCCCAACAAATCAACAATAAACTCTAAATTTTTGTGATAATTTTCAGGGATGGTGTATAAAATTGCAAAAATGAACACCATTACAGTTGAATCAATGGTGATAGTTACAATCCATTTGAAAAGTTTTGTGAAACTTGATTTCCTTCAAATGAAGGTAAAACAGAAAATCTTAACTGTTGAAATAACAAACTTTTCAGAAATAAATTTCACTAAAATCAGTATTATGAGCTCAGATTGATGTAAACTGGACATCACTGAAAATGTCACAAATTAGCTCGGGAAAAAAATCAGAAAAACTGTTAATCACAAGGAATTAAGATCTGATGTTATGTGTTCATAATGAGAAGTTTCTTATTTAATTATGTTTAATCTGAAATAATCACATATATACCTATATGAGGTTGTGAAGTTAATGTGCCGTTTCCACATTACACCTGTAAAAGGTTGAGAAGTCATGTTGTTTCTGTACTGATTGCACAAGGTTTACAAATTACACCTGTAAAAGGTTGAGAAGTCATGTTGTTTCTGTACTGATTGCACAAGGTTTTACAAATTACACCTGTATAAGGTTGTGAAGTCATGCTGTTTTCTGTACTGATTGCATTAGGTTTACATATTACACCTACCTGTGATATACTGTTTAAATACTGTGTGGCTGTGATGCAGTTAATATGGTACCTTATCATTTGAAGCTCATTGAAACAGAAAATAAAGTAATATAAAAAAAATTCATGACATAACTAGAATCCAACAGTTGTACAAGAACGTTTTGTCAGTACCAATTTGTCATATGAGGTTTTTATAGAAACTGTAGAGATATAGTGCCACTAAAATCATGATGAATGAGTTCTCATACTAATATATTTGTATACTTATATCAAACATGGTAGTGCTGACTTTGAAGGTCAGTTCTTAACGCTTTTGTTAACTGTGAAAAGTTGAGATTTTATGTTCTAAAGTTGTAGAATAAATGTATATTTGACATGAATATGAAATATATTTGGAAGTCAACTTACTAATTTGTGATGCATGTCTTTGCTAGGATTTTTGGGT
The DNA here is from genome assembly GCF_031769215.1 of Ylistrum balloti. Lineage (NCBI taxonomy): Eukaryota > Metazoa > Mollusca > Bivalvia > Pectinida > Pectinidae > Ylistrum > Ylistrum balloti. The sequence continues at coordinate 171,891 of NW_026782275.1, read as the reverse complement.
ATGATACAGAGTTATGTCCCTTTCTATTTAACAGCTTCGTGTTGTATGTGCCAACCTGATACATTATTTGATTTTTTTTTTCAATTCTCAGATATGCTCATCATAAAGTAACTTTTGTATCAGATAACAATACCATTCCTATCAGTATTTATATATATTCTATCTAGCATACATTCTTGTTGGAGAAATAATATTTTTTCTTGTTTCCCCATTCCTGTCTGTCATATACAATCTATATATTTATATGTATATCATGAAAGTTGACATTCTGGAGAGAAATGGTGACAGAAATGAGATTACTAGTGGTTATAATTCAGGCTTCATATCCTAACTTCATTAATGTTGGAAGAGTCACCTCTCAACTAGAAGAATAAAGAGGTGGAAGGTAAGGGGGGGGGGGGGAGGTTCTAAGGGTAAACATTGAATATTGAGTAAACAATGATGTGTGGCTTTATTTTTCAATTTTTGTATTTACTGTGTAGAATTTAAGAGAGAATCTTGCTGTATCCAATGGTTGTTAATGTTGATGATGCTGAGTTGAAGTACATGTACAAATATTTTTAGACAGTATGATTCATGTAATACAGATTTCATGTGAAACTGATAACACTTTATATATACTATAATGTATCATGTTTGAATGTTGAGTATGAAATAAATCATTATTCACAAAGTTTCTTTCATGTTTTATCAATTTTACATTTTCTACACTTGCACCTTCTGTACTTTGAAAACCTGGATCAGTTTGTGTGAAGAAGCTATATAAGTGTTTGATATATCACAAGGTGATGAAGGGTGATTGCGATGATAAATCACACCTGTTTATAACAACTTTATTGACCAATTTTTCCTGTTTCCCTCGGAGGTTTGTTATAAGACAGATTTGACTGTATTTACATGGAAAAACCAACCAAAGTTTGGCATGATTGATTCATTAATCGTCTTCATGTGTATCCATCATAACTTACAATCAACACAAAGAGGCTCAGAAGATATGCATCAGTGGATATTTATATAATGTCAAAAATATAGGTCTTCATCTGTATAATTTACATCCATATTTAGATACAAATATTTACACAATTCCTTAATATGCAGGTAACAACAGAAGATTTTTGATACATTAAATTTTTTTCAGAAGATAGAAAACCAAAATTAAGCGGGGACTTGCATAGATATAATCCGACCCAAGAATAAAAATGTTCGAGTGACCTTTGACCTTTAAATTTGACCAATGACCACCAAAATCTAATCAAGTGTAGACCTTGGTTGTATGATGTGAATATGAACCAAATCTTTTCAGGGGTCCATAAAATAACTTGTATTACAAGGTTATGTGGGACAGAACCACAAATTCACTGATGGACACCTATAGTGATTATCATACCCACTTACATAAGTTATGGGTATGATTAATCTTCTTTGATTTGGACTGATCTAGCTCTTGAAAACCCATAAAATAAAAAATAAAAAACGAAATTTCAAACAAAATTTATTACATATTTCATCAATTCTTATAAAAACAATATATCTTACTCAAGAAAGAGTATTATTTTCATTGCCTTCGAATCTGCAAGGTGCTGGACATAAGTTATTCAATGGCAGATGCAGTTTCCTTCTGATAGACTTGTGATTTCACAACAGTGACACAGACTTATGTGTTAACAACATGACCATGGTCTTCCTGTGTGCTATAAATGTTGTAATGAGATTATGTCCCGGATAATAATGAAAGTGCTAATGTCCATCCATCCCTATACTTTGAGGCAAGTTGCATTGCTTCCCCAACTCCACAACCCCCAGGCCTATAGCAAGACAAATATATAGAAACTGTCTTCTGCTCTATGATTTATAAATAATCAAAATATTTAATAAGATGTGTATAAAATTGTACACATGTACATAATTCCTTCATAATGGCTCACTCAGAATCATCACCATGGTCTGTCATCCAATGGCCGACAGGCAGCCATCTTGGATTTTTTCAATGAAGTTTGTTATCACTATTTCTTAAAAGTAAGGAATGGATCTTTCTCAAATTTCATATGTAGGTTCCCTTGGTCTCTATTTGTGCCCATGTAATTTTGGAACTGATCAGAAAAACAAATTTGCCAAATGGCGGCCATCTTGGATTTTGACATTGAAAGTTCCTTATCACTATTTCTTGAGAGGTCCTGTATGGATATCTCACAAAATTCATACATAAGTTCCCTTTGATCTCTCATTGTGCTCGTTTGCTTTAGGGACTGATCAGAGGAAACAAAATGGCTTCCAGGTGGCCATTTTGGATTTGGAAGGTAAAGATTATCATTTACTTCTGCATTGGAATGTTCAAATGTGTTATCATTAAGAGCAAAAACAGAGAATAGAAGAGAAAAGAAGGAAAAAGATCAAACTTTCAAAAATCCCTCTGTGATCTTGTTTCAATAAATTTTTATTCTATCTAATCCATTGAAAAATATGAATAATTATTATTATGAGACATTCTTAACACATAAAAGATCATTAGGGCCATCAACCGGTGAAACACACAGCAATCCAAAAACGAAATAACATCAAACGAACTAAAAGGTAAAAGACAAATGCTAAAAATGTTCAATGGTTATATTATCACAAAAGATAAATTAGTAAGTCATAGTCAATAATATAGACCAACATCTTTCAGAAATCCAGAATTTTATTAAACTCTACAGTGTCAAAAAGGGTCTTTATATTTGTGATGTTACGATAAAAAATTTCTCAAGTAGACAGAAGGTCAATGCAGTCCAATAAAAATTGTTTAACGGTGAATGGCTCATCACATCCTATGCACCGAGGGTTATCATCGCCTTTCAACATATATGAATGTGCAAGGTATGTATGGCCCATCCAAAGACAGGCAAGGACAACTTAGTCTTGGTGGTAGTCGAAAAATATGAATAGATCTACCTAATCATTAAAGAATGTATCATCTTTGCGGTATTTACTTCAAAATACCTCGTTTAAAATTTCAAGACACTGTATATATTTATATTGTGATAGAATGAATTAAAACAAGAATGTTAATACAGTCTGACTTGTATAGAATTCATTTATTGCAAGTCATTATATATAAATAACCCCAACTCATGATACATCCATTAAAACAAGCTAGGTAAGATGATACATCATTGTACCAGCTAATTTCCTAAAAAAAATATTAAGAGATTGAATTTAGGTAAAGATGTAAGATTTACGCCATTGTGTGAAGGAAATTGATAAATGATTTGGAAATTTTCCCAGTAACAATGGAACAATTTCTGTAAACTACCATACTATCAAATGTATGTGACAGTACACATGTATACAAAACCAAACTCTTTAACATGTTTTAGTAGCTGCATAATACTCCAAGCAATTACTAGCAACTGAATTTAAGTAAACATTTGGCTAAGTCCTGATGATAGTTGCCTATTTTCAGCCCGTTGGCCTTTCTGAGCTTTCATGAGGAGGTTTTTTATAAACTTGTTCTCAGGATTAAACTGCAGGCCCTTATTGAAGTCTTGTGCAGCTGAAGAGTAGTCTCCCTTTGAGAGGTATGCCTGACCTCTCCGCACGTGACCTTTTACATTTTTGTTATCCAGAATTAAAGCCTTTGTACAATTTGTGATGACATGGTCAGCAGCTGAGGGGAACTTGAGTTGGCATGCTGCCAAGTTGAGATGACACTCATAAAGTAACTGATTAACATTTTCCGGTATCTCAATGCTTTGGTCAATCAATAGGAGATACTTGGTGGCTTTACTAAATTGTCTGAAGGCACATTTTATCTTTTCTTGTTTGAATAGTTCTACTCCAGTTTGTTTGTGTTGTTTTGCTTTCTCGTACTTCTGGTTGTTGGTCAGAAGTGGCCAACCCGAAGGGTTCTCAAAGTGCTGCAGGTTTATAGTAACCTCACAAGGCCTGTCAAAGCCCACGAATGCCTCTTTTCTTCGAAACATTGCAACTTCTTCTTTTCTCATCGTGCTTATACATTGGTCAATAAAAAAATCATGTTCATCATCAAGCTCTGCAATAGTCAAAACTTGCAAATCTTCACAATCATATTTTCTACTGGACACTGGAACATCATTAGCATTTATGATAACTGTGCATGTTGCTTGGTCCAAAGGTCTGGCTAGGCCCAAACCTTCAACAAGTATTGTTTTTGTAAAAAGGCCTGATTTGTCCAGCTGTTGTTTAGTAACTTCAAGGCATTGTGTTGTTTCCATCTCCACACAGAGTCAAATCAGGGACGTATTAATAGTCCTCACATCAGTCTGGGGAAAAAGAAAATTCACATTATGCACAAGTATGTGGTTTTAAAATGAAGGCAAAACCCGCTGAGTAAAGTCCTATGATAACAAATCCAGTTATGTCAGGTTTTCATTCCCATTGATAAGACAATTTGATACCAAAATATTTTGACGTGACCCCATTTCTTTTCATTAGACATGTATATAGTAAGAAGTGTGTCATTGAAAAGTTACTGATTCATGTCAGAAAAATTCGAAACTTTATTTCAAAGACACAATGTAAAGTTTTGGAAAAAAACGTAACTTCATAAACTTAATCGCCTATATATATATAGATTGAGATAATAAGTCTAACCACCGGCCATCGGCTGCTTTCGTTTAGGCGGACGAACCGATAAGTTGATGTTCTTTAAGTCTCATTTGACGCACACACTGAAAAACACATTCTTAACACATGTGTCCAAAGCTGTTGGTTGTCATCAAGCAAAATTAAGAATAGGAGGTCAGTCCTTAACAAGGCAGGCCCATTTTTACCGATTAAGCTTGGTCCAAATGTTGGCATTTTATGTAACATAACTACAGCATGGGCTTAAATTGTTTGTTGAAAAAATAGAAGATACCTGCAAGAGTGTTACGACATTTGGACCAACTGAACGTCAGAAAACAGCTATGGTTGCTAATTACATGCATGTCAGTTGTTTTTTTCATCTTATTTTTTGTCTGGCTCGTTGTGATACAAATAATTGAGCTATGGTAAAATGTGGACAAGTGCCGGCAATATCTGGATGCCCCGAGCTTCCAAAATAGTGCATAAGGCCTACATTGATTCATTATTGTAAAGTTATATTGATAGTAGCAAAATAAATATGTATAATACAATAACATTAAATTCGTTGCTAAGTCACAAATATTCTCAATTAATTTTTATTGACTATGCCTTTTTAAATTGACCGTCGAGAACAAGATCGAATCCGTAACTTTACACGATATTATCCGTAAATTACTCCTTACCTAAACGTAAGAGGAACCGGAAATGAAAGTATGTTGACAGACCGCCGACCGGACACTCGTTCTGCTGTTTTGCCATGTTGGCACAGACCTGTTTACTTTTATGGGACTTGTAGTATTTGATGTGAAGTTCTTAGGTAAGGAATGTCTTTCGGTTACCGCATTTATAGAATATAGAACCGAATGTTTCTAATGATAGTAGTATGTGAGTGCGTTTGATGTTTCCTGTTGTCTTACTCCCCCCTCCTTCCATTAACGATATTTGCATATGTCAAAATACCTTGTTCAGCCAGATTTAACCATTTGTTAAAACATTAAATTAAAATGAAATTAAATGGGTTGGCCTACAATAGACAGCACAATATAAAAGAAATCCTATCGGTAGTGACCTTATGTAATGCAATATGTAGGCACCAACACCTAACATATCGTCTCGACATCGGTTCCGGACTGTTATGTATTTCGGAACGGTCATTTGGTCGAACCGTATCACATAAACCATTTCACTGCTTGACCTCGCTCCCGGATAATTTTGGATGCTTTAACATGTTACGCTTTCAGAAAGAATGGAAATTTGTGGTTAAAACCATTCACGATAAAATATTATGAGTACATGTTTTTTTTTGGCAAATTTCCTTCTTTTTTCTTAATTCACAGTTTTACATGTCAAATATTCTCCCACATGTGATGAAAAAAACCACCAATACATTGTTAGATGCCAATGTTTTGTTGTCGTCTGTCAAGTGCATAAAACTCCACCATGAATAATAGGCCATGCCTTCCTGCAACTTTTTGGATTTGGAAATCCAAACATGCATGTCTTATATTGGAAAAAGGATGATTACTGAATTATCATTTTGATGAATAATTTATGACTTTTATTAACTAGCATGTTGGAGGCCGAAAGAGAAAAATTAACTTTATGTAAAGATGTACTCCTCTGATGTTTTGACCAAAAGTAAGACATAATTCAGTTTAACATGACTTCCAGCATAAAATCTAGGTCTTTTCCTTTATACACTTTGCCATCAATAGTTGTACTTACAAGTTGGAAACAGGTGATTTATATCATGGTTTGATGAAATTTCGCTTGAGGACAACATTTTTTGATGGCGTGATTTAGTTAATAGCATCAATAATTTCCATGTTTTCTGGTTGCTAAGATACCTACTTCTTTTGAGCAGAATTCTTTAAGTCATTGGTAGATTTCAACTAAGTTGTGCATGAATTATTGCCACAAATCAGATTTCAAATTTGGGAATTTTGACTAGCAGACCACTTTCCCAGACCTAGAAATAAATGTTTTAGCAGTTTCTTGATCTTGGTAAAAGTGGCTATTTGGGTGAAATTTGCAAAAAATAAAGCACAGGGACCCCTTCTTTTTTAATAATGAAAAGTTTAATACTAAAAGATGGTTGAATAAAAAGTTTGTCATTTTGGAATATTTTTCATTTTTTGGTTGCTATACAGATTTAAACTGAAAACTTACGATTCTCATATTATTTTTTTCTTAACATCCAAGTATCATACCCTTATTTGTAATGAAAGGCTTAAATCTATTTCAAGAAAAGTTGTTACCAACATAACAGAGAATATCAGTTATTTAGGGAGAGAATGAGGATAATATGTGGAAATGAATTATTTCATGTTACACATATTCTGACACCTGTACCACAAAAAGAAGTGCAGCAACATAAAAACTTTTTGCTTTGAATTTACTTTTTTAAATCAAAACATTTCAAAAATTCATTATCAGAAAAAAAAGTTTGATACTGGATTTTTTTTTTTACTTCTCAGCAGATATACATCCTTAAACGGTTGGTGGTATAAAAAAGAAGTTTACTATGAAATATGGCAAATTTGAGAAATAGCCTGGGACCAAACAATCAAAACTTGAATCTAATGCTTAGGAAAAGATGCACATCTAAACATATATATCCAACATTATTTTGGTTTGATTTTTTTCCCTATTAAAACATCATTCTCGTTCAAATGATGTTTTTATATAATGTATGTGTACTTTTGGGTCACTGTGAGTTAACTCAAGCATCTCTGTGATTTAGTGATATCATCAGAATCGGAAGTGCAGTTACATGACAGAAGCACATGTCAGTCTTTTCAGGCGAGCGAATTTGAAATCGTATCTGGATTTTTAAAGAAAAATACTAGTGTTTCACCAGACAGTTTTTTTTAAATAAATTTTATAATATGAACACATTTCAATTCATTTATGTATCTGATTAGTGGCAATTCATCAACATAGCATAGCTAACGTGAAATTATTCTTAAGGGGTCCAAAACTAATGCGCCAAGGATAATAATCCTTTTTGGTGTTTCTCAATAACTCTTTAGGATATAAGTCTGTGTGCCATAGATCTATATATGGTACATAATAGAGATGTTATGTTGTATAGTAAAGAAATGGTAAACAATGTCTGAAATCAGGACCAGATGTATTTAATACAGGTAAATGTATTCTTCTATAGTTCAATGGTTTACACACTCTAGATGCATGTCAGTCCAGTTTACTTACATTTAGTGGAAATAAGATGTTCTTGAAAGAAAAGCAATTCTGCTACATTTTTTATGCTAAGAGCATTTTCAATGCTCTTCAGCATGTTGTTATCATTGATGATTATTTTTTCTTACAATCTGGTTCTATCAAATGAGTCTTTTTGAATTTTAAATATTATTAAGCTTTATGTTTTAAATTCACTTATATTGATGTGTTTTACAGCAGCTGTACACTGATATAGAGTCCTACAAATACTCCCTACACTACACATTACAGTTGAAGCAGTTACATACATAAGTTATTCATCATGCAGTCGCAACACAATCAAATACAACCCATGTACAGGTAAACATCAATATATCTGACATTCATTTTGTCCTATCAGACACCGAATCTCAATAAAACATTGACATATCAGAAATCCACTTCACTGTAAAACATTGACATATCAGAGATCAACTTCACTATAAAATATTGACATATCAGAGATCCACTTCACTATAAAACATGGACATATCAGAAATCCACTTCACTGTAAAACATTGACATATCAGAGATCCACTTCACTATAAAACATTGACATATCAGAGATCCACTTCACTATAAAATATTGACATATCAGAGATCCACTTCACTATAAAACATTGGCATATCAGAGATCCACTTCATTATAAAACATTGACATATCAGAGATCCACTTCATTATAAAACATTGACATATCAGAGATCCACTTCACTATAAAACATTGACATATCAGAGATCCACTTCACTATAAAACATTGACATATCAGAGATCCACTTCACTATAAACATTGACATATCAGAGATCCACTTCACTATAAAATATTGACATATCAGAGATCCACTTCATTATAAAACATTGACATATCAGAGATCCACTTCACTTAAACATTGACATATCAGAGATCCACTTCATTATAAAACATTGACATATCAGAGATCCACTTCAATATAAAACATTGACATATCAGAGATCCACTTCACTATAAAACATTGACATATCAGAGATCCACTTCACTATAAACATTGGCATATCAGAGATCCACTTCACTATAAAACATTGACATATCAGAGATCCACTTAACACCTCTTTTACCTTCTTTATACACTATAAAAAAAAATCACTGAGGTTGTATAGAAATAAACAGATGTCTACATTTACATGTAGAAATCATGATCATACAGTGAGCATATTTTTCATGTGTACATTTAATACATCTCCATGTAGAATGTTCAAGAATTTAAAGAAGAAGCTTGAACAACAAGGAGAAAATGTGAGTGACAGTGAGAGGAATCTACCTGGATCACCTATCCCTGTACACCAGACACCAAAAAAACCTGGTAAGTATTACTGTAAAAGTAGATTTTTAGTTACCCTATTCAAATCACCTTGCATCTGTGGTCTATCTGTCTGCTGTACATCTGTCCATTGTCCGTCAACAATTTGTGTTATCGCTATTTCTTGAGAAGTGCTGGATGGATCTTTCTCAAACTGCATATGGCGATTCCCCTTGGTACCTAGTTGTGCAAGTTTGATTTTGGGACTGATCAGAAAAACAAAATGGCTGACAGAGGGCCATCTTGGATTTTGCCTTTGCAAGTTTGTTATCACTATTTCTTGAAAACTACTGTATAGATCTTTCTGAAAATTCATGCATATGTTCCTTTTGGTCTTAACTGTGCCCATTTTGGGACTGATCAAAAAAAAATTTGACAAACAGATGACCATCTTGGATTTTGACTTTGAAAGTTTGTTATTGTTATTTCTTGAGAAGCACTTGATGAATCTCTCTCAAATTTCATATGTAGGTTCCCGTTTGTGTCTAGTTGTGCCTGTGTAATTTTGGACATGATTTAAAAAAAACAGATAATTGGCCATCTTGGATTTTGACTTTGAAAGTTTGTTATTGCTGTTTCTTGAGAAGTACTGGATGGATGGATCTTTCATAATTTCAAATGTAAGTTCCCTTTTGTCCCTATTTGTGTAAGCTTGATTTTGTGTTTGATCAGGAAAAAACATTGGCTAACAGACAGCCAACTTGGATTTGGCATGTAAAAATTGTCATTGCTGTTTCTGCAAATGAATGTTGAAGATTGTTGTCTCTATTTTTTTGTAAGAAGTACTGAATGGATCTCTCTTAGATTTCATATATCTGTTCCCTGTGTGGTCTCTACTTGTGTCCAATTTGAATTTGGAACTGATCAGAAAAATGGCTTTCAGGCAACCATTTTGGATTTAGACAGTAAAATTATCATCAATATTTCTGCAATGGAATGGTCAAATTTCTTATCGTTAAGAGCAAAAACAGGGGAGAGGAGAGAAAAGAAGGGAAAAGATCCAACTTTCAAAGAGGAAAGTAAAGATCAAATAATGGTAGGTGCCAAGATCCCTCTGGGATGTAGATGTGCCGAAATATGAAGTTTTACAAAATATCTTCTGAGGTGTGATTCATGAATTCTCAGAATGTGTGATATTGGAAAAACCTATCCACTTTCTCTAAAGTCCTGAAATTTACCAATAACATCAATGATCAAGTGTTATTTGTTGGTTGAAAGGGAATATGTGAATGTGTGAGCTATGTGTATGTCTGTCTGTCTGTCCGTCCAGTTGTGAATCATTCCAAATCTGTGTCATATCTGTAGAATCTCTCCACAGATTTGCTTCATACATTGTACTTGTGCTCTAGTATGATAACTCGAAGTTTTACTCCTAGTAAGATTCTGATATGTGTAGGAGTAGAGGACCTCATGTGTTACCAAGATGTTTTAGTTTAATCATGATTGTCAACCCATCTTTTAATCTATTCTCTGTAGACAAAGTTATGGCTGTTTTCAACTTCTTAATATTCATCATAATTATGCGACTTCTGTTTGTTTCTTGATATTTTCCGATTTTCCAAATCTATAAAATGTTCAGTACATGTACGCTTATCCACAATTTCTACAATTATCTGTGATAAATGCTGTTAAAGGATAAAGCATCCAGCATTTATAGAAAGGTGCCTGACCATTTGTTCATTGCTTTGTGTTATGTAGGTGCCAAGGTTTCAAGTCCTTTAAGTCAGGATGGTCATGGTTACGAGTCAGATTCTGGAGCTGCAAACTCTGGTGAACAGGTCAGTGTTGGGCAAACTACAAATTCAAGGTCGAGAGTTGAGGTGAGAGGTTATAAAGAACTGGTCAATGTAAATGTAAATTTAAATATATAATTCATTTATTTCACAACAGTTGAGAAACAAGATTTAATTATTTGATTACCAGGTACACTCTCGTTGGACCAGAAGGAAGCACCTGTATATAGATCTGATTAAATAGTACTTAAATTAGTATTAATTTTAATGTTTCATTTTATATTAATGTCAGAAAAGATTAATTATGATAAATAAGAAACTCATTAATTTTTGCTTTGTGGACAGCTCACAGGGACACAGGAGGAATTGGCAGTTCTCCTGTCGAAGCGAACAGAACAGTGTAAAAAGTATGAGGTAACAATTAAAGGTAGGACATTGTTTTATCTTGACCTGAAATCAATGATGAAAAAGTGAATTAAAGTGAATTTGTGTTGAGTATTTATTATAATGAAAATCTTTCACTGTATTTGATGGGTTGGTATCTGAGTAAAGGACCATACTGATTTACTTTTGACTTTGATGACAGATCAACAAAGCTTTTGATGTGTTTACAGAATATGCTGCAATTATCAAAGAGAAGAACAAGAATACTGAAAAACTGGAGCAGACATTGAAGAAGCAAGAAGATGGTGAGTCTTTACAGCTAACGAAGCCCTTCATTCTCAGAATAAACATCGACTCTACCTGATCATGAATTGAAGTATATTAAAAAACAAGTTCCTTTGAATTCTGGTGCTTGATGTCAGTCTAATTGTAATTACCAACATATTTACATCCCATTGCCTGTGATAAATTTATGCATGTACTTGTTAAGAAAGTCTTTAATTTTTCTGTATATAGATTAAATACCAACTCTGTGCTTATGTTATGATTTTGTGTTTAAGAGTACCAGAAGATTGCTCACAATATCTCGGTATGTAAGCATGATAATGTATTGATTACATGGCACCACTTCTCATTTGTTTTAAGATTCTGCTAAAAAAATTCAAGAACTCCAGGAGCAGTTCCAATGTAAGCAGGCCAAAATGTCTGAAGGATTTACACTGGCCTTGCAGAAGAAGGATGAGGTCAGTAGCATTATCAAACTTTGTTTGATTTACAACATTTGCAAAACAAGTTATTCCAACTTCCATATGAATCACTCTTGCTGGCCCAGATGAAGGGGTCTTACTCAGTTAGGGTAGGCAATTATTTCTTCAATTCATGAATTTGATTTGACCTCATAGGATTTGGCGGCTGGGCCCCAAAATGGAAAATAAGACAATATTTGGGTTCAAAACGCTACTCCTTATTTGGTTGAAATCCACTCAAGCATTAAAAAGGTCTGAAACATCATTAAGAGTGGAGAAGTATTTCTTAAATTCAGAAAGTTGCACATTAAGCCTGCAGCTTCTCAACAACCAAAAGGCCAAGGATGATGATATTAGGCCTATAACATGTTTGGATGAAGGGCTACTAACTTTGTAAATGTGAATGACTTTCAAAATCACGGGTATCAAATGTGTTAAAATGTTTAAATGACTTCTTCTGAATAACCAAAAGGACCAGGGATGCTGATATTGGACAACTTTCAAGGTGACGGGGGTCAAATGTGTTGAAATGCTTAAGCACCTTTGTTTCAGTAAAAGAAAGTCCAAGGGTCTTGATGTTGGGCCTGTAGCTTGCTTTTTCAACAAGAAATATATATGGAGTAATGGCAATTGTGTAGAGCATGTATAAAGAATGTGATTTCAAGTTTGCAGAAAATGTCTTGATGAACCAACAATGTCTCTTGTAAAAGCTGTATGGTGGTTTAGCAATTTATTTCAGGCCTATTTGTCCTCTTTCATATATAGGTCTTTATGGTCAGATGACCATTAAGGCCTATGGGCCTCGAGGTTTCTTTCTCCATAACGGAGTGTACTATACTCAGTGATTATTTCCATTTTTTTATTGTTAGACTTTCTGTTTACAGGAGAAAGACAAGGTACTCCAGCGATTAGAACAAGTTGGAGATTACAAGAAGAAATTTTTCAAACAAGAAGAGGAGAATGACGAGTTCCAGGGGCTCGCTACACAAGAACTTGCCAAGGTCAAACATATGGTCAGTACATAAAGACATTAGGGTCAAAGAATTAGGAAATTTAAGATGTGTTGAAGTTTAAGTCAGCATGCTTCACTGTTTTTGTCTTGGACTTTTCATACTTCGGATATCTTTATTAAGGCCCTACACAAAAGTTTGGGTGCCCTATGATAATCATGTCCGTACGTCTGTCAGTCAGTACTTTTGTTTCTGTGTGATAACTTTGGATGCCTTTGGAAGATCAAGCTCAAACTTCATACAGTGCTTCTTTATGAAAAGATCTTGCGTGGGAGTGCTTTTCAGCATCAAAGGTCAAGGTCACTTTTACTATAAAAAGAAAATCAGTTTCCGTGTGAAAACTAAGAATTCACTTGGCTAATCTAACCCAAATTTCATACAGTACTATCTTACTAAAGGTGTTTGCTTAGGATTGCTTTACAGTTTTGAAATGTCAAAGGTCAACTATGAATAGAAAAATCAGTTTCCCTGTGATAACATAAATTTGCTTTAGTCATTCAAGCTCAAACCTCATACAATGCTTCCGGATTGCTTTTCAGCTTCGAAGGTCAATGACATGAATGCACTTTCTGTTCTGATCAATTTTTGTCATTTTTCTTATCTAAACTCTTGTTATGAATTAAACACTTTTCATTTCTTGATGAATAACATAATATAGAATGCCTTCTCATGGATTAGAAACTCTGTTTATTTTTACACTGTGAGGAATATATCTGTTATTTACACTTATCAATTGAATGATATCCAAACATCATACTTTTTCTTCTGGGTCTGGGGTGTGTGTGTCTAAGGGGGAGGTGGGGGGGGGGGGGAGTTTTTATTTCCAGCCACAATATCAGGACCCTTGCTGACCTGTTCAAGTTTATATTCGTTACTCTTCGTCCATCATCGTGTGTAAACTTTTTCTTTAAAACGCTACTCCTCTTTCATACCCGGATGGATTTCATGCAGATTTGGTCTGATGCATCATTGATAGTGGGAATCATTTCACAAAGTCAAAAAAATTGATTGACCCTTTGTCAATAGGAATGACCTTTATCTACTTGAAAGGTGACAGGGATCAAATGTGTTAAAATGCTTTAGCAACAACTTTTCAATAACCTAAAGGCCAAGGGTCAGGGCCTGTTGCTTGCTTTTTTTAACAAGCAATATGTCTGAAGTAAATGATATTGTTTAGTGCATGTATAAAGAATATGATTTCAAGTTTGCAGAAAATGTCTTGATGAACCAACAAAGTCTTCTGTGTAAGCTGTAGAGTAGTTGAGTTATTAATTTTAGGCCTATTTGGCCTCTTTCATATATAGGTCTTTATGGTCAGATGACAGTTAAGGCCCATAGGAATCTTGTTTATTTTATTTCATTATTTTATAGCTCCTCAACACCCAAGAAGAAGTGACACAGTTAAAATCAGAATTAGAACAAAAATCTACAAGATTAGTCCAAGCAGAACAGGAAAAAGTGAAATACGAAAAGGAATTACCCTCACTCCAAAGTCAGTTTGACAACCAGAAGCTTCAATGGTATGTATATATAACTGAGTCTTCTTTACTGATTCCTAGGTGATACTAAAATACCAAAATCTCTAAATGACTTCTTTTCAATAACCAAAAGGACCAGGGTGCTGATATTAAGGTCACAGGGGTCATATATGTTGAAATGATTAAGCAACTTCCTCTCAATAACCGAAAGGCCCAGAATGATGATATAAGGCCTGTAGCATGCTAGGATGATGGGCTACCAACTTTGTTAATATGAATTTCATTGACTTTCAAGGTCGCATATATCAAATGTGTTAAAATGTTTAAATGGCATCTTCTCAATAACTAAAAGGACCAGGGGTGCTGATATTGGACAAACATTCAAGATCACAGGGGTCAAATGTGTTGAAATGCTTAAGCAACTTCTCAGTAACGGAAAGCCCAAATGTCTTGATATTTGGCCTGTAGCATGCTTTTTCAGCAAGCAATATGTCCAGAGTAATGGCATTTGTGTAGTGCATGTATAAAGAATATGATTTCAAGTTTGCAGAAATGTATTGATGAACCAACAATGTCTCTTGTAAAAGCTGTATGGTGGTTTAGCAATTTATTTCAGGCCTATTTGTCCTCTTTCATATATAAGTTGTAAAGTAGTTGATCAATTTATTTTAGGCTTATTTTGCCTTTCATATAAAGGTCTTTATAGTCAGATGACCGTTAAGGCCCATGGGCCTCTTGTTTTTAAGTATGACTGTTTACGCTCTGCATAATTGTAAATAATGTTTTTTTCTCTTAGTTAATATACAGATCTTCTCAAATTTACTTTGTTTACAAAATTTTCCACTTATATCCTTAGACTTCGTATTGTGACTAGCAAACAAACTCCATATCACGAAAATGCAATGAAAACTCCAAAAGAAATTTATTTCTGAACACCTTCTGTTGAAATCCACAACATGGTAACAAACTACTTTCAGCAAATTCCTACTGGGAATGCCTTCACAACATGACTCCGTGTAAAGACTATGAAAATTTAAATTCCTTTAAATCAAAAAGCTTTATAATCTAATGAACAAAGAATATCACCCATGGTCACACCAAGAAACTGTATACTGCTACCTATGATTGAGGTAGAGGCAAATGATTTGATACCATATTGAACCGTACATCAGTACTGTACTGACTTCTTATATTGTTTACAGTTATCAATTAGAAGAAGAGACCAAGGAATATTCGAGGATGGTGGCCAGTTTAACCAGTGGGAAAGACGCCTGTGAGAAGGCTATAGAGAGACTAAACAACGAGCTTTCCCAGGTTTGTAGGATTAGCTACTGTTACAAAGACAGGTTGTATTTATATAACATAAATTGAGATATTGTCCAATTCAACTGAAAAGTGAAATACAAGGGTTTTGAGGGAAGGCAGTTACAATTTAATCATTTCCAAAAAACATTCAATGTCATTTGGTTGCTATGGTAACCACATACGGCCTATGATTAGATAGATCTTCTCCAAACTGCTTCTAGTGTTGTGAACTGATTTCATTGGGGATGTTAGGGACTATGTGTAAATGTGTTAAAAGTATATAGTTTTTTTTAGGTCAACTGACCCAAAGGGTCAAGATGAGGTATTGCTAATGTGCATCATCCGTCGTCATTGACAGTCCGCTGTTTGCCGTCAGCTGTTTGCCTTCCGTTAAGTTTTGCTTTAAAACTTTACTCCTGCTTGATGTGTTTGCAGATTTCAACCAAATTAGGGGAAATTAGACAATGTTTTGCTCTGAAACATTACTCCTTCTTAATGCTTGCGTATATTTCAACCAAATTTGGTGTGAAACATGATTGTAGGTGGGTTATCATTTCTTCAATTCAGACAGTTTATTCAACTCCTCGGGACTTTTGGGGGATGGGGGAGGAGGGGTGGAATTACACAATATCTTGCTTCAAAATGCTACTCTTTCTTACTGTTTAGAAGGAATTCAACCAAATTTGGTCTGAATCGTCAATGGGAATGAGGAATCATTTCTTAAATTCAGAAATTTGATTCAACCACCTAGGGACTTGGAGGCAGGGCCCAAAAGGGGAAATTAGACTACATTTTTAGATTTTGATGGTCGAGGTAAAATGGTGAAAGGTAACAATTTGACATTTATTAGGAGTGAAGCGTCCAATAGATTTCTAAAATTACTGTTTAAGATATCTAGACAAAATAACACCTCGATATGTACTGCTTAGAATGCTTGTTCCTTGACATGTAGAAATATTTATAAATTACACTGTATTTAATAGAGACTTTTTCATTTGGTGAACATATTTCCAGAACTCATATGTTGTTCTTGAATGTTCCATTTTTATTGTAGCTATCTAGTCAGTTGAAATCAGTGGAAGGCACCAAGACAGAACTTGAAAATCAAAATGAGTCCCTGCGACACAACTTTGATCAGCACAAAAATAAGGTAAATTCCAGAACAGTAATACATGTTTATCATAAACAAGTAAGATAGATATATCAATCACAACAGCCTCGGAGTGTATGATTTTCAATTTTATCTGGTGCTTGTCAACCGGTTCAACCTTGCAGGCTTCTTCAGGACTGAGAAGAAGTCTGAAAGGGCAAAACTGTTCGACAAGCACCAAATAAAATTGAAAATCATACACTCCGAGGCTGTTGTGATGGATGTATCTATCTGATTTGTTCTACTGCTCAATCGCCCTGCATACCCTAAGGGTATCCAGCTGAGGAGTGAAGGAAACCCTCCCAAATAGGACGAACAATGTTGGCCCTATACTGGAACTCTCTCATAAACAAGTATTTAGAACAAAATTAGGATGTTTATATATTTAATTTATCAATATTGTGATATATGAATACTTGAAAGTAATGATGTTAATTGAAGAGTGTAACCAAAGTTGACCTTTCTAATAATCCCTTGACCATCATTATTTGTTGGTCAGCTAATGAAAATGATATAACAGCATTGTAAAATGTTGCAGACAACCCAGCTACTGGAGGAGAAAAATGACCATGTCTCCCAGTTACAGAACAGAGTGAAGATGCTGGAACAGCGAGTACAGGATCAAAGTCTAGGTGGTGATGAGAGGATACAGGCTGTCCTTGTAGAGGTAATTACTTAGTACGAGTTTTTAAAGTCTTTTTGTAGATTATGTGTGACAGTATGAATAGAAACTTGCCTTGATAGGGTAAGTCAGAATTAATTGATTTGTAAAGTCACAAGTTGATGAAAACCTGCGAGAATATGGTTAGAAAGTAGGGAAAATGTATTAAATAAAGTATTATTCCTTTACGAACGTCAGTCCGAAGAGCAGGAGATTTATTTTCATTTTGTTATTTATGTATCTTGTCGAATGAACCATTAATTTGCAGTTTGAGAGATAAACTTAACGGTTTTTTTGAGAGATAACATCAACGTTTAGTGTTTAGAAAGATAGCCTTGACCTTCATGTTTAGAAAGATAGCCTTAACCTTCATGTTTAGAAAGATAGCCTTGACCTTCATGTTTAGAAAGATAGCTTTTACCGGGCTTCATGATTAGAGAACCATGAAATTTGTGTTTAGATAAATAATCTTGATCTTCATACTGAGAAAGAAATCCTGGCATTTGTCCTCAAAGATATACCCTGAGCCTTTGTTTTTAAAGATATTATCTTGATTTGATAACCTTGACCTTCATGTTTAGAGAGATAACCTTGACATTTTTAGAGGGACAGTCTTGAAAGGAAGTTGGAAGAGTCACATCAGCAGCTGTCTGAGATAAAAATGACTTGGAGCAACAAAATATCACACTTAGAGGAGCAGGTAAGAAGACATTTTTTTACATGATATACATGAAGACATAAAGACATAAATCACACTGTCATGCCCACTGATTTTATATTAAACTCATCATCATCATCATCATCATCATCATCATCATCATCATCATCATCATCATCATCATCATCATCATCAAATGACTTCACCTTAAATGTGTTAGCGATCATCTAAGAAAAATTTAAGATTTGAGAATTATTCTCCACTCATTCACTTACTTTCACACATCAACACACATCCCTCGTCCCCCAAAATGTTTTTCGTAAAGCAGTACCTAGATAAGCAAGAGAATGCTTACAGACTTTTGAGAGAGAGAGAGAGAGAGAGAGCGAGAGAGAGAGAGAGGGAGAGAGAGAGAGGGAGAGAGAGTTAGTTTCCATCATGTTTTTTAAAAACAAAAATTTGTCAATATCTTATGACTGGTGTATTTAGTTGACTCAGCGAGGTAGTATGATAATATCAAAAAGACATGTCAATTTTCTCTAATGTATCTTTCATATTCTTGTTAAATGAGACGTGATTCAATTTTTTTCAGATAGCACATTTAAATAAAAAGATTGTGGAGGATAATGAGGAAATGGCACGCAGCCAAAAATCTTCTGAATCATTAAGACAACAGATGAAGTCACAGGTAATATCTTCATTGACAAAAAAATTTCTCATATATTTGTGATATTTTTACTTTCACCCAGACAGGGATTCATCATATTACTTTTGGTTTCATTGTGTTGTCACATCAGTTGGTATTTATAGAGTCAACGTAGTTCATCTTAAACTCCAATTTAGCTCAGAGTATTTCCTTGGTCCTTGTTTAAGCTTCCCGCTTTATTATCTGGATAGATTTCAACCAAATTTAATGTGATGCATCATTGAGTGACTGTTATCATTTCTATAAATTCAGAATTTTGATTCAACCCCTAGGGGGTCTAGGGACAGGGCCCCACAGGGGGAGGTGCTAAAATTAGATTTAAAACGCTACTCCACATTCTACCTGGGTGGATTTCAATAACTTTTGTCCTTATTCATTAGTTAAGGTAGGCTATTACTTAGATTCAGAAATTTGATTTGACCTCTAGGAACTAGGGCCCCAAAAGGGGAATTCAGACAATGTCTTGCTTAAAAATGCTACTCCTTTTTAATGCTTGAATGGATTTCGACCAATTTGTTCTGAAACATCATTGATAGTTGGGAATCATTTCTTATATTCAGAAAGTTGATTCAACCCTTAGGGACTTTGGGATGGGGCCCCAAAAGGGGAAATTAGACAATATTTTGCTTCAAAATGCTACTCTATTTTAATAGGAATGACCTTGATCCGCTTGAAAGGTCACATGGATCAAATATGTTTAAATCTTTAAATGACTTCTTCTCAATAATCAAAAGGTGAAGGATGATAATATAAGGCCTGTAGTATGCTAGGATTAAGGGCTACCTATTTTGTTAATATGAATGACATTGACCCACTTTCAAGGTCACTGGTATCAAATGCGTTAAAATGTTTAAATGACTTCTCTCAATAACTGAAAGGCCAAGGGTTTTGAATTTGGGCCTGTAGCTTGCTTTTTCATATATATGGAGTAATGGCAATTGTGTAGTGTATGTATCAGAATAGGATTTCAAGTTTTCAGAAAATGTCTTGATGAACCAACAATATCTTCTATGTAAGCTGTAGAGTAGCTGAGCAATTTATTTTAAGCCTATTTTGCCTCTTTCATATATAGGTCTTTATGGTCAGATGAAGGTTTAGGTCTATAAGAATCTTGTTTCCCTTATGATTCAGTCTTCTATCTTTATTAGCCCACTATCATCATTTGGTTTCTTCAAATCTCACTATGTCAATTGTCTATCTGTAAACCATTTTTGTTATCACTACTCCTTGAGAACTGATTCTCTCGAATTTCACAGATAGGTTCACCTTGGTCCCTAGTTGTACCTGTTTGATTTTAGGAGTGATCAGAAAAAACAAAATGGCTTACAGATAGCCATCTTTGATTTTTACATGGAAAATTTGTTATGGCTATTCTTTGAGAAGTGCTTGATGGATCTCTCTCAAATTTCATTGGTAGGTTCTTAGTTGGGCCCATTTGATTTAATGTCTGACCAGAAAAACAATGACCAACTGGTGGCCATCTTGGGTTTTGACAAAGAAATATTGTTATCTCTATGTGTAATTTCATGTGTCATAAAACCCAAGATACGGATATGTAGTGAGAATTTAGATACTATAAAATGCTCTTTTCATTAATGCTTACAAAAGAATTTAAGTGAAGTAATAAACAAAATCTTACATTCATCCTATTTCATAAGAGTTATGAAATTCATCAAAACCTTTTCATTTTATCTTGACAGAGGCTCAGTAAAATGAAAAATTGATGGAGTTGTTTCATAAATAACATGCCAAATATAAACCCCTGTAAATGATCTTCTGTATAATATTGTCAACTCTTTCTGGAACTCAAGGGTCACAGAAATTGGAAGTCTGTATAGGTACAATGTGTACTTAAATAACTTGCATGAAAACTACGTACAAACCATATATTTTGGAGAACCCCATTCATATTACATTTGACAAATTAGAAATTCCGACAGTGTTTGATTTTTCTCTCTTTCTCTGTGACAGATTACAGATTTGCAATTAAAGCTGGATGGTGCAGAAAAAAGGGCAGAAGAAAATTTTCTCTTGGCCAACAAGAAAGATTCTCTGTTTGAAGAACAGGTAATTTGATAGACAAGAAAGGAAAAAGAAAATGATATACATCATTTATAAACAACTTGGACTTTTGAAAAACTTCACATTATCAGATGGTGGCTGTTCAATTCGCCCCACGTCTGTTGTCCATCGTCTGTCCGTTGTCCATATGTCTGTCCTGGCATCCGTCTGTCCATGGACAGTTTTTGTGATCGCTATTTCTTGAGAAGTATTGGATGGATCTTTCTCAAATTTGAATGTAGGTTCCCCTTGGTCCCTAGTTGTGCCCTTTGGATTTTGGGACTGGTTAGAAAAACAAAATGGCTGACGAATGACCATCTTGGATTTATTCATTGAAATTTGTTATCACTGTTTCATGAAATGTACGTGATAGATCTCTCTCGAATTTTATATGTAGGTTTCCCTTGGTTTCTTGTTGTGTCCATCTGATTTCAGGACTGATCAGAAAAACAAAATGGCTGACAGGTGGCCATCTTGGATTTTATTTTTGAAAGATTGCTATCAATATTTCTAGAGAATTCAAATCTCAAGTGTAGGGGGCCCTTGGTCCCAGGTTACTCCTTTTTGATGTATGGTTAATTAGAAGAAGAAAATGGCCAACAAGCGTCCATCTTTGATTTTGATTTTTTAAGATTGTTATCGCTACTTCATGAAAAATATGACATAGATATTTCTCAGATTTCATGTATAGGTTCCTCTTTGTCAATAGTTGTGCCTGTTTGACTTTGGGACTGATCAGAGAAACAAAATGGCCCACAGGCAGCCATCTTGGATTTTGCCTTTTAAATATTGTTATCCCCATTTCATAAGAAGTACTGAAAGGATCTCTCTCAAATTTCATTCATATATTCCCTTTGGGCTCATTTGCTTTTGAGACTGATCAGAAGAAACAAAATGGCTTCCAAGTGACCATCTTGGATTTGGCAGGTAAAGATTATTGCTATTTCTGCAAAGGAATGCTTAAATCTCTTATCATTAACAGCATAAACAGAGAAGAGAAGAGAAATGAGGAACAAGATCCTACTTTCAAAGAGCAAATAAAGATCAAACAATGGTGGGCGCCAAGATCCCTCTGGGATCTCTTGTTTCTTGTTCTGAAGCCCTAGCCATTATATAGGGGCTTATAGTTCTAACTGTATGACCATCCAATGATTTTGTGTTCTGTCTTGTTTTGAATCAATGTCTGTACATTAGTAAGTTCATTTTTAAAGGGATTTTCACTGAGCTTTATATGTAACTGTGATGCTGTAATGACAACAACACATCAAAGGGGGTCACAAGAAAAAGTGTAGCTAGAATCATGATATTTTGCTGGCAGGTTTCTTTGATGAAGCTTAACAATGTTTTGAAAAGAAATGTCCTTGACCAGTATTCAATTCAAGGTTACAGGGGTAAAATTAGTTAAAAACTGCAAACAAATTGTAATGAACCATGGGGATAAAATCATGGTAATTCAAGTTCACAGGAAGGGCTTTTACTGGGGACTGTGTGGGGCCAAATATAGCCCCTCTCCCAATAAGATTATTTCATAATATAGTTAATTTCCAAAATATAAACCTTGCTCCTTCAAAGTTTCTTCCCAGCTTATCAATTTTCTTCCCAAAATGGGATAAGAAGGCTTTTTCCCAAATGAACAGAAAAATAGCCATTCATGGGTTAAACTTCTGCCTTCTTCTTCACAATGAATTAAAGGCCTAGAATTAAAGATTTTAATTATGTAAAAAGTTAATGCATTTGTGAAAAGGTTTGAATACCAGGTGAGTGATGCATGCCTATTGGGCATCTTGTTTTAAGTAAGCTGGGTACACCAGATTTTGATATGCTTGCAACATATACCTGGTAAGGTATTACAATTTCATTGTATTCTTTGGTTCAGAAACATGACTTAAAAGCTGAAGTAAATAAGTCCCATATGGAGAAGATGGACCTGGAGACAAAGTTGATAGCCAAGATCACCTCTCTGGAATCCCAAATTCAGTCTCTGGAGGAAGCAAAAGTGCATGAAAAGAGTCTAGTTCTGCAGAATGTTGTAAGTGGAGAAAAAGTTTGATTATTTTCCGGGTATATAAAAGTATGACTATGTTTCCTAATAGGGACTTGCCTTAGGCCTTGTAACTACACTTTCTTACCAACTGATCATTACTTAATTTCATACATTTTTAGACCACATTATCAGATGGTAGGCTATTTGAATCATTCTGCACCAGTGGTCCGTCGTCCATCCATCCATCGACAATTTTTGTTATCGCTATTTCTTGAGAAGTCCTGGATAGATCTTTCTCAAATTGTGTATCTAGGTACCCATTGGTCCTTTATTGTGCCCGTATGATTTTAGGATTGATGAAAAAAACAAAATGGCCGAAAGGCTGCCATCTTGTTTTTCTGATTTTGAAAATTTGTTATTGCTATTTCTTGAGATGTACTTAATGGATCTTTTTCAAATTTCATATGTAGGATCCCCTTGGTCTCTATTTGTGCCAGTGTAATTTTGGCACTGGTCAGGAAAAAAAATGGCTGAAAGGCAGCCATCTTGGATTTTGACTTTGAAAGATTGTTATTGCTATTTCTGGAGAAGTTTTGTATAAATCTTTCTCAAATTTCATGTATAGATTTCTCATAGTCCACAGTTTTGCCCATCTAATTTTGGGACTGTTTAGAAAAACAAAATGGCTGACAGACAGCCTTCATGGTATTTGCCTAATAAAGATTTTCATTGCTATTTCTGAAGGAAGCACTTAATGGATATCTCTCAAATTTCATATGTATGTTCCCTTTGGTCTCTCCTTGTGCTCATTTGCTTTTGACACTGATCAGAAGAAACAAAATGGCTTCCAGATGGCCATTTATGATTTGACAGGTAAAGATTATTATTTGTTTTTGCAAAGGAATGATCAAATGTCTTATCATTTAGAACAAAAATTGAGAACAGAAGAAAAAAAAAGGAAAAGATTTAACTTTCAAAGAGCATATAAAGATCAAACAATGGTGGGTGCCATGATCCCTCTGGGATCTCTTGTTGTGGGTGTCATATACTATATTTGAAAGTTTTGCAGAATATTGAATATATGAGTCTTCTATAAAAACACATTTTAGGCACAGTTAGAGAGTCAGCAGAAGAGTTACCTAGACAATGCTGTCCAATTGGAGAGGCGTGTGGAAGAGGTTGAACAAGAAAAAGACAAGTTGATGGTGAGTTCTGAGAGATGAGAAAAACAGACTAATGTTGAGTTTGTAGTGGGTCCAAAAGTCAGACTATTGGTACGCTTTGATTGGTCACAAAATAGGCCGATGGTGAGTTCTGATTGGTCACAAAGACAGGCTACTGTTTAATCCTGATGGGTCACAAAGGCAGCCCATTGAAAGGGTGAGATTTCATTCATTGGAAAGTAGAAACGTGAGTGTAGGATCTTAATGACTATCTCCTTGTTTTCATTCAGATTACCTGCAGTAGGTAGTTATAATTCATATCAGTGGTGTATTTAAAAGTATCTATCTAGCTCAGTACTCAAGAGTTCTGGGGATCTTTTCTTGTGATTTCAGAATGAAAATTTAGAGAAGATGGAAGAAATTGCAAGACTTCAAAAGGAGTTAACAGATCTCCAAACATCAAAGACTGAAACTGAAGCAAAAGTAAGTACCCTGTTAGTGATCTGTTGAATTTGAAAGTCTAACCTGTTTGCAGATTTGTTATCTCATGGTTGTGTAGGGTTTAAATACTCTCATTATGGAGTACATTGTACACTGTAATTTGATGTTAGTAACTTATCATCACTGCTGATGGATACAGAATACAGGTCTTCATGTCTCATCATACTGTATCATTGGCCTATTAATGCATCGTGTAATACTGGTTTTTCGTTTTATAGGCCACGACACTAGAAGAACAAGTGAAGTCTGTGAAGCAAAATACAGATGCTTTGAAAGAACAAAAGGCAAAGTTGAAAGCTTCTCAAAAAGGTAGGATTAATTTGTCACAAAAAGTGATGTATCATGCTTAACAGTTGATAGGGTTTGTGTAGAGATAAGGAACTTTGATTTTGGCAGAAACGGTATGATGTATTATAATTAACAAATAGAAACGACTTATTGTTCCATGAAACTCTATAGTAAAGTGTCATAACCAGGACACAGCATGACACCCCACCATGTTACATAATGAAAACAGGCTAAATAGATTTTATTGTCAACAGATTTCAAGACGAGTCAAGAGTACCAGTTTTATAGCATGCAGTTAGACTTGATTTAGGGGAAACACCTCCCCCTCCCCCCTCCCCACCAGAAACAAAGGCAAACCCCAATGTCTAATGAAAGTTTGAAAAGGATAGAAGTTTGATGTTTACCACTGGTAAATTGCTGTTGTCAAGCAAGGAATCACTAGAAAAGAAAAACAAAATGAACTGACAAGATTTAAAGGAGTGTAAGTTATTAATTAGAAATGATGTTGTATGCTTAATTTAAGTAGTTGTGAATGGCAACAGGTGTTCTAAAGAATCTTTTAACATTTTATTAGCTAGATGTTTTAAATTTTGTGGGTTTTTAGAAAAGGATGAGTTGATGGTAAGGAACGCTGAGCTGTCTCAGCAACTGAAGTGTTTGGAGGTGAGGAAATCCTCGGAGGAACAACAGCTCAGTGGAGAGATGAAAGAAAAAGAGTCTCTAATCGAAGCCCTTCAGCAGGAAGTGAAGGAGAAGGAGTCACAAGCTGAAGAAATGAATGAGAGGCTGCAACAGTACCAAGGTCAATTGAAGGAATTTGAGGTTCAGAGGTCAAAGTCAATGGAAGAAAACAGTACTATGTCCACACTGCAGCAGACAGTCACAAGCCTAGAGGAACAGCTTGCAGACAAAAATAAGGTGATTGCATGGGCATCCTTCTATCTGTAAATAATTCTTGTTATTGCATATTTACTATTCGAACTGCTTCAAACTGTTTCAAACTTTTGCGATCACTTTCATCCAGCCTCATGCATAGTGCATCCATATCGGTTCCTCCAGGTCCCTAGTTGTGCTTGTTTGAGTTTGGGACTGATTATCATCGCTACATTTCTACAAAGGAGTGTTCAAATGTCTTATCATTAAGTGCAAAAAAAGAGAAGAGAAAAGAAGGGAAAAGATCCAACTTTCAAAGAGCATATAAAGATCAAACAATGATGGGCGCCAAGATCCCTCTGGGATCTCTTGTTTCTATTCATAGGTCATCTTATCCAAAGGCTTCCACTGTATTCCACTGGATCTGAAGCCAGCTAGTGATATATGAAAGTGTTTAACTGGCTAATTCAGGTACAGCTACTGTGTGTGGTGTGCAATATTTACTGTGATAACACGAACAAAAGGGATTATAGGAACCACCCCACTTAGTACAGTACCCTAGGAACCACCCCACTTAGTACAGTACCCTAGGAACCACACCACTTGGTACAGTACCCAGGCTAGTTTCGATATTATGGTGTCATTGTGTGTCATCATAAGTTGTAACATTGATGTATGTACTCTTTCAGGCCTTGAAGAAACAGGAACAGAGGTTAGCAGATTTGAAAAAGACTTTACAAAGAGAACTTAAGGTGCAGGCTTTACCCAATGATGAACCTATCCTGATACGGGGTGCTTCAGATCCAAGCCTTTCTTCTCAGAGACTAACTCCTCCCACTCAAACATCTCCACCGAAGGACTTTACAAACAATTTCGGGGGACTAAGTCCCAACAGACTTCTCGAAGTGCACAGTCCAAATGACAGGAAGAACATGCGTATGCCAGGGGGAGATAACTCTCTAGACAATGAAGTGAATTTTCAATACCTCAAACACGTGGTGCTTAAGTTCATGTTAAGTAGGGAATCTGAGGTAAGCATTTCATTAAATGTTATGTCGAAGAATCTGAAGTGGAAAACTAATTTTAGGATCTTATGACTAAAGTTATGATCAGTGAGGAATTTAGTTTACGTTGAACAAAAAATCTTTTGCTTTGATTTGAAATTTTCTTTTAAAAGATTTTGAGTATGAGCTACTCCAGTAAAAATCTTCTTGACCATAGGACTCCAAGATAAATACTTTTATCAGTAGTATGATATTTTGCCTATTACTTCCTAGCAAATTATCAATAAACTTATATGGGTTAAAAACAGTAAGTCTTTGTGTGACTTAGAGGTTTTACTTGAACAACAGTAAGTTTATGTTTTGGAAAAATATGAGATATACATTTTGCTTTAAGTAAGTTTTTGCTTTGGGCTGTGTTCAGCATTAAGTATTTTACTGAATAGGTGAATCATTAAAACATAAGCATGAACAATATTTTCATTAGTTTTCTGTAAATTTCATAAATTATGTCAGATATGTCCAATGTTTTGACATAATTTGTAAAGCTGTGTGATGATATTACATGGTAAAGAATGCATATTAAACTGCTTATGATGTAATACAATTCATATACATTTGGTGTGATGTCTTTCAGGCTCTCCACTTGATACGAGCTGTTTCTGTCTTGCTTCGATTTACTCATGAAGAACAAAAACTTATTCGTGAAACTTTGGAGTGGAAAAGATCTTGGTTTGGTTCTCGTCCACCAACAGGTGCTGGTCAAATGACCAAATTTATTCCCCCATCGTATTGACAGTGAGCACATCAAGCTGTGATTATGATATTGATTGGATATAGACTATGGGACACAAGGTGTAATGGATTTGTAAGCATGTACATGAAATTCAGTGTTAACATTGGGGATGATATTGGCCTATATGTATAGATATGCTTTTTATGATAAGAGATGGTCTTGTTTCTGAAGGTTGAACAAGTCGTTTAAAGACAAATTTTATTGGACAAGAAACTTGGAAAAAATAGAAGTGTCTATACATAGTGTACACTGCAATTTAAAGACAATTAAATCATTCTTAAATTTGTTAAAAAGATACTTTGTAACGCAAGTTCGATCTCACTGTGGTGGTGTTGCAAAACTACTTTTAACACAAGTTCAATCTCACTGTGGTAGTGTTGCAACACTACTTTTAACACAAGTTCAATCTCACTGTGGTAGTGTTGCAACACTACGCTGATGCTGCATTGAAATACATTCTATGTATACTGTAACACTGGTAAAATTATTTTACTATATTGACAATACGCTGTAACCTGTACCGCAGGATTTGTAATACTTTGTACACTGTAACACAAGTAAATCTTACATCTTTAGTAATACACTGTAACAGGTCTGACAATGTTAGTACAGAATACAGAACCAGGGTATTGTCTTAGTATCAAAAAACAACATTCTTTTAACTCTTGAAATTTTCCTGTGTTAGCAATAATTTCAGTGCAGGGTTGAATACATGACTGTTAGCAATACACTGTAATGATGGTCAAATCTCACTTGATAGTAATACACAGTCACACACTTACATCCTGATGAGATTACCACACTTTGAATTTGTGTATTTAATATTACAGATAAATGGCCAAGATGATCACTGTTAAACTACTCTTTAATAAAATGATGGACATCTCTGGAAAAATATGCTTTTTTAAACAGTGTCACTTTGTGCCCCATGTTATCTTGTTTTTGAGGATTAAATACACGCCTCTTTGTATTAGGAATTTGATCCAGATAGGTCCAGATTTTAGAAATAGTGTGTTTGTGTGTGGGTTTTAATGAGATTAATGGCAGATTAAATAAAAATACAGAGTATGAGAGATTGTAAGTCAAATGTTTTTAAGTGGAAGAAATTTTTACATGTGAATCTCTGCAGTATTTGCAGAATTGTTAAATTAAACATTTTATATGTTGAGAAATATGAGATAAAATTTTGATTTTATGTATCTACAAGCCTTTATGATATATGTGGAATGTCTACCTGGGTATTTATTTATTTGTGGTTGTGAACCATATCTGACCTAGTAATGATGCCAAGTGCCAGATATCAACAGACAGAGGTTCCTTCTGTCTTTTCATTTCTTTCTTTCAAAAAAAAAAAAAAAACTACACACCAGTATTCAAATACATGGTTTATGACCAAACATCTTCTGTCTGTTGTAACACCTTATATCTGTTTTCCAAAGGGAGACAATATTGCTGGCATTTAGACTTCCTTATAAGGACTTACATGGTTTATGATTATGTCTGTGGGAAATGTGTTCATCAACTATACTATAAATTCAACAATGTTTTCTGGCATTTTTTTCTTTTTGTCGAATTTGAGAGTACTCTTACTTAGCAAATCTATGTGTCCATGAAATTATAAACAGTAAAAAATACATAATGTGTTGTTAGTAGTGGCTTTCGTATGTACATACTGTACAGCTCGTTATTTTCAAAGGGATGATTTTTTCCTGATTTCACAGTTCATTTCTTGTGATCAGGAAAATTTTATCTGCGAAATATTAAGATGCTTGAAAATATTGTCCGTGACATAAAACATTTGTTTGAGTGAAGTAACCAGTACCAAGCTGCTTTAACTCATTCCGTAATGATTTTATGATTTGACGGATGGTATATACACATTTTGATACAAGTTTGGGTAGGTAGCATTCCTATAGATGTGCGAGATAAACAAGGGAGCGTAACAACTATTGCTGTAAAATTTGTACAGAACACTTTATGTACATAACTCGTCTATTCACAAAAATTTGATTTCAAGTTGTGAAAATTTAATTTTCCTGGTTTATGTAAAAATCATGAAAATATTTGCCCGCAAAAATAGACGGCTATGCTGTATGATATTGTACTATTTATTCATGAAATCAAATAACAACCAAAATATATTTTTACTGAAAACCATAAAAATTAAGCTCTACATAAATACATGATTTGGCAGTTGAAAATCACAAACCATATTCCATATGTCTCATTCTTGCAAACTGTAAAATTCCTGTAATATTTATACTCAACAAAAAAAGAAACACAATTAAATGATGCAATCAGTAGCCTATGATATTTTGGGAAATTTGTACAAAATGATGTTTCAGTGCCTGATGTGCGCATCTCTTGCACGGATTCTCCTATGCGTTGAATTCATGAGAACATTAATTCACCTAAAGGGAATGTTGTTCAGTTCTTGTGATGATGCTACGATCATCTGGGCGCGGCTAGTTGGGGGTTTTGACGTTTCCTTATACACCTGTCCAGCTCATAGCACAGATGCTCAATGGGAGATGTGTCAGGGCTAAATGGGGGCCATTCCAGAGGCTGAAGGTTGTTTGAGAAAATCACGGCAGACTCTGGCAACATGTGGTCGAGCATTGTCTTTCTGGAAAATTGTGTTATGACATCTGAGAAGTGGAAGGACGGAATCGATCGCGTTCAACCACACGAGTCAGCAAAACACTCACCATGTCCCAATATACTCTTTTTTTTTCTTTCTGAGCGATACAGACAGAATCTAGACTTTTCAGTGAACATCACACGCCTCCACAGACGCATCCCAAACCTATTTTGGCCATATCAAGACGCACTAGCCCTCTGAATTTTCACTCTTGATGTAAAATACTTGACTAGATATTCCATCATTTCCTTACAGCTAAGGTGTACTGCAGGGGGGACTTTGTGCGCTTTTTTTTTGTTGAATATGTAACTGATCAGTAAGGTTGTTTTTTTTGTATCTGTATGACTTAAATATGCATTGTAATATTATTGACTTCAGGGATGATTTTGCATGTGTACAGGGTTGCGACCATCAAACATCAAAACTATAGGATATTGTCCACTTACATGCCTGTCATTCATCATCTAAAAAGGAAATCGTTAGGAAGTTTAGATCTATTTTTAGCAGAAATCGTTAGGAAGTTTAGACCTAATTTTAGCACAAATCGTTAGGAAGTTTAGACCTATTTTTAGCACAAATCGTTAGGAAGTTTAGACCTATTTTTAGCACAAATCGTTAGGAAGTTTAGACCTATTTTTAGCACAATTTGTGTGTGCAAGGTTAAAAGCCATCATGTGATATCGCAAGGTATTTCTGGGATGTAAAATGTAAAAATATTTGTATATAAATTCTAGCTTAAGATATTTAATATATCATTTTAATTGTATATATAAACACTAATTGTAAACAAAAATAAGAAAAAATGATCCTTGTTATATTAAAATAATCTTCCTATGTTTTATATTCTATTTCTTCCATGGCAAATCAGTAAGGCCAAAGATTTTTAAATTAGAAATTAGAAAAACACCATTAGTCGAAGTATTTGCCAAAATAAAACTTTCAACACTCATATTAATTTCAGTCAGTCAGAACACTGTTCACAGGTGGTTAACTCCAGAGAAAATGTGAGAAGAAAATTAATATGTCTGAAAACCCCGAGATCTAGGGTAATATCAGGTTGGCACATGTTCAGTAGGAATTCTGTAAATGGCTTACCATACAAGGTATAAGGACCACCTTCTTGAGTATTTATATTTTACAATTGTGAAGTGAAAGTAATTTGAAAAAATTACAAATGAATTTGTAGTGGAGATTTTGATGAGCAATTTTAATTTATTATGTGTAATGATTTTATTATCTTTTGATATTTATTAATTGCTTTGATTGTCAAAAATCATGTTGAAATGACTGCTTGCTAAGTCACTGAACAGTTGTGGCGACTACCTGCTAAGTCACTGAATAGTAGTAACAACTACCTGTTAAGTCACTGAACAGTAGTGGTGACTACTTGCTAAGTCACTGAACAGTAGTGGCGACTACTTGCTAAGTCACTGAACAGTAGTCGCGACTGCCTGCTAAGTCCTAAGTCACTGAACAGTTGTGACGACTACCTGCTAAGTCACTGAACAGTTGTGATCACTACCTGCTAAGTCACTGAACAGTTGTGACGACTACCTGCTAAGTCACTGAACAGTTGTGACGACTACCTGCTAAGTCACTGAACAGTTGTGACGACTACCTGCTAAGTCACTGAACAGTAGTGGCGACTACCTGCTAAGTCACTGAACAGTTGTGATGACTGCTTGCTAAGTCACTGAACCGTTGAGACGACTACCTGCTAAGTCACTGAACAGTTGTGACAACTACCTGCAAAGTCACTGAACAGAAGTGATGACTGCCTGCTAAGTCACTGAACAGTGGTGGTGACTACCTGCTAAGTCACTGAACAGTTGTGATGACTACCTGCTAAGTCACTGAACAGTAGTTGAGTCAGCTGTATTTGACAATCTGTGTTTCATTGACTGGTAGAGTCAGCAGTATTTGACAAGTCTGTGTTTCATTGACTAGTAGAGTCAGCAGTCTACTATAGAATACCCCAGGGCATTGGCTTTTCTATTGAATTAATCTAAACAGTAAACAGGCACCTAGATATACCAGAATGCACAGAGTAACTGCTATCTTGATAAATGAATTTACCATGAATTCATACCAACTTAATATTTAAGGAATAAGTTGGTGTCCATCACTTAGTGTTTATTTAGTTTTAATGCTTTAGAAGGACATTATTTCAGATAACACCAGCAGCAAAAATATCTTGGCTTTCAAGTACCTTGCAGGTTTGTCTGAACAATGTATTAAAATGGTTATCTGCAAAATCTACAAAAGAGTATTGTGCAATCAAAAACAATACTCTTGATTTCTTCTTTGGACGTGTTTAGTGTGATTTGAGGATTTAAATATGTGAATACAATATTTCCATCGTGACTTAAACATGGAATTGTGATAAAAATGTTGACACATATATGAATAAATTTTATATGCAGGTCCTGTTGTGTTGCTTTTCATTATACACTTACCTATACCAGGTTACTGCTATCTTATGATCATCTTGTCAGAAGTCAACAACATTTTTTAATTTTTCAGTCCTGTTGGTTTTGATGTCTTTGCCACACTTTATTTTAATTTCTGACAAGCAGGAATAGAATATTTTTTGATGAGAGAGTTATACAAGTCGTTTGACCCTTTGGTTTTTTTTATAAATAATTCAACATTGACAGATACCAGGCGATAACAAATATAATCGTGATTGATCGTAGATAAATATTTTCTTACCGCAGATAATATACCATGATATTTAAGAAAGTTAGTGTTAAGTTGGTATAATAGTCTAAATTCTTCTTGAGGATAAATGGTGAGATTATCAATGTTTTTTATAAAGTCATTTACATGGTAATACCTTTATCATAACACGTTTTGTAAAATATCCTATCATTCCCTACCATCAGATTTTTATTAAACCATAATGGTGTTTTCAAGACATGTTTTCCTACATATACCTTACCACATCTGTGAGATTCAGTTTTGTCCAAGTTTGAAGTACATCTTCCCAAAACTTTTTATCACATCTAAGTAAACAAACTTTGATGTAATCACTTCAACAGTTAGACAACATGTGTAAATTAACATAAGATTTCAAAATTACTTGCCATTAACCTGATGATGTATTAATCTCATCCATCCCAGTCTTCAAGATTCAATGAAAGATCTCACATTCACCATTTTAAATTCCCCTTCACAATAATCTTAATTTTAATAAATTTCTTATCAAATTTAAATTTCGGACCTCATGTAGGTTTACACTAAATTCTATTCCTAAAAGAATAAATCTACTATTTTCCCATTGCAAGTTTACCTCTGGCAGAAATGTGTTTTCACTAAATATTTCACTTCCTATTCAAACCACCTGTGTTTTGTCTATATTAAGTTTTTTAACCAGAAATATTTGCAAAAGTATTTAATTCTTTGATCATCAAAGATATCTCAGAAATTCCCCAGACTAGCAGGTTGAGATGGATTGGCCATGTAGAACACAGTGAATGAAGGATATCAAAGATCCGTACCCTAAATGTCACTTGTAATCGGGCCTTGGGTAGACCAAAACTGACCAGGGATGGCCTAGTGAAACGAGATTGTACATCCCGAGGCATAGGTGACACTAATCCACCGCATCGCCAAACACGGAGAGGGAGACTTCATTCTCGACTGGACAGCCAGACCTCACCCTTGGGTAAGGATTAATGAAACGCCTGGATAATCTAAAAACTGGTTAATGATGATGATAGATTCCATAAGTGACTTCTTTTCCATCTAAAATCAGAGATGTATTGTCTGTGTACCGAGTGATTAAAATTTGAATGCTGTTTACACCTATACGCTTAATATTTTTGTTATATCTTATCCTAGTACCTAACATTTCTACACACACAATAAATATAAATGGTGCGACTGGGTCGCCTTGACGACAACCTCTTTTTATAAGTAGAAAACAAGACAAATTCCCTCCCTGAGTAATTGTAGAACTAACCTAAGTGTGGAACAATTTAACCCAGTAGAACCAATATTAAAATACTTTAAGACTTCAGTAATAAATTTCCATGAGACAAGAGTCAAAAGCCTGTTCAAAATCTAGCATTAGTAACATACTCGGAATGTTCTATCTCCAACATACTGCATATCATAAACTAATCTTTTATATTGTATTTTCCCTTATGTATTGGCCCGAAATAAATCCTGTTTGATCCCGACTTGTTAACTTATCTAAAACTTGTTTTATTCTCCTTGCTATTGACCTGAAAGCTATCTTATACACAAAATTCAATAATGATATGGGTGGCCAGTTCTTAAGTACCATCTTGGTTTATCGCCTGGCAATCTTTGAGAAGCTATTTATTATTAAGTTAAAAATATTACCCAATATTAGCTGTTGTAAATATTTGTATAATTGGTGTAAACTTTGATAATCTTCCTTTACAATATAACATCATTAAAATGTTTGCATCTTGTAATGTTCTCAAATGCATCAACACCACACTTAACTCTGTGGGATTTCAGTGTAAATATGCAATTGATTTAATACTGTTGAAACTGTGATCAAACAAAATGACAATAACATCAGACTAGTATTAAATTTAATATTTTATTACATATTTGTATATCTTCATACATTAGTTACACAATATATAGCTAAGACTTGTACACATTTCTCTTCAAATAGTTATCATACTTTCCAGAATACAGATTGTCTTGTAAACAACCTGTTCTATACAAGTGAAAACTTTTTATATCAGAATGGTACTAGTATAAATCAGCTTTATCACAAGAGAAAGAAAACATAAAATACTTCATTGGTTGATTAATGATAGTACTGGTAATAAAATTCTGTTAGGTTGTTACCTCAGTATTAACATGTCAGAAAAAAAGTCCAAAATGCACTCTGTAGTAGCTGCTTTTTTCAGCTTTCTGATGATATACCTCAGAGCTTGACGTATAAAACAACAGCACACTTCATGAATTCCCACACTCCTCCTTACAAAAAGAAATTTTTGACTTGATAACTTCAAAATATCATCAACCAGTGACTGATGATGCGAAAATATGTACAACTTATATACTGAGCACTCATTCAACATATACAATTCCTTAATTTGTAACAGCTTTCAATTAAAACATTTCTTTCCTGCTTTCTAGAATTTGATAAATGATAACATCCCTTGAAGCGACATACAGATGATTACGCATAAGTTTCCCTTGGAATGAATCAATTATGATAATCTATTTGGGCAGGGATTATGGTAATACTAATGTAAATCAGAAGAAACGGTACAGTATAAATATGAAAAGCCTCTCTCGCTTACTGCGATGATGACTTGTATCCAGCAGCTCTGACAAACGATAACTAATTTTCAGAGAATTTTACGATATGACAATTGATATTTGCCTACATCCATGTACTCATTAAGCTGTCAGTCCCAACTATGCTACATATCACCAATAGCACTGCCGGTCTCGCATAATGCAGCAGAAGTGGGCACTACACAGTATAACGGCAATAAACAGCATCATCATGGTTAAATCTTACAGCTACGAAAGTCTTGGAATTTTTACTGAATTGCACCAGATGTTTTTTTTTTTTTATCCAATTTACATATCATCACAGGCGTTTCTTGTCTGTAAGTACTCGTATAATACTACCTTGCCCAGCTCTGGCAAAAACCTGGAATTCAGAAAGAATAAGTCTTTTAATAGAAGTTAACAAAATATTTAGTGTGTTTAAATAATCAAGCCATAAATGAATACATGTAATGGTTTTTTTCCTTCGGCAAAAGAAATTGTTTGTGTAAGACCAGTAATGTTACTGTTCATCACTTGATTTTCTACAACGATATCCAAATTATATAAACACTTGCGCTACAGACAAGATGATATGAATATTGGTTAGAGTATAATCCCTTACCTTACCAAAAGTTCAGAATTTCTTTACTTCATTATTGGGCATATTCTTCTACTCAAAAATCAAGTAATTACATGAAGGGATAGCTAATGAATGCTATAATTTTCCACCTATGAACTTTGTAAAAACTACCTCTTAAAGCTGTCATTTTACAGTCTCAGTTTCAAATTTCAGAAATAATTACTCAAATTATGAAATAAATTACTACAACATGAAGCAACAGATATAACAATATATTCTTTATTTGTCTGATGTCCGCTGACTGTAGATTTGTTGGTAACCCATTCTATGTCTATGATTATATCTTTCACACTATTAACCTGATCTTGGCAGTTCATCAGCAGTTTGACAAATTCATTACAGATATATGTATACATGTGTTATCATAACAAGGATTCTAAGGCTTGTTTGGGTATCACATTGGCCTAAGTATAGAAATGTAAGGGATACGAGACAACAGACAATATCACACGAGATGTGTGTATGGCTGCATTTCTTACTTAAGAACAACAGTTTGATAATATCACTATGAAGTGCAAATATTTGCCTGATTTATAATCAATTCCCTGTGAATAGCTTGGGTCATTTTGAAGCAGAGTTTTGGTGGAGATTCCTTATGGTAGCTGGTGGCTACTTCACCGAACTTACGCAAGAGATCTGTTGCATGTCATCCATAGTAATTAGAGCCATGACGACAGAAACCAGTCCATTTCTCAGCTTCCTGAGAAACCTACGGTTAGGGAGTGTTGAGACACCCTCCTAGATACAGACCATTGTCATCTAGCATAAACATGGCCACTCACCAGAGTTAAGAAATGTTGTAAACCTCCACATTTGTTGGAGTTCTAAAATGAAACTCCATTGTTTAGCTAGGCCATCTTTATATTCCTGTCAAATACAATGTAAATATTAACAGTAACATACACTTGTACTTACTTTATCATGCCAGCCAAGAAGGGTAGCACTACTATTATCTGTGGGGAATTCAAATCCTTTGTAAATATATTTCATAAGAATATCAATAGATTTTGAGTCCAATGCCTTCACACAGCCTTCGATCTCATTATTCTTGAATGATTGCAACACTCGCACCACAAGATTTGTTGTCTTGTCCTGGAAAAAAAAAGCAAAAAAATTGTAGATGTTCCATGAAAAAATGTTACTTTGATTCTGTATGTATATTGTCAAGTTGCAAAGAAATGTCTGTAAGAGAATAGGTCAGATCTGCTCTCAGTTTGCACCTCTCCAATAATGTAGAGTATCTAGATTCAAGAGTCTCCTAGATATTATATATATATATATTCAGTCCTTAACAATGTTCATTTCATAATGGTACCTGTAGTATATTTATTATGCCTATTCTGGTAAAGGGACTTTATGATTAAATCCCTTCATTAAAACTTGGTGTTCCTACAAGGTGGAGAGATCCTCCTATGTATTCTTATCTTTCTATATCCTAAACTTAAAACACTATGCATATGCTATACTTTACCATCAACATTGGACTCTAACTAGACTTTTCAGAGGCGATTTCTAAGTCTATATCTGACATGATTTTTCCTTTGACTCCAATGATCCTCAATGCATGTAATGCAAATAAAAACCATAAAGATGCCTTGTATGTCTTGGCTGGATTTGCATAGATTTTTATAGAAATTACACATATTAAAGACAGTGAATCCAAGATAGTTTTGAAAATTTCATGAGTTGGATTACTTAAACATAAAGCTGGTTTTCAGATGGTGAGTCTTGTTAGAGTCTGGGACTGGAATACATGTCCCAAATCTTAGTTTCCATACAATTACCTTCAGTGCCTGGTTTTTACACCCAATTGGAGGGTTTTTTAGTGCTGCCACCAATGCCTCTCTCTGCTTGGATGTAATCAACATTAAGGGAAATAATTGGAAATATAAACAAGACTATTGTATCAACATATAATTACTAATGTAACTACACTTCTGATTTCTATATTTACTACATGTATATAATATACTCTACTGGTTCAAAATTGATGGACTTAAGGAAACTCAATTTTTTCTATGGAAACCTCAGTTAGGATCACTACAACCTTTTCATGTGACACAAAATCCACACATCGCCCTCTTGATTTAAATATAATGAAATATACTATTGAGTTCATAACATCAAATTATGTAACCAATTATTCTCCAGATTGGATCTTAATGTACATTTTCATATCAGTCTGTAGTTCATCATCTCCCGACATAACATAAAAAAAGAGTACCAATGGGTCTGCAGCGCTTACATGGTATCTATATACCAGCCGAACATTATGCCTCTAGGCTTTATAGTTCATGAGAAGAAGTTGTTGAAAGGTTTTAACAAAGTTGACCCCTGTGACCTTGAATATAAGTCAATCCCATTTCTTTTCACAAACTTTGTCGAGCTTCATCCTGGGAACATACCAACAAAATATCAAAACATTTGGTCCATTGGTTATTAAGAAAAAGTTGTTTAAAGGAAAAAGTTGATGCCGGACGCTGCCTCAAAGCATGCATAAGCTCACTTTGGCTTTCGGGCCAGGCGAGCTATAAACCTGAAAATACATCAGAATAATTCAGATTACCCAAACCAGGGCTGTATACAGTTGTGTCTTTGGTGCAAAGACTTAGAGAAAAGTTGGAGAAATGTCTAGTTTGAACAGTCCTCGGTTCAAATCCCAGTCTGGCTGTGCATATTCCCTTCCTATTGTGGCAGGGTGTATATTTCATGCCTATTGTTAGGTTTAGGTGAATGCTTGACAAATAGATAGCTGAACCTGAGTAGTAAATAATTATGTCTTCAGGACGAACACTGAGTGAAAAGAGGGATGAATGTGACGGAATTGGACCAGGTTGATCACCAGCTAGCAGGAAGTTCAATTGGTAGAGCAACTGTCTACAGTTCAGAAGATCTTAGATTTAAACCCTGGTCTGACCTTGCCCTTTCATAAAGGAATTTGTCAAAAAAAAAACTTGAGAATTATTTATTTGCAGTAGCTTTACAAAGAAATATTAGCAGTCTCCTATATCCCCTTTACATTCCATTACACAAACTTGTCTGAATAATGAGATGATATTTATCTTTCTAGTAGAGAGAATGCCTGCGTTGGGAGTTCCAATGCATTCTCTCCAACCAAAGAAATTTACCATCCTGTTTATTACAACGGTGAAAAAAAAACCTATAGTTTAGAATTACATGAACTTCACTGAAGGCTGAAGATTGCAAAGCAAATCTCAGAAAACGAACCGAACACTACACGAACAGGCCGGGGAAAACCAAAAATGTGTGTAGAATTCGCAAAATAGCCTATATATATTATATACGGTATGGATTTGTAACTAAAAATAGCCGAAATCACTTTAATCTTTGCTTTTTTACTTTTTGTCCTAGACCCATACTAAGTTTGGCAACAATAAATAGGCATTATGTTCAGGAGTGCATGTCTCTTTCATAGGCAATCACAAGGAAGTGATACGAAACAGTTGTGATTGTCAGAATATATCTTCAGAAAGGATATTGAGCGAGTAATGCGTTAATTTCTCCTTCATTGGGACCAATTTCAGCTTCCTGATCTTCATCTTCATCTATGTATTGATCTTCGTCGAACTGGTCGACATTCACTTTTCTGAATTTACTAGCACCGGTGTTTTTCGACATTTTTCTGCTCTTTCGTCTCGCTCTGGATGGCTACCCCACACCCCGGAAATGAAATAAACTTCCGGCTCTTACCATAGAAGAAAGTGTCCGTAAAAATGCAATCAAAACTTTAAGTTGTTAATATGGCAATTATTGTGGACTTATTAATCAAAGTAATTAAGTAACTCTGTTTCCACGAAGTCAGAAAATTTTAATTTTCAGCATGGCATATTCCTACCGGATGTCGATATAGATTGAGGTAAACTTCACTTCCGTCCTTTTCTATACACATTACATTTGCCACCATGGTATGAAAATTTCGCCACTATTAATCTTCAAACATCCTGAGTTCTAATTCTTCTTTGACATTTTTTTCATTGAAGTTGAATAAAGTATTACATCCTTATTCGTACAATCAACTCATTTACCTCCATTATTTCTCGCTTTTCTTTAAATTGATTTTGAAAGTATCGGAATAATATTTTTCGTCTGCTGAAGTCGATATCTAACGAGTATCTAAATGTAAGGTGTTTACAAACTACCCGTTAAAAAAAAGAGAAAAAAATGCCATCCTAGAATAAGGTAAAAGATGCATTAAACCGTCCGTTAATCTGTTCTGTGATTGCAGATGTGTAAACTGACGACGCATGATAACCAGAAATGATCTGATCAGAATGAAGATAAACTTTTTTTCTCTTGAAAGACGCTGCTACTTATACAGCATGTTGTCATAATCCTACTATTGTTTAATATTTTAGGCAAAGGTTAAGGCGAAGGAACTCCGGGGTAAGAAGAAGGAAGATTTGATGAAACAGCTCGATGAGCTAAAAAACGTGAGTATGAATAAACTAATGATTAACGTCGATGGGGAGTAAATCACTTGATAATACTTGTTACTGACTTCAACATTATTATACATTAAATAATGGACTGAAAGTGCGATGCATTGAATTAAATTTGTATTTAAAAAGATATACCAAAACAAATGAAAAAAATATTGTCATTTAATCAGAACTACAAAGTATTTATTTTGGAAAACAAAATAACCTTATTCCCAGTAATGAATTGGACTGCCGGTGCAATACTTTCGGACTGATTGCAGTTGACAAGTGTTGTGGGGTTGGGGTATTTACTGAAATGGTGGAAATCAAGACTTAAATCGGCTGTGTTTGAAGGGAATGGTCCTGGCATTACCTTCTTAATTGGTTTATATGTCAAAATCATGTCATTTCCTCAAGTGGATTTATTTACTCTAATGGAGAAAAACGGGGCTTGAACTGGTTGAATTTAAAGAGAATGAACCTAGCATTGCCTTATTTAGTGACCTGGTGGGTTTGTATGTGAAAAAATTATATTTATTTTTACAAGAAGTATTCTAATTTTCAAAAATTTGCAATTCACAATCCGACTTTTGCTAATGTTGATGTACGGAAATGGAGAGAAACTGGGCTTAAATCAATTATATTTCAGAGAATGGACCTGTCATTGCCGTCTTTGGCGATCGGTTGGTTCATATATCAAATAATGTAACTTTAGCGAAATGGGAGGTAATGGACATGAAATCAATATTTTAATAAGAGAATGGACCCAATATATAGCATTCTTTTATTTTCATTTGGATGAAATATTTTGAGGTTATTTGACTTAAAAGTATTTTCAATTGCTATTCAAAATATGTTGTCTTAGTAACCTAGCATTTGGTTATACTAAAATGATAAGCTGGAAAATGGAAATCCTATAAAAGTTTAATAATAAATAAAAATGAGACATTCTTCCACATGGGTACCAATCATAATTGTTATTTTGCTAATGGCTGGCTTGATGTTGATGACAGAAGTCCAAAAGCCATTGAACTTTTCCAGTTCTTGGCTGCCAGACTGTTTCTCTTGCCGACAGCTTTGTTCATTGATATTTCGACAAGTCAGCTTGTAGGAAATTAAACATAGTGTGCAGTCAAATAAGAAACTATTAATGACTTAAAGACTCGACCAGGCCAAAAAGTCGAAGTACAAGGAACTTGATATTGTTGTTGCTAATCAACCGAGACGGACATTCACAGATCTCGGAGAGCGATACATTGATAAACTGATAAGTAACCTTGACGACAGGTTTATAGACAACCATAACATCTTAATTTTTGTACACTGTACATGTGTGGAAAAATTGAAGACTTGCAATCACTCGGATTTAGAAGAGTCTACTGTAGTAAATGTACTTAATGAAAGACCAACATTGATAACAGCTGTTTAAATGTATCAGAAAAACTTGCTAAGTTATCAGTTTTGTTTTGAACTTGAAGATCAATGAATAAAACAAAATGATTGAAACTGAAATTAATTATTTATTAGCA
Source organism: Ylistrum balloti (assembly GCF_031769215.1). Classification (NCBI taxonomy): domain Eukaryota; kingdom Metazoa; phylum Mollusca; class Bivalvia; order Pectinida; family Pectinidae; genus Ylistrum; species Ylistrum balloti. Next base: position 129,737 of record NW_026782275.1, on the reverse strand, counting down.
AAAACAAGTTAAATATGTGGACTCCGATTTTTCTTTCATGGACTCGCAAATTGTTTGGCTAGCAGTCCCTCGGACCCGCAGTTTTAAAATAGGAGGTAAATCCCTGTGTATAAAAAATTAAAAGAATTTTTGAAAAAGAAGGAAGGGACAAAACTCTTCTCAACTTAAATAACTTGTGCAGTAAATAATTGAGAATATCATGCCAACCTAAATTTAAACATACAAGAAATGTAGGAATGCTAGTGATAATCGTTTGCTATATTTTTGAGTTCTTTCTTACCATGGTGAGCGTATTTATTTATGATACAAAAATATAACTTTATTTTTGTGTGACAAATTTTTTTTTTACTTTTGACATTGATATTTTTTGACAAAACACTTGATTGAAAGGAAAAATGATCTATTGTCAACAAAATTTGTACACGACAGTCTTGTGTAAGCTGCTTTGAATAGTTGCTAATTTGAAAATAAAAGGCATAGTTTTAAACAGTGAATATGCATTTTCTAAAGCAAAACATTTAAGAGCCAACATTGCAAAGAGCAAACTTAAAAGTGATAATGCAACTCAGATTCATAAAGAAGATGGACGTCTCTCAGACTGAAGCATGTCCTAAGTAAACTCTCTATAATCTCACAAACGAACACTTTGGTTTCTATTAATTGAATATTTGAGCAAGCAAAGGTTAAGCAAGTGTTCATTAGAACAAACTTGATGCTGAACCTACTTTGCATTATTTTCTGTAGAGGATTTGATCTCCCATGATCCTTTGTACTGCTCTTACTTCTGAAGAAAACACTGAACTAGTTAGGAACTGCTATGACTACATAAAACATTTTTCTAAGTGTAATTTATGAATTCTTTATAGGAGCTTGCTACCCTGAGGGTTGCCAAGGTGACTGGTGGAGCTGCATCAAAGCTATCTAAAATGTAAGTACTGTAAGTTACATTAACCCAAGAATATGATAATTTCACATATTTGAAACGAAAATTGGAAAAAGAACCTTTCTTGCTGATATCCATGGCAGTAGCCAGCTTGAGTGCTTTATATGACCAAATGGTATTCCCAAAAGTGTTCAAGCATATGGTCTTGTACGTATCCTCTTGTGCATAAGCAATAACATTTTAACATCTGGCTTCAAATGTAGGATGTGATCATCATGACAACAGAAATAAGTGATGTAAACTAGTATCAGATAATCTATGAAGATTTTAAACACTGGATCGATAGGACTGATATTTCTGTTGATCATGATGATTGTTTTACCATCTGAACAAGTGTTTGGTTGAAATTTTTATGCAGTGATATAGTGAAATAGTAAATGTAGAAGACATTATAATCAGGCATTAAAACAAACCGCAAGACAACATTGAAATAAAGTTTGGCCTAAATATCAATTCCATTACATTTATGAAATACTGAGGAAGAGAGCATGTTCATTATCAGGCAGGCCCCACTTGTATAAAACATCTCAACTTGAGATTTCCTCAAGTCGAGATTTTCCTCAGCTAATATCTCCTTGAAAATATCTTGTATGAAAATTCCTCAAGGTATTTCAGGACATCCTAGCCGATGCATTCCTCCTGTTTGTTGAGAAAATTTTATACAAGCCGTTTTTGAGGAGATATCAGCTGAGGAAATCTCAAGTTGAGATGTTTTATACAAGTGGGGCCTGCTCTGTTTTTTTCTAAGCATTTGAACACGTCAGATATGTGGTGGTTGTCAATAATGATTTGTGCTTTATATGACCAAATGGTATTCCCAAAAGTGTTCAAGCATACTGTCTTGTACGTATCCTCTTGTGCATAAGCAGTAACATTTTAACATCTGGCATCAAATGTAGGATGTGATCATCATGACAACAGAAATAAGTGATGTAAACTAGTATCAGATAATCTATGAAGATTTTAAACACTGGATCGATAGGACTGATATTTCTGTTGATCATGATGATTGTTTTACCATCTGAACAAGTGTTTGGTTGAAATTTTTATGCAGTGATATAGTGAAATAGTAAATGTAGAACACATTATAATCAAGCATTAAAACAAACTGCAAGACAACATTGAAATAAACTTTGGCCTAAATATCAATTCCATTACATTTATGAAATACTGAGGAAGAGAGCATGTTCATTATCAGACAGGCCCCACTTGTATAAAACATCTCAACTTGAGATTTCTCCTTGAAAATATCTTGTATGAAAATTCCTCAAGGAATTTCAGGACATCCTAGCCGATGCATTCCTCATGTTCGTTGAGAAAATTTTATACAAGCCGTTTTAGAGGAGATATCAGCTGAGGAAAATCTCGATTTGAGGAAATCTCAAGTTGAGATGTTTTCTACAAGTGGGGCCTGCTCTTTTTTTCTAAGCATTTGAACACATCAGGTATGTGGTGGTTGTCAATAGTGACTAATTTGACATTAAGTGGTCAGAGAAAATGAGGTAGAGAGGGCAAAATGCCTTGTACTTGTAATTTGCATTGTTTTAATGAGTTTCTTTGTACTCTTAATTCTTTCAGTCATATTGTCCGCAAGTCTATTGCCCGTGTGTTGACCGTCATCCATCAAACACAAAAAGAAAACTTGAGGAAATATTACAGGACAAAGCGGTACAAGCCCAAGGATCTTCGCCAAAAGAAGACACGTGCTATTCGTCGTAAGCTCACCGCTTCTGAACTTGCTTTGAAGACAAGAAAGCAGATCAGGAAGAACAGTCTTTATCCCATGAGAAAATATGCCGTAAAAGAATAAATGTCATTTTCAAATAAACCATTGGGGTAAAAAAATGTCTTATGTCTTATGTCTTATTTACCCATTTGATAAGGATACAGAGTGATTGGAAGTGAAATATAGCTATTTTAAGCATGTTTGAACAAGATGAAAATGTTTAAATACCAAAACATCAAAGCTGTATCTCGCATGTTGGGGAAGTCATGATTTTGATGGAAAACAAAATCATAATGATAAGAGGTATATCACAGAGATGTGACAAATAAAAAAATCCCAAATTTTGCACTAATGGATGTGATGCAAGTTATGGCAGGAATTAACATTGGATTCAACAGTAATCTTGTCTTAGTGCTTTTGGTGTGGAAAAGTGTCTTGGTGAAATATAACAGCTGTATCTTTATGCTGGTTTTATATTAAGATTTGATTACACCAAAGTAGGTGGACAGTAATTGATTGGGCAAAATTTTTTTTTTTTCTTTTTTACACCTTTTTTTTAATAAAATATATACCTTATTGATAAGCAGTTATATCGCGTATCGCGTAACAATTTTCTGAAAAGTAGTCATTGATGACAAATCCTAAGGACTTGTCATTACAGAAGAGGTAAAGGTATTACTGGAGTTAACACTACAACAGATGCAGTATTATTCCTTGAGTTAAAACTACAACAGATGCAGTATTATTCCTTGAGTTAACACTACAACAGATGCAGTATTATTCCTTGAGTTAACGCTACAGCAAAGGCAGTGGTAATTCTTGTGTTATCACAAAGTCCGTGGTATTCTTGTTATCACTATGACAGTGGAAGTGGCTTTTCTAGAATTATCAATACAACAGAGGCAGCGAAATTCCTTTAGTTCTCGCTTCAACAGAGGCTGTGGTACTATTTGAGTTACTACTACAACCATGAAAGTTGTATTTCAGGTGTTACCACTACAACAGCGACAGTGGTATTCTTCAAATTATAGCTACAACACTGGCAGTAGTATTTCTGGAGTTATCACTACAACTGATCGCGAGACGGTATTCCTGAAATTATCGCTAAAACAGAGGCAGTGACATTCCTTTACTACCACTTCCAAAGAGGCTGTGGTATTCCTGGAGTTACCACTACAACAAAGGCAGTGGTATTCCTGGAGTTACCACTACAACAGTGGCATTAATATTCCTGCAGTTATCACAACAGCAGCAGAAGTGGTATTCCTAGAATTATCACTACAAAAGAGGTAGATTTATTCCCGGAGTTATCACTACATCATAAAAAGTGGTATTCCTGGAGTTTTCACTTTAGCAGAGGGGGCAGTGTAATGTCTGGAGTCATCACTTGCAGAAGAGGTAGTGGTATTCCTGGAGTTTGCACTAAAACGGCGGCAGTGATAGTTCTGGAGTTTTCACTAAAACAGTGGCAATGGTATTTCTGGTGTTATCACGAAAACAGATGCACTAGTATTCTTGGAGTTATCACTACAATAGCGGAAGTGGTATTCATGGAGTAATCGGAACAACAGTGACATTGGTGTTCCTGGAGTTATCACTAAGACAGTAGAAGTGACTTTTTTTTCGTAATTATCACTACAACATAGTCTGTGGTAGTACTATTTGAGCTACCACCACAACAGCCGTATAGATATATGTGGAGTTATCATTACAACACCGGAAGTGGTATTCCCGATATTTAACACTATAACCGAGACGGTGGTATTCTTTCAATTATCACTACAACAGATGCAGTGTAATTTTTCGAGTGATCACAGAACAGAGGCACTGATATTTCTCGAGAGTTAGCACTAGGCCTATACAAGAGGTGGTGGTATTCCTAGGGTTATTGCTGTAACAGTGTAAGTGGTATTTCTGGAGTTATTACTGCAACAGTGTAAGTGGTATTTCTGGAGTTATCACTGTAACAGTGGTATTTCTGGGGTTATCATGTAACAGTGTAAGTGGTATTTCTGGAGTTATTGCTGTAACAGTGGTATTTCTGGAGTTATTACTGTAACAGTGTAAGTGGTATTTCTGGAGTAATTACTGTAACAGTGTAAGTGGTATTTCTGGAGTTATAACTGTAACAGTGTAAGTGGTATTACTGGAGTTATAACTGTAACAGTGTAAGTGGTATTTCTGGAGTTATTACTGTAACAGTGGTATTTCTGGAGTTATTGCTGTAACAGTGTAAGTGGTATTTCTGGAGTTATTACTGTAACAGTGTAAGTGGTATTACTGGAGGTATCACTGTGACAGTGTAAGTGGTATTTCTGAAGTTATTACTGTGACAGTGTAGGTGGTATTTCTGGAGTTATTACTGTAACAGTGTAAGTGGTATTTCTGGAGTTATCACTGTAACAGTGTAAGTGGTATTTCTGGAGTTATCACTGTAACAGTGTAAGTGGTATTACTGGAGTTATTACTGTAACAGTGTAAGTGGTATTTCTGGAGTTATTACTGTAACAGTGTAAGTGTTATTTCTGGGGTTATTACTGTAACAGTGTAAGTGGTATTTCTGGAGTTATTACTGCAACAGTGTAAGTGGTATTTCTGGAGTTATCACTGTAACAGTGGTATTTCTGGGGTTATCATGTAACAGTGTAAGTGGTATTTCTGGAGTTATTGCTGTAACAGTGGTATTTCTGGAGTTATTACTGTAACAGTGGTATTTCTGGAGTAATTACTGTAACAGTGTAAGTGGTATTTCTGGAGTAATTACTGTAACAGTGTAAGTGGTATTTCTGGAGTTATAACTGTAACAGTGTAAGTGGTATTACTGGAGTTATAACTGTAACAGTGTAAGTGGTATTTCTGGAGTTATTACTGTAACAGTGGTATTTCTGGAGTGATTGCTGTAACAGTGTAAGTGGTATTTCTGGAGTTATTACTGTAACAGTGTAAGTGGTATTACTGGAGTTATAACTGTAACAGTGTAAGTGGTATTTCTGGAGTTATCACTGTAACAGTGTAAGTGGTATTACTGGAGTTATTACTGTAACAGTGTAAGTGGTATTTCTGGAGTTATAACTGTAACAGTGTAAGTGGTATTTCTGGAGTTATTACTGTAACAGTGTAAGTGGTATTTCTGGAGTTATCACTGTAACAGTGTAAGTGGTATTTCTGGAGTTATTACTGTAACAGTGTAAGTGGTATTACTGGAGTTATTACTGTAACAGTGTAAGTGGTATTTCTGGAGTTATTACTGTAACAGTGTAAGTGTTATTTCTGGGGTTATTACTGTAACAGTGTAAGTGGTATTTCTGGAGTTATTACTGTAACAGTGTAAGTGGTATTACTGGGGTTATTACTGTAACAGTGTAAGTGGTATTTCTGGAGTTATTACTGTAACAGTGTAAGTGGTATTACTGGAGTTATTACTGTAACAGTGTAAGTGTTATTTCTGGGGTTATTACTGTAACAGTGTAAGTGGTATTTCTGGAGTTATTACTGTAACAGTGTAAGTGGTATTACTGGAGTTATTACTGTAACAGTGTAAGTGGTATTTCTGGAGTTATTACTGTAACAGTGTAAGTGTTATTTCTGGGGTTATTACTGTAACAGTGTAAGTGTTATTTCTGGGGTTATTACTGTAACAGTGTAAGTGGTATTTCTGGAGTTATTACTGTAACAGTGTAAGTGGTATTTCTGGAGTTATTACTGTAACAGTGTAAGTGGTATTTCTGGAGTTATAACTGTAACAGTGTAAGTGGTATTTCTGGAGTAATTACTGTAACAGTGTAAGTGGTATTTCTGGAGTTATTACTGTAACAGTGGTATTTCTGGGGTTATTACTGTAACAGTGTAAGTGGTATTTCTGGAGTTATTACTGTAACAGTGTAAGTGGTATTACTGGAGTTATTACTGTAACAGTGTAAGTGTTATTTCTGGAGTTATCACTGTAACAGTGGTATTTCTGGGGTTATCATGTAACAGTGTAAGTGGTATTTCTGGAGTTATCACTGTAACAGTGTAAGTGGTATTTCTGGAGTTATTACTGTAACAGTGGTATTTCTGGAGTTATAACTGTAACAGTGTAAGTGGTATTTCTGGAGTTATAACTGTAACAGTGTAAGTGGTATTACTGGAGTTATTACTGTAACAGTGTAAGTGGTATTTCTGGAGTTATTACTGTAACAGTGTAAGTGGTATTTCTGGAGTTATTACTGTAACAGTGTAAGTGGTATTTCTGGAGTTATCACTGTAACAGTGGTATTTCTGGGGTTATCATGTAACAGTGTAAGTGGTATTTCTGGAGTTATTACTGTAACAGTGGTATTTCTGGAGTTATAACTGTAACAGTGTAAGTGGTATTTCTGGAGTTATAACTGTAACAGTGTAAGTGGTATTACTGGAGTTATAACTGTAACAGTGTAAGTGGTATTTCTGGAGTTATTACTGTAACAGTGGTATTTCTGGAGTTATTGCTGTAACAGTGTAAGTGTTATTTCTGGAGTTATTACTGTAACAGTGTAAGTGGTATTTCTGGAGTTATTACTGTAACAGTGGTATTTCTGGAGTTATTGCTGTAACAGTGTAAGTGGTATTTCTGGAGTTATTGCTGTAACAGTGTAAGTGGTATTTCTGGAGTTATTACTGTAACAGTGTAAGTGGTATTTCTGGAGTTATTGCTGTAACAGTGTAAGTGGTATTTCTGGAGTTATTACTGTAACAGTGTAAGTGGTATTTCTGGAGTTATTACTGTAACAGTGTAAGTGGTATCTCTGGAGTTATTACTGTAACAGTGTAAGTGGTATTTCTGGAGTTATTACTGTAACAGTGTAAGTGGTATTTCTGGGGTTATTACTGTAACTGTATTACTGGAGGTATAACTGTAACAGTGTAAGTGGTATTACTGGAGGTATCACTGTGACAGTGTAAGTGGTATTTCTGGGGTTATCATTCTATCAGGGACAGTTTACAATAGAGATTTATATGGAAATCACATTCCTGTGTGTATCTATGTTATATGTTTATCACAAATAGTGATTTTTTTTAGATTAATCATCTTCAACTACACAAAGAAAATGTAAATACATTAGATGATAATAAAAATGAGAACGAAAATTTGAGACGGACAAGAAGTTTTATTAAAATATATACAAAACATCTCATCTTTCGAATTATTCTAAAAATATTATCAGAAAAAAATGGGACCAAGACTAAACATCTGCGTAATTGTACAATTTGTGAGAGGTTGTGATGACCACTCCGTGCGCGACTGATATGACCAACTGAAAGATTTCTAATTACTGAGATGACCACTCCGTGCACGACAGATGTCACCAACTGAAAGATCATAACATTAAGGTGAGAAATTCTATAAAAAGGACTTGGGAAACGACTCCTGGTAATATGAACTGTACCAATAAAATAAACGCAAGGAATTTTTGAGGGATATTGTCGTGTCAATCAAAAATGTTACTTAAACTTGTTTTAATAGCAACTGATCAGTGGTGGTCTCTTGAAAAATTAAAAAAAAACCCACTATTTTACAAGTAAAAAAGGCACACAAGTGAAGCACATTTTATACAAATTTAGAGTAAAAAAATAAACTGAATTATACAGCTGTATCGTCCTTCTAAGAGGTAAGAAATGGACACTTTGCAACTGTGTGCGGGCCTGTCAAATGTAAGTTTACAAGTGACAACATAAGATCTCGTTTGTGCACGAGCTTGACAAATGTAAGTTAAGACATAAGATCTCGTCTGTGTACGAGCTTGACATAACAACATAAGATCTCGTCTGTGTACGAGCTCGACAAATGTAAGTTAAGACATAAGATCTCGTCTGTGTACGAGCTCGACAAATGTAAGTTAAGACATAAGATCTCGTTTGTGTACGAGCTCGACAAATGTAAGTTAAGACATAAGATCTCGTTTGTGTACGAGCTCGACAAATGTAAGTTAAGACACAAGATCTCGTTTGTGTACGAGCTCGACAAATGTAAGTTAAGACATAAGATCTCGTTTGTGTACGAGCTCGACAAATGTAAGTTAAGACATAAGATCTCGTTTGTGTACGAGCTTGACATAACAACATAAGATCTCGTCTGTGTACGAGCTCGACAAATGTAAGTTAAGACATAAGATCTCGTTTGTGTATGAGCTTGACATAACAACATAAGATCTCGTTTGTGTACGAGCTCGACAAATGTAAGTTAAGACATAAGATCTCGTCTGTGTACGAGCTTGACATAACAACACAAGATCTCGTTTGTGCACGAGCTTGACAAATGTAAGTTAAGACATAACAACATAAGATCTCGTTTGTGCACGAGCTTGACAAATGTAAGTTAAGACATAACAACATAAGATCTCGTTTGTGCACGAGCTTGACAAATGTAAGTTAAGACATAACAACATAAGATTTCGTTTGTGCACGAGCTTGACATAACAACATAAGATCTCGTTTGTGCACGAGCTTGACAAATGTAAGTTAAGACATAACAACATAAGATCTCGTTTGTGCACGAGCTTGACAAATGTAAGTTAAGACATAACATAAGATTTCGTTTGTGCACGAGCTTGACAAATGTAAGTTAAGACATAAAAACATAAGATCTCGTTTGTGTACGAGCTTGACAAATGTTAGTTAAGACATAACAACTTAAGATCTCGTTTGTGTACGAGCTCGGCAAATGTAAGCATACAAGAGAACACGTTGCCATTTTGTTTGTGTACGAGACTGTTGAACGAAAGCTGTATATGAGCATGCAAACGTAAATTTACTGGTGAATAGTTTGCCGTCTTGTTGGTGTAAGAGGATTGCAAATCTAAGCTTACCGGTGAACACGCTGGAACTTGTGTCCAGAAACACGTTTCCATAATGTAACCGCAACAATGAGCTTATTTTTGTTTTAAGGTGACCAAAATATGATAGATATTTGTATCATTTCGAACAGAAACCAAAAAGCAAACATTCAAGATAGCTGTACCAGACTAAAACTATAATTTATTCAGAAGGACTGTATGGATGATGACATACAAATATCCGGAATGTCGAGCTATCCTGGAAAGATAGTGCAAATTTCCTAGGGAATATTTTGATGGTCAGTGATTGCATGACGCGACTAATGCATTACAATGAATGACTTTAGTTTTCATGATGAAAATCAACTTACTGTTTACTATTAATGGTGCACCCTTGTTTCCGTCTTCATATACTCGGTACACTTTGATTTACTCATGCGCAAAATATATCTGATTACTGTACATAAAAAAAAACTTTATGATGTATGCTTTGTTAAATATTGTAAGGATTAATGAACAGGCGTAAATGATTATTGTACTTCACACTATTTAAGCAAAGATGATGAAAAAAGCCAATACGACCAGCATAAGGATAACAGATAGAACATTTGATGTTATTTTCCATCGTCGACTTTCCTGTATAGACAACATGTCCTTACGTTGAATCTGATGGGACGACAGAGTCTCCCTGTTTTGATCAGTTCCACATATCCAATTTATCACCAGCCATGCACAAAAAGCACACTTAGAGTAATCTGAAAGATAATATTAAGTATCGATTATTAGTTATATTTTTTTAAACAATAATTTTATTTCCAGAAAAAAGATACAACGATATCACATACATTGTCTTCGAGCAGGAAAGCTCTCTTACTTCATTCATTTCGCTTACACCAGAATTACACACACTTTCTTATATTATTCACATTACACATTATTTTTAAATAATGAAGATGATATAAAAGAAAATAAAGGTCGAAAGCTAAATAAATAAATAATGAGAAGAAAAGGAAAAGTTTTTAGCGCATTTAGAGCTACCCTTATAATAATAGTCAAAGGGAATAACCCCATTAAAAAGTCACGCTTGGACGTCGCCACGTGGAGCGAGCATCGGCAACCTGCTTATAATTAATTCAATGTAATTTATAGATGAAGAATCATATTGTCGCGTTGATGCATATCGAAAGTACATATACATCAATTAGAAAGCTGTTAAAAGGCGGTGGATTACATGCATTTTATATTCTATTTTTCGACAAGCGAGTTTACGTGAAAAGAATATTACAGTAATACGCCACAGCGCAACACTAATCTTAATTGTAAAATATGTATTTTAAGATACCAACCGTCGTCTGTCTTGCTGTGGGGATCGTCTTCTGTGGGTTTTTCCTGGTCGTTCTGTTCTTCACACTCGCAAACGTCTTCCATATTTTCCGATTCACCATTCAGGTCGTTTGCATCGAGTCGCAGTTTTTGATTCTCTATGAAATCCAGCGACTCTGTCTCCAAACTGATCTCGTCCCTGTTGTTTGAATGTTTATCATCTTTTTGCCTCTCCCATATAGCAATGTCTAGACGCTTTTTCTTGCTGTGTCTTGTCCAGAAAGTGAGACGATGCAGCTGCAACAATGCACGCATAATATGTGAGACTCTCAAGCAATTCGCCTTTTTTTTAATTATTCATGCAATTTGCTTTTTATTATTCTTGAGTTATAATAATTTGATTTTCAAGTAATTTTTATTGTCGTAAACGCCATGGCTACATCTTGATATTGTTTTCAATCAACTTGCATTTTCAGTAACACTACTACGACCTAATGCAAATTTTCACAAACCCTGCTGAACAATAGATATATTTAGATTTAAATATCATTGAACAGTCACTATCCGCTTTTATCACACTGCAAAAAAAGCTATGTAGTAAAAAATGTATTTTGCGCTCTTGTAATATTACCCAGCGGATATGTGATTGGGTGAAACTTCCCATTGTTCCTATAATGCTCTCTTTCATGAGTATTTGCAAAAGTATACGATAAACAGAATCTTACATTCGTTTCCATTTCATGAGATTTATGATTGAAACTCGTCACGATTATTTTGAATTTCATTTCACCTGAGACTCGATGAATAAAACAGTCTTGTGTTATAGATCTCTTATATATGAAAGCCTAAAAAGGTCAAATTAAGCGAACAAAGTCGTAATAGCGCCTTTCAAAAATCGAAATAACGCCTCTCAAAAGTCGTAATTACACGTAATGATTTCATATTTTATCCCCTCGAAATTTGACCTTTCTAGGCTTTCGTACTTATAAATGTAAACTCATGCAAGATAATTGTTACTATTTTTACACAGTGACTTAAATCATCACTGGCGTCATACTGTGGTACCTACACAGTCGCTAGGTATAGGTTTGGTAAGTAAACTGACGACCACGGCTGTAGCACCAGTGAGTCCAAACAAAAAGCAGGAGAAGTAAAGGTAGTGGAAGTCCTTGATAACACCAGGCCGAGGATCGGGTCCAGGATCTCCACATTTTGGAGTGGTGTATGAGTACTGCACGATGAATCGTACCATACCCATCAACATGCCAACAAGGAGACCGAAAAAAGCGCCCTGGAAAAACGAGAAACCATATATATATTTGTGACTTCTAAAGCTTTTTTACAAGAACTGCAAAGCGTTCTTTAAGTTACCTAAACAACAAATATTCACGATATACGAGTATGATACAATGGTTTAGTTTGTTTTGTACAATGCGTAAAGCTTATAAAATATTGGTTAACAATAGAACCCACAGGTTTGTCGTTTTGATATTGTTTTTCACCTTTTCATTGAGCCGAGACCAGAATAAGCCGAGCAGGAAGATACAACAGATCGGAGGCTGGGTAAAGCTGGACACTTCTTGTATGTACACAAAGAGTTCACTGCCCTCAGAAGCCCGTATGACGGGGACCCAGATAATACTGATGACCACCAACAAGAGAACGGACACCCTGTGTTAGAAAAATATATAGGATTACTTTCGACGAGATATATGAGTATTCCATTGTCATTAGGCTGGACACCATGTGTTACAAAAGTATACAGGATTACTTTCGACGAGATATTCAGGTGTTCAGTAAACCACATGCAAATAAATATTCCTTTATAATCATGCTGGGCACCATGTGTTAGAAAAGTATACAAGATCCCTTACAGCGAGATATGTTAATGTCATGAATTTATTATACACTTATTTTGCTATCAACGGATATCTTCACGGACAAAATGTATTGGAGAAAAACCCAGAATATGTTATGTCAGTATCGACACCTACGGAATACTAGTAAGTTATGTCAGGATTATTCAATAGCACGGATAGCTGGACGGACACCATGGGTAAGAGAAACATACGGAATACTAGTATGTTATGTCAGGATTATTAAATAGGCAGGATACATGGATGGACAGCATTTGGTAGAGAAATTTACAGGATGCATTATGACAGGGTCATTCAACAGGGCAGATACCTGGACGAAAATATTTTGATATAGAAGTACACTGTATACCGGATCATTTATTGCTCTGTCAAGACTTGTTATTGAACTGAGGTTTTCTTTCCAATGAAAAGCAATCAGTGTGATCCAGTGGCTGGAGAGAGCACTTCTACATGATAATAATCTTACCCCCTATTACTAAGCAATAGCATTTTAACTTCGTTCAAAATTTATCTAGCTATGTCTGTCTGTCGTTATCAGTTTTGCATTAAATGACGCAAAAAGAATTTGGTTCAGTGGAACAAACAAGTGATCCCGGCAGGATCTTGGCGCCCACCAGTGTTTGGTTTTCATTTGTTTATTAAAAGTTTAATCTTTTCCCTTCTTTTTTTCTTCTTTCCTCTTACTTGCTCTTAACTATACGAAATTTGAGAATTCCTCTCAAGAAATGGCTTCAATAATCTTCATCTGTTTAATGAGAGATGGTCAGCTTTCAGCATTTTGTTTATCTAATCGTCCCAATACTTCCCAAGAAAAGGCAATAACAAAACTTTCTTTGTCAAAATTCGCCATGGCCACCTATTGGCCATGATGTTTTTCGAATCAATCAGAAAGTAGAACAATGTACATCGAGGGACCAAGCATTCTCGATACTCCAGGGATTACGACCACTTTCGCTCTCTGAACCAAGGGGAACTTACATATAAAATTTGAAAAAGATCATCCAGTACTTCACAAGAAATAGTGATAACAAGAATTATATGAGGACTGAGGGACGGACCACAGACACCAGGCGATCGCCCACGATCTGATAGTTATGGACTAGAAGTGGAAATATAAATTTTTATATTAGACTAAGACCAAGGTGGATTAGAATGAAAAGGGTTTGAATATCCTTTACTATTGAAGCTATCGATGTCCAGACCTGCCGATAATCATAATCTCAAGTTCTGAAGCGGACTTCCGTATCTTGGTCCAGATATCCATGGCGAAAATAGTGCTGCTACTGTTAAATATTGAGGTTAGCGAAGACATCAGACCAGCTAACATCACAGCCAGCATCATTCCGCGCGCTCCTGTAGATACACAAGTTCCTCTTAATAACAACTGATATTTACAACAGTTTATTTTGTAAATAAGAAACTGATAATATGATCATTTTAGCACAGAATGTAAACATTGAGCTTTCCTTGTTTTATATAGATCACACTTCAGATATCTAAGAGGCGTAACAGAGTATATTACCATTTATACACTTTAAGTAGTTTGGTATTTAATACCGTTTGGCATTGTACTGATGATGAGTTAGAAATGCTCCTGTCTTACCTTTGGCACGAGATTGGTAATGAATAACAGGTATTTGTGCATTATCTGGGGGCGTAAAGATGATGACGATCATGTAAGGGTATGAATGATGACGAGGTAGGTGTGTTACCGTGAATCATGAGTTTGGTGACGAGTATAAGGTATTGTGAGCTGCATCAGGATAAGGGGTTGATGAAGAGGGTAAGGTATTGTGAGCTGCATCAGGATGAGAGGTTGATGACGAGTATAAGGTATTGTGAGCTGCATCAGGATAAGAGGTTGATGACGAGTATAAGGTATTGTGAGCTGCATCAGGATAAGAGGTTGATGACGAGTATAAGGTATTGTGAGCTGCATCAGGATGAGAGGTTAATGACGAGTATAAGGTATTGTGAGCTGACTCAGAATAAGAGGTTGATGAAGAGTGTAAGGTATTGTGAGCTGCATCAGGATAAGAGGTTGATGACGAGTATAAGGTATTGTGAGCTGACTCAGAATAAGAGGTTGATGAAGAGTGTAAGGTATTGTGAGCTGCATCAGGATGAGAGGTTGATGACGAGTATAAGGTATTGTGAGCTGCATCAGGATGAGAGGTTGATGACGAGTATAAGGTATTGTGAGCTGCATCAGGATAAGAGGTTGATGACGAGTATAAGGTATTGGGAGCTGACTCAGAATAAGAGGTTGATGAAGAGTGTAAGGTATTGTGAGCTGACTCAGGATAAGAGGTTGATGACGAATACAAGGTATTGTGAGCTGCATCATGATAAGAGGTTGCTGACTAGTATAAGGTATTGTGAGCTGCATCAGGATAAGAGGTTGATGACGAGTATAAGGTATTGTGAGCTGCATCAGGATGAGAGGTTGATGACGAGTATAAGGTATTGGGAGCTGCATCAGGATAAGAGGTTGATGACGAGTATAAGGTATTGTGAGCTGCATCAGGATGAGAGGTTGATGACGAGTATAAGGTATTGGGAGCTGACTCAGAATAAGAGGTTGATGAAGAGTGTAAGGTATTGTGAGCTGCATCAGGATAAGAGGTTGATGACGAGTACAAGGTATTGTGAGCTGCATCATGATAAGAGGTTGCTGACTAGTATAAGGTATTGTGAGCTGCATCAGGATAAGAGGTTGATGACGAGTATAAGGTATTGTGAGCTGCATCAGGATGAGAGGTTGATGACGAGTATAAGGTATTGGGAGCTGACTCAGAATAAGAGGTTGATGAAGAGTGTAAGGTATTGTGAGCTGCATCAGGATAAGAGGTTGATGACGAGTATAAGGTATTGTGAGCTGCATCAGAATAAGAGGTTGGTGACGAGTACAAGGTATTGTGAGCTGCATCAGGATAAGAGGTTGGTGACGAGTATAAGGTGTTGTGAGCTGCCTTATACTCGGATAAGAAGTTGATCATGATGTAGAGGTATTGCCAGTTGTGTGAGGCCATAAGTTGACGGTGAGTTAGAAGAATTGCTTGTTACCTGGTGGCATGAGATTGATGACGAGTGAAGGATACGCTATATTGCTGCAGCCTGTGGTACTGCCGCACACTTCTACACATGTTTCGGTATCAGCACAGGCGACCGTATCTATTAAAAACATAACGTTTAGGATAGATAAAGTTGATCGTGTAAAATATACAACCTATCAATATTCCATCCGTAGTTCACAAAATACAATAAAACCTGAGGTTTTGATGAAGGTTTTCAATCTTTTTGTAATTTCTGGGAAATTCGAATAGCTTAGCGATGCCCGTTAACATTAAATCTCTTTGTATGTCGCAGACCCTTCTGATATGTTTTCTGTGAATAGTATAAGTATGAACACGAGACTGTTTAACTCGGTATATACGTGTTTTGCACAGGACAGGTCAGTATCATCCGGACAGAAATGAAAAGGAAAGCCTTTTCTAGTGGTCACGACAGCTGAACTGCACTTCTTTGCTCTCTTGCACTCACTACTCAGTAAAATGAGAGTGCCAAGTATTAGCTTCCTCCGTTGAGTATTTTTGCAAGTACTTCAGTTTGTTAAATGCCATTCACAATTGTGTTCTGAAAGCTAAACATTACAGAATGGAGGGGCGCTTTGGCAATTAGTCAACACTTTTAGAGCGTGCCAGGTTCAGACGTCATCATTCAGGCCCCAGACGGGTTCAGTCGCTGGCCAGATTTAGTAGCTGCATAATGCAAGATTTATTGTATAAATATACATGTAGGTTGTTTTATACCAAAACAAATGTTGGAATATATATTCAAATATCATTTGGAAAACGAAAAAAAGCTTGTTTATGTAATCAGAGAGTGTAAATGACCAATTATGTTGTTTGCTAACTGATATACCAAAGTACAAAATAGCGTAAACAGTAATACAAGTCACTCGAATCTATTTACTTGTTTCGCCCTTTGTTATATATTTTTCATTGATTGCGTGACTTTTTAGGGAAAACCTTGGGACAATTAAGTATTTAAGAAAAATTACCTCATAAGTATTTTTTAGATCGAAGTCTTTAGTATTTTCACATTGGTCCTTGACATACCTAGCTTATGTTTACACGTGAGCATTGCTATTACCCTTCTAGATCATAGGACTATTTGTGTAGTTGTTTAAACATGTTTAATCAGGTTTACATCCGTACTAACATGCATGCTGTTTAGCTTCACTGTAAATACCATCTTTCTAGGCCGAGCATATCTTTGGAACGTAATTCCGTTTTATCCTCATATGTATGTTTCATGAACAAATGCGATTTTGTAAATTATCCGAGCTACAAATTCTGTATAATTCATACTTCGAATAACACTATGAAACACTTCACCACCACGAAATCGATTGTAAATCTGCATTAAAATGATATGCATTAAGCTAAGGAACTGCTGTTTCAGGTAGATGCTAACTTGGATAATTCATCTTAAGTACAAGCAGACATTGCCTATCCATTTGACGGACAAAATAAAATATATACCACATTTCCTTCAGTCATCTGGTGTCACACTAAAGGCATATCGAAATGTTTCATTCTGAAGCACGTTCAAGGTGACGGTACCACCAATCAAAGATATTTACAATCACCAAAACCGTAAAATATTTAAAATCTATCTGTAAGCATTTTCTAACCTAACTGTAAATGGTATACAACTCGTTTCGAAGTTTTTCATAGAATATTTTATCTATCGCTGTTTGCAGATTCGTACAAAGTACTGAAATCGACAGCGGAAGAATAAAATTAAGTTTGTTGTTGTTAATGCTTCGTTGAAAAGAAATTGATATCTATGTACTGTTAATATAACCAACACAAGTGTAATAGACTTTGGCCTATCACAATTGCATTTCACTGAAAGATCAATTCCCATAGTATTGCATTTGAATCATGACAATAGACAATGATGTTTGATTTGGTGTAGAAAAGTTACGATGATGCAATGGAAAATAGAAGTGCCTCGTTGTCTTGTAAACATACCCGGGAAAAGGATTCGAGCAATCATTCCCGGGAACACAAACAGAAATAGAGGAAGCACCTTCAGAAATCCGCAGAATATGGTCCCGGCTTTGGCGTGGTCGAATGACTTAGCAGCTAGCGCTCTTTGTACAATAACCTAGGATAATCAAATATTTACAGAGAGTAAACTGACATTCACATCATTTTACAATGAAACTATATATAAACATAAGTATCTATTATCATATGCTTCTCTACAAAGAAAATTATAATACAAAATTGATAAGAACAGAGAACAACAATCTATTATAATGTACAGATCAGGTTAGCCGGGCTATAGGTTTTTAATGAAGCAGAAAAAATAAAAATGGTCGAATAATATTCTGTCATATTATTTATTAAAATATTTTTAAAATATCAATAATGTGGACAAAAATATGCTTTGCCACATGTTTTATCGTCGCTTTTCAAGCAATTGACGAACTCCAACACACGAATAGGGATTAATAAAATGAGCATAACGCTGTACCTATCCCTAGTCACCACCACCACCACATAATATACCTGATCCGAACACCAGTACCATATGGAATTGATTGACAGACCGATTATCCCCGGCCAAGGTAGATCTCCTGTTGTCGGATTGCGGAATAAGTGCATGTAATCATCACGTGGTTTTCCACACGTCGAGTTGTTGTTTAATGAATTATTAGCTATGGAATACGGATACTTGTCAACCATACCGCTGAAGCCACCGACCTCCACAAAACCTGCAATATATCAAAATCACCGAATACTATGGAAGCCGTTAATATGTTCATACATTTTCACAATTGAACTGTAAATGGTAGCATTGAATTTAATTGTTACTCTTTAATTAAGTCACAAGCCATGGACGTAATAGAGCTAAACGTTCATAAGTGAATTGTATCGTTGTTATAGCGCTTTTTAAAAACGTTTAACCTTCTCTTATAACTAACCATTGGCGACATGTCTTTATTAATCACTTGACATGAAAAACCATATTTCGGTAAAGTAAGGTTTTCATTGCGTGCAAATACGCTAATTTCTTACACATATTGGATTCCAACCTCTGAAGAGCTGAAAGCATTACAGAATTCTTCTATGAAACCAGGAACCGTATTCACGAAACCGTTCTCATGCTCAAGCATAGATTTAGTACTCAAGTCTTGTATCTTGTTTTAGTTAGAAATGAATAAGAAAGGCTAATTTTGTCAAAGATTTATAAATATTTTGAAAAGACTTTTGAATGCTATATTCAATGTCTATATTTGACATTTGTTTTATAGGATATGATTCAGGTGAAATAAGAAAAAATTATCTTGAATACAAAATCTATGCTTGAGCATGAGAACGATTTCATGCACACGGACTCTGTTCTTTCTCAAACTTACTAAGGATCATAAGGACTGTTGCACCGATGATCATGATGATGGTTTGTACGAAGTCTGTCCACATCACGGCTGTCAGCCCTCCTGAATAAAACAAAAACTACTTATAAACATACATTTTGACAGAAGATATCAGGCATTCTGGAACATTTGATATATATCGTGATTCACTTACCTGTGATGGTGAATATTGCCGCCACACCTAGCAGGAGCAAGATCGACCAATAGATGTCCCATTTGAGTGACTGTTCGATGAAGATGGCACCAGCATACAGGTCGGCCTGAAGAATTACAATAAAAACGAAAGTTATTTAATAAAACACAGCTTTTCTCCTCGATTCATATAATCTTCTAGCTTGATTTATTCGTCATCGATTTATCTAAATTACAGGATGAAATTTGCAATTCTCATTCAGATGTCGCCCCGAAATAAATCTCAAACACAAACAGATATCATGAAGTCCCTTTGGCTAAATTTCGTATGCTTAGCATATGACAGTCAACTGTTTCATGTACAAGAGAGAAGACGTCCCGATAGAAATGCTTACAGATATCTTGGTGAATATATAAACAAGCAAGGCGAGCACTGCAAGGGAAATTTGTATCCTCTGACCTCCAAATCTACGTTGGAGGTATTCTGGCATGGTGTAAACCTATAACACAGAGCATAAAAACGACACTCAAACACAAAATCCACTTGATTATCTTAACTTAAGGTAAAGCTATGGCGTAATCAAAAGAAAACGAAAGACAACATGTTATACCGATATTCCAGATACTAAGTGGGGATAAGATGATCGGGAAAGTAAGATACTTATAATTACACTCTGCTATGTATATCACAGTTACTATATCGTAAGATTTTAAAATTTCCATATCGCAAGGGATTTGTACACGAAAACAACAATCAGTTGTCAGCATTGGTGATTACAGATCATGTCCATTTGAGGAATGTGCTTACGTAAGGCATCGATTTGTCACCATTCTGACATGAATATTGAAAACACCTTGCCATCACACATTGGTGTTATCGATCCCATTGTCTATACAAAGTAAGCATGATTTTTTACACTTTAAAAGATTTCCTATGTGTATACCATTTACCATATTATGGACTATAATTTTGCTGTAAATATTGTTTCGTTGAAACAGGAATACTGATAATGTGTATAAGGTATATTGCTTATCATAACTCTGCTTTGTCCAATGTATGGATTAGTTATTCGATGTTTGAGGAATCATAAGTCTGTTACCTAGAAAAGCAATTGTCTTCTATTTTATCTTATATAACTTCAAACTATTACGAAATTTCTTTCTGTTTCTTTTATGCCAAATATGACAAATATGCCGTTTGTCACACGGTATCGATATCACTAGGTTACAAAGGTTAAACTACATTGTCGGTTAACATCTCAACATCTACATACCTGTCATGATGTTATGATTGAATTACAAACAGATCTTTATCTTATATTTGCCAAACAATCACAAGAAAGTTCTTTGTTTGAATGTATGTCATAACCTTCATACATGATTCAGTGTAACACACCAGCTTGACATTCAATTTTGCTCTCTCAACCAAAACCTTTTACCTTGATAATGGTACTTACTCCTGAGGCTATATATACCGGCAGGAAGATATACCCAAGGAGCAGCATGATGTACAGGGCCTTGTAGATGTAACAAAAAATAACAGCATTAGTTTCATACACTATGGTAACATGGGTGCTAATTACGAGCATTGCATACAGGGCCCAGAAGATAATTCAATAATAATTCGTCTTATCAAGTCTCCGAAAGTTCGGTTGATGTAGGAAATATTCAGAGAGAATCTCTGAATTAACATTCAACATAGAAGTACATATCAATATGATTCTGGAGAAGTGATAACGACAGAATAAACACAAAGACATTTATAAAAAATTTAACTGCAATCCGACTCCTTCTCAAGATGTAAGATATTAACATAAATAATGTAGATCGATCACAAAAATACGTCTTGTCAAAATCCGTTCTCTACTTATGATATATTGCCTGTAGCTATTGGTTTCTGTTTCGTCTTCTGTTCTTCTATTAAAAGATGTGAATCTGTAAGCTATGAAAATAAATGAATTCGATAGACGATGAAAAATAAATGAATAGAGAGGCTATTAAAATAAATTAATCTGAAAGCTATAAAACAATTTAATCTGAAGGCTTTCGGTATATATCAGTATATATCTGGAGGCTATAACTGAAGGCTATTAAAATCGATGAAGCTGAACGCTGCAGACTGAAAGATATGCGATATCATATCCCTTAGATGAATTGATAAATAAAAACGTGCTTTGCTAGTTGTGTTTCTGATCACTCAAAGAAAACATAAGTGTTGGAGTTGCTGGTTATTACAAATGCCTCATTATCTGTCCTCTCCAACGTCTGTCGCACAGATAATTTTAACACAAGTAGCAGTTTTTAGTTAACACATCCATACGGATGTACATATAGCTGAGCAATCTGGGTCATTTTGAGGCAGTGCGTTCTTATAAAGTGCAAGGTCTACTGTTGTCTGGGACTCTGATGCATGTGATACTTATTGGTTAACAGAACAATTTAAGTAACAAATGTTGTTCTATCCATGAAACTTATGTGCCTACATTGATATGTCTAAAATATTTAAACTAGACATAATGATATACTTACATTGAGTTCGTATAAACCTATAGCTATGCCTGAAGCTGCACCGGAACCAGCAAGTCCTACAAAGTGTATACTCCCTATGTTACTTGCGAAGAGAGACGCTCCAGTCTGCACAAAAAAGACATAAAACATAGGAGCACTCAGGATACTAGCAAATCCGTAATAAACACATCACAGTAAGGATAGCTTTATGATAATACAAAAACAAAATATCTTGCAACATTTTTCTTTAAACAGACCTAAAAGCACAAGCGAAGCAGAATAGATATGTGATTTCAAATCCTGAAAGTAAGAGCCAGACAAATTACAAAGGCGTGGTTCGTTGGCAACCTTATCATGCCTAAAATTCATTTTTAGCAGTATCTGTAAAATAATTTAAAGTCGCGCCTTTAACACAAAAGACTCGTAGCTCTGAAGAGACCATTATTCCTACAGATTGGCTAATAACCCCTGCATGTCCATATTGTTTAGATAAATGCCCCCCTACACACACACCCACACACATACCCTTTGTTTGAAAGCTAGGGTAAGACATTTTCCGGATGCAGGGGCCACTCCTCTACTAAAACTTAATAAGGCATCATTCTACTTTCTTTTTTGAATCAACATAGAATTGCCAATTGCATTGCGTAAACTTACATAACTGAGTATCCCGTGGTATACGATATATCCAAGTTGACGTTGACATCGGAGATAAACATAATGAATGGGAACACTTTCTTTGTTCGGTTATCAGTATGATCCTATTACCTCATTATCCAGAAATATCGTATTGTTACACTTTATGTGCAGAAGTTCATGGTACATAGTAAAGTTGTAAAATAAATTCTGAAGTCATGAACTCTACTTGAATCCAGAATTAAGAGAATTTCAGATAATATTTTTAAGATGTTTCAGAGATGTGTATCAATATGAATAAAAGTACAGTAAATCTCACTTGTGTCGAACACGCTTGAATCGAATACATCGTATAAGTCGAAAGTTTTGTTCAGTCCCGATTTCTTTAGCTTAGTAAATTAAAGACGGATGATTCGAACACCGTTGAGTCGAATACTGCGTTTGTGTCAAATATAATTAGTTCCATCCTTTCTAAATTCTACCAACTTCTTTTTGTGTCGAATTTTTTCAGGCGTAGCCATGTTTCAGTTAAAAAGTGTGATCGGTCAGCCGTATCGGTGTTAACGAGCCCTATTGTACTTTTCGATCGAACATTAATCATTGCTTTTAAACAGATGCATAGGTGAAAGTTAGAACTTACACAGAATTAGGGAACCAAACTTATACAAAGTTTTCTTTTTTTCTATGTTACGGTTACGCTTTTACGGTGCGGACGTTATGCTTCATTTATGTTTTCGCGGCCTTCACCTTTTTGTAACCCACCTCAACGCTATCGATGTTACGCATTCATTGAGTCTTATTTCAAAACCTTGTTCACGAGACGTGTTGATCTTTAGGATATAAATATGAGTACAAAATGTGTATTACATAAGGTGTCGGTTTCACCTATTTATGTGTATGTGAGTGGGTGGTATCCTCGCGTTTTGCATTACATTCTTTGTTTTATATATTCGTACTTACGACGGTTTATTGAAATAACAGACATCTTTAGTGTATAAAAAACACAAAAATAGTTTAAGTTGTAACTTATCCATTACTGTCACGTCATGCTACGAGACACGAATCCGGTAAACAATCGGTGAAGATACAGACAATTTTCGATGCACAATGTCTTCGTTCTTGCATACATCATGCCTCGACTGAACAACATCTGAAGAACAGGGACATATCCTGTCCTATGTGAACACTCCTTTACATTTTATTGTAATATCTAAGTCACTGTTTTAATCATTATAATTAATCGAAAATATCAAGACAATATGTTGCAATTGAATTCATTATTTCGCATAACGTTATAATGAACATGCGTCTTTCGTACATATCTTTGAGACAGGATAAACTCATATACTAGTTGACGTTGATCCATGTCAATACAATTTTCTAAAGAATTATGGAGTGATTGAACTTCTCCAATATTTGTTTCAGCTAGATTATTTTCCTTACTAAGCTTATATCTACAAGTCTCTAACACCACGGACAAATCTTATGAAAACCAGTTTTATGCCCACTTTATTCACTTTGCTGTGTTAGTTGGTGTAATTTCTGTTCAAAGGGTTTGTTAAGGCGTTGGAACAGTGACTTACCAGGACGAAATGCATGTTACGTCCAGCCAAGAAGTATCCACCCGCACTGCCGCGGTTCTTCCTCGAGGTCTGCAGCAGACAATAAGCAAAAATATTTACACCACCTTACCTTATAACATTTCATATGATGTAATCGTTCAAGTCTCATTATCACCAGCAATTTCTGCATCCTAACTAGCTTACCAACGACAATCTAAAAGTATTGAAATTTTATCATTTTAAAATTACTTAATATTACTTTTCATAAATCCATTGGATTTATCAACAGAAAGCATGGTGATAAATACATAACCATGAAAAGTCTTTAGAGATGGAGACATTGATGAAATGTCAATAAAGACAATACGATAAAGTCTGCACATGATGTTGGTACAAGGAACAGTGTAGACGAGTAAATGATGATGCATATGATAGTCTACAGAAAATAATATTGAGAAGTATGATGAGATCACTAGAAAACATAATTTTCGAATGCCGACTTACCCAAAATATGAAATAGAGAAATAAGATGAATTACTTGTTTTCACATTTGTTACAAGGAGTGCTGGTTAAACCTCTATCGGTCTTTCTTTTTAACTTCGTCTTGAAGCTTGAGTAACGGACATTCGCACCACAGAACTGTTTGTCTTTATCTCCAAGTGCCAGCAAACAATGGCCCCCGACTAAAGGACATTGCCCAAAATATACTAAGGTCTTCCCAGTTGCTATTAAAATCTTGAGAATGTACAAGTCTACTGAACTTGTTGTAGCAAAAAACATAATTGCAAAATTGGATGGAACTAGTTGTTACATTACAGCAATACTTTATTAATTGAATTGGTTACAAGGTACACAGGAACTTGTCATCCTCCACCAGCCGCCACAATCACATTGTGTGATGTTCCAAGCTCGAGGAAGTCGGAAAAAGTAAGATAGATCGAGAATTATGTTAAAACTCTCATGATTTCTTCTGCATAAGACTCTCCCGTAAACCTCTGATACATAGTCACCCTGTCCTCATGATCAATCACCATTGATCTACCCGCTACGAAGACTAAATTTATAGGCATTATTTGAATTCATATTAATGTGCCTTTACATTGAGAAAAGTTCAATTACTATTCATTTTCTGTAAAGTACATTGCTTGTGTAAAGTGAATAGTGCGCTATATAAAGGATGTATTATTCAGCATTGGGGCGCTATCTTACCGTTCTTCATCACAAATCGGTAAAACAATCCGATGAATAATATTTATTTGTACAATTTCAATTAACTTTGATATATCAAAAATTTGGGTAAATAACCAAATTTTCCCTGTCTTCACAATAGATTAGTATTTTCACTTCCGACTGAATTGTCACTTCACATCTCTCTCGATTAGAAATGAAAAGAAGTAAAAATGTGAACTTTCGTTTGGCTTTACTCACATGGAA
This sequence comes from Ylistrum balloti, assembly GCF_031769215.1. Taxonomy (NCBI): domain Eukaryota; kingdom Metazoa; phylum Mollusca; class Bivalvia; order Pectinida; family Pectinidae; genus Ylistrum; species Ylistrum balloti. The sequence goes on along the minus strand of NW_026782275.1, from coordinate 104,348 downwards.
AGATTAAACAAGACATCTGTCATCGATGTTACGCATTCATTGAGTCTTATTTCAAAACCTTGTTCACGAGACATCTTTAGATATAAATAAGTGTATTACATAAGGTGTCGGTTTCACCTATTTATGTGTATGTGTCATCGATGAAGCAGAAGACGCTTATAATCCAGGAACACCTGGTCTTATTCTCCTTGTGTTTTTTCCTCTTTTTTCTCTTGTTCATGTTTTGCCTTCGGTTCTTCGGTTTTGAACTTTAAAACAAGATCTATAAGATTCTGGTTCTTAGAATCCCGCTACTGGTAAATCATTATCTAGTGTTCCCGCAAGTCTGTCTAGCTGTTCTGGTTCGTAGATTCCCGGTACTAGTAAATTATCACCTAGCGTTCCCTCGCATCTGTCTGGCAGTTCTGGATCGTAGAATCCCCTTGTTGGTAAATAATTACGTAGCGTTCCTCACGTCTGTCTGGCAGTTCTGGTACGTAGATTCCCGGAACTGGTTAATATTTACCTAGCGTTCCTACACGTTTGGCAGTTCATGAACGTAGAGTCCCCTTGTTGGTAAATCATTACCTAGCGTTCCCTTGCATCTGTCTGGCAGTTCTAGTTCGTAGAATCCCAGTACTAGTAAATCATTTTCAAGGACACCCTCACGTCTCGTTTCTGATTAACTTTTCTCAATAACCGTCAAATCGTTAAATAATACCTAAATTTTTACAGAACACTAATAAAAAAATTCATAATATTTGTCATTCTTCAAACACACGCGTTCGTGACAAGTAATGGGTTATTATACCCTGATTTAACTGCCAGTTATATTGCGTCTCATGAATACATCAACAACAGGCGCGGACATGAAGGTTCAAAAGTGGAAAGTAAGAATCACAAACAATGATGCGACAAGTTCAGTTTGCGACCAGTTATAGTGGTCAATTCAAGTTTTCAATAAAACAGGAATTTCAAGATAGTTAGCAGGTGTGTAAGTAGAACAATGTTAATGTTAATGTTATTAATAAAACCGAATCAAGAAGGCAGAAATTGAATCGGTAATGTAATATGTAAAGCGGTGGGGGTTTAGAAATTCATTATCCATTTACTGTTTCCGGAGAGTTAATTTAGAAATATCTTAATATAAAGTAAAATTGCTGAACATTATAAGATTCAAGTTCATTTATGTTGTTTACACTCGATCACTGAAAATCCACGGTCGACGTCCTTCACAACAACCGTGTCCTATTCAACACATCAAACTTGTTTACATAAGGAGTGCCTTATAAAATGTATTGGTTTTTTTTTTGCCACGTCAGTGATTTATGAGTTGTTTGTTCATATAACCCTCTGGTCAGTCGGTCGCTGACCATGACCCGGGATAATTTCTGCTTGACAACGGATTCAATTACTCGTTTAAACTGGCATGTGAAGTATGTGCTCCATTCGAGCTACTACAAACGAACGGAGTCGTTCTCCAATTATACCAGGAACTTACCCATAATCCAACGAAGAGGATGAAGACAAAATAGATGATAATGACGATGAAATCTCCATAATGAAGAAGTGTTCCGGAAACTTTCTTCTCTGCCATGCAGGATAGGTGCAGTGTGGCTGGCGACAGGTGTGATCCGAGGCGACGTGATACAAACTACACCATGTACACCTCGCGTGTTAAGGTTAAAGCTTACCTACAACTTTATTCATGCTAGCGATTAAGTGAGGCCTACACTAGACGAAGTGGAGTAACCGTATGTTTGTTCTTCATAAAATTATGTTTGGTTTATTGTTGTTTTACTTACACTTGATGTACCATCAAATGATGTTGAACATCAACTGTGTAACTGTGTGATATATGTTATTGCGAGGATTCTGGATAGAATCAGTACACCTTGGTGGTTGTACTGAAGGGCGATGATGTAAGGTAAATCGTTCACTATACATAGTAACAGAAAGAAACAGCGGAGCACATCTGAACAAGCCTACAACATGAACAAGCAATTAGTATAGAAGATTTATAGTGTTGTAAAGGATTAGGGAAAATGTGGGTTACATACTTCTGTATTTGGATCACAGTGTAATTAAATTTCATTCAAGTTATTTGAAAAAGATGATTGAGCGCTCGTGATATAGGTATATTACGGATTATGGACATATCTAGGTGTATATTCACAAAGGTTGCTTGTCTTTTAACATGAAAAGACAACTGACCTTTAAAATTCTTACATAACGTCTCTATTTTCTGTATGTTGATTCGTCCCATAGTTTACAGTCATCCATTTATTCCGGTGTTCTTCAATGTTTCCACTTCGTTGTGCACCATTGATGCAATTAGTGGCTTTACGTATTCCTGGCTAAGTCCTAAACAATCTCATTGTATAATTACCGACTTGCTGAAAGACACAGCTACAATGCTAAGTCAACACAAATTACCATGATTAATTTAATTACCTAAAATTGTTCAATATATCATTCAAGTCGGACGCATGAATGTGGGGAAAACTAAATCTTCAGATAACGCGTTTCGGGAGGAATACTATTCGATTTGAGTTTTTGACATTCAAACGACTCTCAAAATCTGCATTGAAATATATCCCAAGCTGTTCGCTCTTTTTCGCTGACGACTTGCCGCTCGTGTTGACTTTTCTAATTCTGGTGAGGTAGCCGACAGCTATATTGGACGTCACCTTCTCAATATTTCTTGGACTTCTCTCCTTTGGTGGAAACTTGATGCAAATTGACTCCCTTCTTGGACGTCACCTTCTCAATATTTCTTGGACGTCTCTCCTTTGGTGGAAACTTGATGCAAATGGACTCCCTTCTTGGACGTCACCTTCTCAATATTTCTTGGACGTCTCTCCTTTGGTGGAAACTTTATGCAAATTGACTCCCTTCTCTCTTAAAAGTCAATAATAGAAATAAAATGACATCATAAAATCACAAGATGTTCGTTAGACATGAGGAACTGCCTGCTACCTTCTCAGACACAATAAGTCAAAACAAAGCCGAGAGAACAAAGCTGTCACGGAACAAGTGCCAATATATTAGCCCGTGTCTCGTCGTTGATATATCAAGGCTGAGAAACTCGTGGTTGTCATAAAATCCAAAACAAAATGTTCCATTTTATTGATAAAATACTTCAATGTTAAATATGAGTCTGTCAACAAGGCTCGGAGTTCTAGTACGTTGGATCTTGTTTGCCTATGAAACACATATAAACTCCAATCAGCTTGAATTTACGCTTCTGTAGGCTACTTACCTTTGTACTATAATATACAAAAGCTACTGTACCATCAACGTTGAGTTTGATACAATAGGTTTTTAAGCGTGTGCACATATCGAAACTATTGAAAGATGACAATTATATGACTATAAATTGCACCGGACATTTAACTGCGTAAAGAGAGTATAATGTAAACAATCGGGTGCCATACAACATATGACAACAGACTTTGTGTTTCTATTGTTCTCGGTGTTGTTGTTTTAATTAAGAACTTCTGTTAATCTGCATTGGGAGTCACTTAAGCTATCCAAACAAATATTGTGTGACATCATTATCATTCTGTTTGTCTGATCTTCAAGTCTCGAAATAAAGGTGTCTTCTCACTTAGCCAACATTTTGATTTTTATGGTATACAGGTAAGGTAATTTGTTGGCCAGGTGAGACTAGGTGTGAAAGGTAGAACAATAGGAGATAATTACAGGTAAGACTATAGACTGCTTCATAAACTTCTTTCGGGAGAAAATAACTCTGGATAGTTAAGAATTACACGTATATTTATTTCACATTGAATGCATTTACAGTATTAACTTACTTATATACCCTATATATAAGAAACATAGCTATATATAAGAAACATAGCTACTATTTTTCAATTACAGAATCATAGAAAAACAGGAATTTCATAAAGTACACATATAGCTACTATTTTTCAAGTATTTTAATTATATATGTACATACACATATATAGTCAAATAAATTAGTTGATGTTAACCTGTGCATTAGCCATCATTGAATATGAACGATTTGAAAATATGAAAATTAGCGCAAGACCTTTGGTATGTTTTATTTGAATTTCAACCCACCCAAGCCAAGAAGAAAGCTTTGATGTCTTCTGTCATCACATCCATGTTTTAAATAATTTTAGTTACAACAACACTACTATATTAGGTAAACATTTAGGTACACAATTACCTTTATTTCACGAACGGACTATTAAATGATAAAACAACATTTAGGCGAATAATGTTAACGATATCTAATTGTATGTAACAATTCTATCAATTATGTAAGTGATTAACAGAAGACACAACAACATCTAATAGGATATTATATATTTTAGAATTACTGGTAGCACGGAATAGATTTTTTTGCGTTTTCAGTTCTAAATCTGTCATTTTGGAAAAAAAATATTGATTAAAACACTTGTAAATACATTTTTTATTGATATCATAATTTAAACTCTTGAGATTAAGATTTTAGAATATAATACATAACGCATGTAAATTTAAGTACATATATAAGTAATTGCCGCAAACATTTAAGAATTAAATATGATTTCCTACATGAGTTGATTTAAATCAGTTCTAATTCTGTCATTTTGGAAAAAAAATATTGATTAAAACGCTTGTAAATATATTTCTTATCGATATCACAATTTAAACTCTTGAGATTAAGATTTTAGAATATATTACATAACGCATGTAAATTTAAGTACATATATATTAAGTTATTGCCGCAAACATTTAAGAATTAAATATGATTTCCTACATGAATTGATTCAAATCTTTATTTTATAAATCATATTCAGCTAGTCATTTTTTATATTTTCTGTCAAGGAAAGTAGGAACAGACTATAGCTGAAAATCAATCAGGTGTAAAATTTGACATGTTGGCCAGGTAGTACAGGTAAATTTCAGAATGTTGGCTAAGTGAGAATGAATCGAAATAAGGAGGCGAGTGTTAACAATTTCGAAATAACGAAGAAGGAATAAATCAATCAATCTGGAATTAACTAAGAAAGAACTAATTGTGCAATTTCGAATTGACGGATAACGTTGATTCAGCTATCTCTTCGTGCAAAATACAACGAATTGAAAGTCATTTAATTAACTTTGGAAGAGGGATAACTGTACAGCTATCAATCCTTAAGTGAAGAATCATTTTTCCAATTCTGAAATACAATCGTGAGAGAGAATGCAGCAATCTCGTCATATGAAATGTACGTTCAACTAAAACTATATTTTTAAAACAATCAAGGAATATCTAAACCTCAAAGTTTCGGTGATTTCCCCAATATAAATGCACACGATGAACACAGGAAAGTAAGAAGGGTGAAATAACATTCAAAATGCTCACGGAGAAGGTTACACAGGGCTGCTTAGTGTTGACAACCACGTGACAGCTACACATAATGACAACTGTGTCCTCGCCTCATCAATATGTGCTTTACGTAAATAATTAATTGTCTACTATCATCTCTTATTCATAAACCTATTTCGTTTCAATAAAGTTGTTGAAAAATGACACAACATAAAGGTTTTTTCCCGTCGTTATCTTAAATATCTGTCAAGGGGAGCTTTATATTTTTGAAGGAATGTTTTCGTGGTATTTTTAAGCATAAGATTTTGGTAATATTGTTTTCTGTTTGTTTTTCAATACAGATAAAAATGAGTAAATAAAGAAATTAGTAAATAAACAGATAAAATGTTATTAATAGTAATAAGAAAAGAAATCAACCATTCAAAAAAAAAATCTGCAATTAATACCTAAATATTCACTTCAACCTAATTTATCAGTTGCAAATATTTCCGTTAATTATGAACATTGAAAAGAAATATAGATTATACTTTTCTTTTTTTTCACTTTATCAAGTTCAACAATTTACACACAGAAGAAATTCGAGGCAAAGTCTAGAGCTGGTCGTGAATATCCACAATTAATTTTCTATTTGTTACAACAATGATGAGTGAAGTTTTGTCAATCTGTAACAGTTAACATATCGGTACAGACACGATAATGATACAGCGGCAGTAATGAATATAGATGTACTTCGCCATTTGTGCCGTATCGATATTTTTCCTAAACGATTATTTGTTCCAGAAAAGTAGTTTTATAGATCATAAGATTAATTATATTGATTAGGTCAGCACGACACCAAAGTTATCTCCCCTTGTCATTAAAGGAGAGTTATCTCCTCCTAGTGTATGGTTTTCGTTTTTCCTCTCATGGACAGCGAATATTAAAAGCAACAGCCATAACAAAGAACGAAAAGGAAAATATCATTTTATAAACGAGCCAAATAATGTGGTGAGGACAATTCAAACGGAGCTAGCTAACAATATGGATTAATATCTGAATATTAACAAATTGTTACCAAGGCAACCCTCTCTATTCGTCAGAGACATTAAGATAAACAAAAAACTCTTTATGAATAGCGCAAGCATTGAAAACTCAAACAACAGCGAATTATGTCTAATATCTCCACTCTGGTATAAATATTTGGAGTAAAGCCTAACTCAACAAATCACTCGTTACAACTTCTGTTGTCCACGGTCAACTAGGACCGGTGCTGACTGGGACCTGCGTTGACTGGGACCGTTACGATAAATAATTCATGCTGCTGATCATACATGTGTGTAACTGATACAAACACGTATACGTTTAACGTTATCAATTTAATGGCATTTCAGCGTGTTGATACAAAGAGATGCGCTTTACCCTTTGACGATCTGGAATTGATAATGAGGTAGAAATCGAGTGCATTTTCTTGTCGGATATTCTAATTAGCATATCCTCTCTAGAGATGGGGTCCCAGTCACCAACAGCCAAGATCAGGAACTCTTACGTCTTATAATTTCCGGCAATTTCATCGTAACTAATCAGAAATAAGTCTACTCATCTTTGACCAACTGAAATTTAAAATGAGATAGAAATGGAGTGTTTTCATTTGTCGTATATCCTAATAAACACACCCCCTATTGAGACGTTCCCTGTCAGCGCCAGGCAAGATAAGGAAATGTGACGTCTTATATTTTCCAGCAAATACATCGTATTTAAACAGAAACAAGAGTACTAAGTCCTTGACCAAGTGAAATGAATTTTGAGATAAAACTCCAGCAATTTCTTTGTCGTATTTTAATTAACACACCCTTTACGAAAACTGTCCCAATCAGCGCCAGCCAAGATAAGGAAATCTTACGTCTCATATTTTCCGGAAATTATCAAAAATAGATTTCACATAATCCCCTGACTTATATAGTAACCTATACATTTTACTAGGTAACTAGGTCATCTAGGATTTTCAGAAAATTAGTAATAAAATCAATCGATACATCTGGAATAATGAAAGAGGTTCCATCCTCTGTTCGATCATAAAACATATTCTTTCAGTTTCTGGCAATCTCAATAAAAATATTTATTAAACTGACTGACTTTTTCACTCTTTTCTAATCATGCTTATTATCAACAGTCAACATATTTGAAGACGGTAAAGTTTCTTTTGGACAAACTACCCGTATACACTTCCATAGATTTTTTTGGAGTTGTTATGTTCCCTGCTTAGTCCGTCCGTCCGTTCGTCATAATTTTGTCCGGATCATAACACAAAAAAAATCTATAAGAGGTATCAACATTAAACTTCATATGAAGATCGATCACAGCCATGAAAAGAGCAATGCACAAGAACCATTACTCTCTTTTGCATGATTTAGGAGTTATTGCTCTTTGTTATATTTCATACTTAAATATTTCTGTCGCATTACTCTAAAACTATCAGAGATATTTACATGAAACATCCTAGGTAGATAGGTCTCAAAGAATAGGAGGACGGTGCACAAGATTCATAACTCTCTTACAGCCCTTTGTTATTTTTCATACTTAAATTTTGTCCCAATTGGGGAGTATAACCCGTCTCTGACGGCCCTTGTTTAAATTAGTTTGGACTAAAGTTTTGTAATAGTGAGATACATGTATTGCTCTGCGGATCATAGATGTAACCTGATTACGCTGATTATTTTATATTGTTCAAGGTCACCTTGATATTTAAGCTCATCTCTAATCCTGTTATGAACTGATACGATAAAAACCTTAAACAGTGAACTAAACATTGTAAGGGGTAAAAAATCTCTTCGTACAAAGTTTTGTTTTGTTTTTCTAATATATTGAATTGGATTACCTAAAAATATATATAGTGAACGGCGTGTGTTAAGATATGTATCAAAATGAATCACATAATGTCTATTTCAAAATTAATTGAAGTTTGTCAAAAATACCGTGACTTGTTTCTGTATTTCATCACAAAAAATATTATAAAAATCTGCGTAACTTTTCATTATGTTGATTGCCCTTGACAAGGGCCATTTTAGGACATCTAACAAAATAAACCACTTAATTTCTTCTTCAAAATTTATTACAGTTGATCACAAACTAATTTCCCTTTTTTTCGTTTAAATATCATGAAATGTCATGAATATATATATTGTTACATTTCCTGATGTTGGGTAGCCCTGGCCCGGGCCGTCTCAGCCAACGGTGAAACGCTGTGCTCTTTCAGAAATATATTCATATAACCGAGCATGTGATTTCTATTTCAAAATGATAATATCAGTAGACCACTCACTAAAAACACTTAAATCCGTTTAGATACGATGAAATAACCTGAACATACGAGAGAGGTAGATTTCCTGATTTTGGCTGGCCCCGGCCAGGACCATCTCTGTAAACGTTGTGGGTTTTTTTAGGATATATATATTTAAAAAAAAAAAAAAAAACCATTTGATTTCTTGTTCATAATTGTTTCCAATTGATCAAAGACTTAAAACTCTTGTTTTTCGTTTTTTGTTTTGTTTTATAACATAGAAAATCTTCAGATATACGACGTTAGATTTCTTGATTTTGGCTGGGGCTGACTGGGACCGTCTCCGTAGGGGGTGTGTTTATTAGGACATACAACAGGAGAAAGCATTCGATTTCTACCTTATAAATTAATTTCACTTAATTAAAGACTCAATACACCTATTTCCGTTTAAATACAATGAAATATCCCGAAAGTTATTAATATTTCTGATATGCCAATGGTCAAGTCTGTCTCAATAGACGGCGTGTATTTTTTTTTTTTTTTTTTTATAGAAAATGTAAGAAATAAATCACTTACTTTCCTGTACCTTTACTTTACAAAAATTAAAGATATATTGCTTTGAGAAGTAAAAATCCAGTATTAGAATTTTTTCTGGTGATGATTTTGGGAAAGGTGTGATTTTAGAAAGTAGTTTAAAATAAAAGAAAAAAAATATAAGCTTTCCGCACTTCTTTTTCAAGTTCAGGCGTCAGAACATGTGTAGCGAAAAAAAATCACATAGCATTCTAATTTTTTCCTGAATAACAGACATTGTCAGATATTTTGACAGTAAGATAAGAGTGTGATACATGATATTTAGCAAAAAAAAAAAAAAAAAAAAATGTGAAAAAAGATAACTTTGAACAACATAACAACTAAAAAATTAAAATGTTGCTAAGTGACCAAATTCGCTTATTTGACCAACTTCTGGTATTAAACATTTTAGGAAATTTTGTGTTTGTAAAGAGAAATTTTCGAGGATACTTTTTCATGATTAAGACAGAATGGTTTCTCCGTGCTTTAAGTTTTGCAATTTCCACCTAAATAGACAATCTTTTGAAGATCAAGAAACAAGTTGAAATATCAGTTGTTGGATCCTAAAAAGATGGCATTCACGAATTCAATTTGAAATCAATTATTTGAGGTGATAATTCATGCAAAATTTAGTCGAGATATACGCAAGAGTTACACTCAAGAGAAGTACATTAGCAACCAGAAAACGTTGAAATGGTTGACGCCCTCAAAAAGTAGTCCATTAGATTTCCAGGTCAAGGCTGGCCCTGATAAGGACCGTCTCAGTGAAACGTACATTCATTAGGATAACCAGGATATGAAAGATCGCATTTGCTATTTAAAAATTATCTTAGCAAATACACGTAATTCTGTGCTTTTGATTTCCTTGTCTCATTTTTAAAATTTTATTTTTTAAAATATTTTAACGGTTTATTGTATATTAAAATAATATTGCAATAAAAGTTACAGCTGGTTATACGTAACAATTGTTAGATATAATTGTATATCTGTATTACCTATAAGCTAGGACACTTATTCATTTGACACTTTATATGTCATTATAATTTGTTTATAACCAAGAAAAAAATATGCGAGCAATTGAGGTCTTTTCTTTCTAATAATGAGTCACATTACGCCAGCTTATGCTATATCATCTATATCATTTTATAATTACATTCTTTTGTTTTCATTTATTTATCTTATTGATTTTACGACCACTATTTTCGGCATTTCAGCGGACGAGTTTCATTTATTTTTAGATATAGCATCAACCAGTCTGCTGTATGCAGAAGTTGGTTGTGCAATTTTACAGATATTTTGTTTATTTTCCTGTTGTGATTTTTTGTCTCTTGTGGGTTTGCCTTCGTCGATTTTTTTTGTATCAAAAATTGAAGTTGCTAAAAAAGGAACCTTCATTGACATTCTTTCTTCAAATTCTCTGAACGCGGCCTTCTGTATTCGTGTGGTCCTACCAGAAGGAACGCAATTGAGGGGAGATAACTCTTGTCCTACATTTCTACTTCACGCCAACTTTCGCTATTTATAGTCGCTTTAGATCGGTATTTTGATATTTTTCTTTGACTTTTTAACTTTAAGTCACTTGTTGATAGAATTCAACACACACCATAACAGAAATGTGCGATAATACGATATAACAACGACGGTCCCAGCCAGCACCGACCCTGGTTAGCGCCACCTCAGTTGTTTGAGACTGTAGGTGGTTGAAATCCGTTACCTACAATCGAAGGTCATCAAGCAGAATATAGACAGAGCACGAAGCATGTGCAAAATGACGTACGTACAGCATCAGACGAAACTCTCCAACTGATATAACTTACCCATAATCCGATGAGTAGAACAGACGCAAAATAGACAATGATGACGATTATATCTCCATCATGTAAACGAGTGCCAGCAACCTTGTCTCCTGTCATGGTGGACTGTAGGATAAGTGTCGCTTAACGTTGTAAACGTGCAGTACGTATGCATTTGATTAATTTTTTTGATGATTTTACATAACTACCAGTTTCAGAAATCAGGTAAAGTCGGTCTGCATTTTCAAATCTTGATTTATTCCACGGATGCCCCTATACGTAACATAGATTTATTGCTCGGCCATATATAGCTGCCTACACGCACGGTAGAATTTTTCCAGAGAGTATCGATCGAGAGATCAGATTCATCACATTTTCATTTTTCACTATTTATCAAAATAGGACATTGTTATTGTTTCTCGTGATAATCTAGCTATAAAACTTAGTTAGACGTATACATGTTTATAAGGTATTAATACAAATTATACTATTTACTCCACGGGAGGAACTCATCAGGTGTTGGTATCATTTCAATAGTTCTCTATTGCAAGGTGAATTTGTTCATACGTGCATGAAATATTAGCATCATTATTTAAATATTACACAGAATGAATATCTAATGGAAAATACATCAAAATTAGCAATTCAAATCCATGGTCGTATATACCATCAATATTTCCATGATTCCGTAAATTGAAAACAAGCAATATGTTATGTAAATTAGATTGACTGGAGTGTCCGCCATGTAATAGGAAAACCACTCGGACCCGTCCGTCATTCAACGGAAAGGCCCGAGTGGTTTTCGGGTTGACAAGGAAAATTGCGACTGACACAAAGTTTGGGAGACGGTGTCAAACTGTGACCTGCCCTCCGATAACGGAAACAAATTATACACATTACAGAACATTAAAATCTTTCATGTAATAACAATTATATAACCCCTTTATGTAAACTCTTCCCTAAAATCTGGAGAACTTCCTAACGGCTGGAAGGAAGGTCAGGTTACTACTCTACACAAAAAGGGGGACAAGAAATCACCAGCAAATTACAGGCCAATTAGCTTAACGGGTGTACTATGCAAAGCTATGGAGAAAATTATCAGGACAAGAATAATGACCCATCTGGAAGATAACAATCTCGTAAGTAATCACCAATTTGGATTCTTCAACGGAAGGTCAACTGTCTTACATATGTTAAAAGTTATTGATCATTGGACAGAAGTAACCGATCAGGGGGGATCAATCCAAACAGATTATCTAGACTTTATGAAAGCATTCGACACTGTCCCACATCAAAGGTTCTTAGACAAATTAAAGGCATACGAACTATCACCAGAAATAATTGAATGGGTTCATAGTTTCTTAACTGGTGAAAAACAGCGCGTAACAGTATATGGGGAAATGTCAGACCGGAGGGCGGTAACAAAGTGGGATCTCACAGGGAAGCGTTTTAGGCCCATACCCTTTTGTAGTTTACATCAATGATCTTCCGGAAAATATTAAGAACATATTTATTTGCAGATGATACGAAAATTTACAGTCATAATGATAACTTGAATTTCGAGAAAGATTGAGATAAGCTTCAATAATGGTCCGATAAGTGGCTCTTGAAATTTCACCCGGACAAATGCAAAGTTCTGCACGTAGGAAAGAAAACCGATAATACACCGTTACACTTATATAGAGACGAGGGAAATGGAAGAGTCGAGGTTACATTAGATCAGGTAACGAAAGAAAAGGACCTTGGCATTATAACAGACAACAACCTTAATTCCAACGAACATATACACGAAGCAGTCAATAAAGCCAGTAGAATAATGGGAACCATCCGAAGAACATACACGTGCTTAGACAAAAAGGTCATCTGTCTTTTATATAAAGCGCTTGTGCGTCCGCACCTTGAATATGGGGCCTGCGTGTGGAATCATTATCTGCAAAAGGACATAAATGAGTTGGAAAATGTACAGAGAAGAGCAACGAAACAAATACCGAGAATGAAAGACCTAAGCTATGAAAGCAGGCTAAGGATTCTTAAATTACCGACACTGAGGCACAGAAGATTGAGAGGAGATATGATTCAAGCATACAAACTAACTTTTTAACTTTAAGTCACTTGTTGATAGAATTCAACACACACCATAACAGAAATGTGCGATAATACGATATAACAACGACGGTCCCAGCCAGCACCGACCCTGGTTAGCGCCACCTCAGTTGTTTGAGACTGTTGGTGGTTGAAATCCGTTACCTACACTCGAAGGTCATCAAGCAGAATATAGACAGAGCACGAAGCATGTGCAAAATGACGTACGTACAGCATCAGACGAAACTCTCCAACTGATATAACTTACCCATAATCCGATGAGTAGAACAGACGCAAAATAGACAATGATGACGATTATATCTCCATCATGTAAACGAGTGCCAGCAACCTTGTCTCCTGTCATGGTGGACTGTAGGATAAGTGTTGTTTAACGTTGTAAACGTGCAGTACGTATGCATTTGATTAATATTTTTGATGATTTTACATAACTCACTATCGATCTGGTGAATTATAAAGAGGTTATAACACTCTCCGATGTATTTACTACCAGTTTCAGAAATCAGGTAAAGTCGGTCTGCATTTTCAAATCTTGATTTATTCCACGGATGCCCCTATACGTAACATAGATTTATTGCTCGGCCATATATACACGCACGGTAGAATTTTTCCAGAGAGTATCGATCGAGAGATCAGATTCATCACATTTTCATTTTTGACTATTTATCAAAATAGGACATATAAAGTTTTATAACTGTTATTGTTTCTCGTGATAATCTAGCTATAAAACTTAGTTAGACGTATACATGTTTATAAGGTATTAATACAAATTATACTATTTACTCCACGGGAGGAACTCATCAGGTGTTGGTATCATTTCAATAGTTCTCTATTGCAAGGTGAATTTGTTCATACGTGCATGAAATATTAGCATCATTATTTAAATATTACACAGAATGAATATCTAATGGGAAATACATCAAAATTAGCAATTCAAATCCATGGTCGTATATACCATCAATATTTCCATGATTCCGTAAATTGAAAACAAGCAATATGTTATGTAAATTAGATTGACTGGAGTGTCCGCCATGTAATAGGAAAACCACTCGGACCCGTCCGTCATTCAACGGAAAGGCCCGAGTGGTTTTCCGGTTGACAAGGAAAATTGCGACTGACACAAAGTTTGGGAGACGGTGTCAAACTGTGACCTGCCCTCCGATAACGGAAACAAATTATACACATTACAGAACATTAAAATCTTTCATGTAATAACAATTATATAACCCCTTTATGTAAACTCTTCCCTAAAATCTGGAGAACTTCCTGAAGGCTGGAAGGAAGGTCAGGTTACTACTCTACACAAAAAGGGGGACAAGAAATCACCAGCAAATTACAGGCCAATTAGCTTAACGAGTGTACTATGCAAAGCTATGGAGAAAATTATCAGGACAAGAATAATGACCCACCTGGAAGATAACAATCTCGTAAGTAATCACCAATTTGGATTCTTCAACGGAAGGTCAACTGTCTTACATATGTTAAAAGTTATTGATCATTGGACAGAAGTAACCGATCAGGGGGGATCAATCCAAACAGATTATCTAGACTTTATGAAAGCATTCGACACTGTCCCACATCAAAGGTTCTTAGACAAATTAAAGGCATACGAACTATCACCAGAAATAATTGAATGGGTTCATAGTTTCTTAACTGGTGAAAAACAGCGCGTAACAGTATATGGGGAAATGTCAGACCGGAGGGCGGTAACAAAGTGGGATATCACAGGGAAGCGTTTTAGGTCCATCCTTTTTTCGTAGTTTACATCAATGATCTTCCGGAAACTATTAACGCAAGAACATATTTATTTGCAGATGATACGAAAATTTACAGTCATAATGAGAACTTGAATTTCGAGAAAGATTGAGATAAGCTTCAATAATGGTCCGATAAGTGACTCTTGAAATTTCACCCGGACAAATGCAAAGTTCTGCACGTAGGAAAGAAAACCGATAATACACCGTTACACTTATATAGAGACGAGGGAAATGGAAGAGTCGAGGTTACATTAGATCAGGTAACGAAAGAAAAGGACCTTGGCATTATAACAGACAACAACCTTAATTTCAACGAACATATATACGATGCAGTCAATAAAGCCAGTAGAATAATGGGAACCATCCGAAGAACATACACGTGCTTAGACAAAAAGGTCATCTGTCTTTTATATAAAGCGCTTGTGCGTCCGCACCTTGAATATGGGGCCTGCGTGTGGAATCATTATCTGCAAAAGGACATAAATGAGTTGGAAAATGTACAGAGAAGAGCAACGAAACAAATACCGAGAATGAAAGACCTAAGCTATGAAAGCAGGCTAAGGATTCTTAAATTACCGACACTGAGGCACAGAAGATTGAGAGGAGATATGATTCAAGCATACAAACTAACTTTTTAACTTTAAGTCACTTGATAGAATTCAACACACACCATAACAGAAATGTGCGATAATACGATATAACAACGACGGTCCCAGCCAGCACCGACCCTGGTTAGCGCCACCTCAGTTGTTTGAGACTGTTGGTGTGAAATCCGTTACCTACACTCGAAGGTCATCAAGCAGAATATAGACAGAGCACGAAGCATGTGCAAAATGACGTACGTACAGCATCAGACGAAACTCTCCAACTGATATAACTTACCCATAATCCGATGAGTAGAACAGACGCAAAATAGACAATGATGACGATTATATCTCCATCATGTAAACGAGTGCCAGCAACCTTGTCTCCTGTCATGGTGGACTGTAGGATAAGTGTTGTTTAACGTTGTAAACGTGCAGTACGTATGCATTTGATTAATATTTTTGATGATTTTACATAACTCACTATCGATCTGGTGAATTATAAAGAGGTTATAACACTCTCCGATGTATTTACTACCAGTTTCAGAAATCAGGTAAAGTCGGTCTGCATTTTCAAATCTTGATTTATTCCACGGATGCCCCTATACGTAACATAGATTTATTGCTCGGCCATATATACACGCACGGTAGAATTTTTCCAGAGAGTATCGATCGAGAGATCAGATTCATCACATTTTCATTTTTCACTATTTATCAAAATAGGACATATAAAGTTTTATAATTGTTATTGTTTCTCGTGATAATCTAGCTATAAAACTTAGTTAGACGTATACATGTTTATAAGGTATTAATACAAATTATACTATTTACTCCACGGGAGGAACTCATCAGGTGTTGGTATCATTTCAATAGTTCTCTATTGCAAGGTGAATTTGTTCATACGTGCATGAAATATTAGCATCATTATTTAAATATTACACAGAATGAATATCTAATGGAAAATACATCAAAATTAGCAATTCAAATCCATGGTCGTATATACCATCAATATTTCCATGATTCCGTAAACTGAAAACAAGCAATATGTTATGTAAATTAGATTGACTGGAGTGTCCGCCATGTAATAGGAAAACCACTCGGACCCGTCCGTCATTCAACGGAAAGGCCCGAGTGGTTTTCCGGTTGACAAGGAAAATTGCGACTGACACAAAGTTTGGGAGACGGTGTCAAACTGTGACCTGCCCTCCGATAACGGAAACAAATTATACACATTACAGAACATTAAAATCTTTCATGTAATAACAATTATATAACCCCTTTATGTAAACTCTTCCCTAAAATCTGGAGAACTTCCTGAAGGCTGGAAGGAAGGTCAGGTTACTACTAAACACAAAAAGGGGGACAAGAAATCACCAGCAAATTACAGGCCAATTAGCTTAACGAGTGTACTATGCAAAGCTATGGAGAAAATTATCAGGACAAGAATAATGACCCACCTGGAAGATAACAATCTCGTAAGTAATCACCAATTTGGATTCTTCAACGGAAGGTCAACTGTCTTACATATGTTAAAAGTTATTGATCATTGGACAGAAGTAACCGATCAGGGGGGATCAATCCAAACAGATTATCTAGACTTTATGAAAGCATTCGACACTGTCCCACATCAAAGGTTCTTAGACAAATTAAAGGCATACGAACTATCACCAGAAATAATTGAATGGGTTCATAGTTTCTTAACTGGTGAAAAACAGCGCGTAACAGTATATGGGGAAATGTCAGACCGGAGGGCGGTAACAAAGTGGGATCTCACAGGGAAGCGTTTTAGGTCCATCCTTTTTTCGTAGTTTACATCAATGATCTTCCGGAAACTATTAACGCAAGAACATATTTATTTGCAGATGATACGAAAATTTACAGTCATAATGAGAACTTGAATTTCGAGAAAGATTGAGATAAGCTTCAATAATGGTCCGATAA
This sequence comes from Ylistrum balloti, assembly GCF_031769215.1. NCBI lineage: Eukaryota > Metazoa > Mollusca > Bivalvia > Pectinida > Pectinidae > Ylistrum > Ylistrum balloti. The sequence goes on along the minus strand of NW_026782275.1, from coordinate 87,039 downwards.
GTGACTCTTGAAATTTCACCCGGACAAATGCAAAGTTCTGCACGTAGGAAAGAAAACCGATAATACACCGTTACACTTATATAGAGACGAGGGAAATGGAAGAGTCGAGGTTACATTAGATCAGGTAACGAAAGAAAAGGACCTTGGCATTATAACAGACAACAACCTTAATTTCAACGAACATATATACGATGCAGTCAATAAAGCCAGTAGAATAATGGGAACCATCCGAAGAACATACACGTGCTTAGACAAAAAGGTCATCTGTCTTTTATATAAAGCGCTTGTGCGTCCGCACCTTGAATATGGGGCCTGCGTGTGGAATCATTATCTGCAAAAGGACATAAATGAGTTGGAAAATGTACAGAGAAGAGCAACGAAACAAATACCGAGAATGAAAGACCTAAGCTATGAAAGCAGGCTAAGGATTCTTAAATTACCGACACTGAGGCACAGAAGATTGAGAGGAGATATGATTCAAGCATACAAACTAACTTTTTAACTTTAAGTCACTTGTTGATAGAATTCAACACACACCATAACAGAAATGTGCGATAATACGATATAACAACGACGGTCCCAGCCAGCACCGACCCTGGTTAGCGCCACCTCAGTTGTTTGAGACTGTTGGTGGTTGAAATCCGTTACCTACACTCGAAGGTCATCAAGCAGAATATAGACAGAGCACGAAGCATGTGCAAAATGACGTACGTACAGCATCAGACGAAACTCTCCAACTGATATAACTTACCCATAATCCGATGAGTAGAACAGACGCAAAATAGACAATGATGACGATTATATCTCCATCATGTAAACGAGTGCCAGCAACCTTGTCTCCTGTCATGGTGGACTGTAGGATAAGTGTTGTTTAACGTTGTAAACGTGCAGTACGTATGCATTTGATTAATATTTTTGATGATTTTACATAACTCACTATCGATCTGGTGAATTATAAAGAGGTTATAACACTCTCCGATGTATTTACTACCAGTTTCAGAAATCAGGTAAAGTCGGTCTGCATTTTCAAATCTTGATTTATTCCACGGATGCCCCTATACGTAACATAGATTTATTGCTCGGCCATATATACACGCACGGTAGAATTTTTCCAGAGAGTATCGATCGAGAGATCAGATTCATCACATTTTCATTTTTCACTATTTATCAAAATAGGACATATAAAGTTTTATAATTGTTATTGTTTCTCGTGATAATCTAGCTATAAAACTTAGTTAGACGTATACATGTTTATAAGGTATTAATACAAATTATACTATTTACTCCACGGGAGGAACTCATCAGGTGTTGGTATCATTTCAATAGTTCTCTATTGCAAGGTGAATTTGTTCATACGTGCATGAAATATTAGCATCATTATTTAAATATTACACAGAATGAATATCTAATGGAAAATACATCAAAATTAGCAATTCAAATCCATGGTCGTATATACCATCAATATTTCCATGATTCCGTAAATTGAAAACAAGCAATATGTTATGTAAATTAGATTGACTGGAGTGTCCGCCATGTAATAGGAAAACCACTCGGACCCGTCCGTCATTCAACGGAAAGGCCCGAGTGGTTTTCCGGTTGACAAGGAAAATTGCGACTGACACAAAGTTTGGGAGACGGTGTCAAACTGTGACCTGCCCTCCGATAACGGAAACAAATTATACACATTACAGAACATTAAAATCTTTCATGTAATAACAATTATATAACCCCTTTATGTAAACTCTTCCCTAAAATCTGGAGAACTTCCTGAAGGCTGGAAGGAAGGTCAGGTTACTACTAAACACAAAAAGGGGGACAAGAAATCACCAGCAAATTACAGGCCAATTAGCTTAACGAGTGTACTATGCAAAGCTATGGAGAAAATTATCAGGACAAGAATAATGACCCACCTGGAAGATAACAATCTCGTAAGTAATCACCAATTTGGATTCTTCAACGGAAGGTCAACTGTCTTACATATGTTAAAAGTTATTGATCATTGGACAGAAGTAACCGATCAGGGGGATCAATCCAAACAGATTATCTAGACTTTATGAAAGCATTCGACACTGTCCCACATCAAAGGTTCTTAGACAAATTAAAGGCATACGAACTATCACCAGAAATAATTGAATGGGTTCATAGTTTCTTAACTGGTGAAAAACAGCGCGTAACAGTATATGGGGAAATGTCAGACCGGAGGGCGGTAACAAAGTGGGATCTCACAGGGAAGCGTTTTAGGCCCATACCCTTTTGTAGTTTACATCAATGATCTTCCGGAAACTATTAAGAACATATTTATTTGCAGATGATACGAAAATTTACAGTCATAATGATAACTTGAATTTCGAGAAAGATTGAGATAAGCTTCAATAATGGTCCGATAAGTGACTCTTTGAAATTTCACCCGGACAAATGCAAAGTTCTGCACGTAGGAAAGAAAACCGATAATACACTGTTACACTTATATAGAGACGAGGGAAATGGAAGAGTCGAGGTTACATTAGATCAGGTAACAAAAGAAAAGGACCTTGGCATTATAACATACAACAACCTTAATTTCATTCTCTCGCTTTAACAAAGAATTAAATTTAATGTGGTTTGATAATTAATTTTATCTTCCAATCTACATCCTTGTCCACATTTCAGAAAACTGGTTATCAGTGAAATCAAAATATAATCGATCGGTTTCAGTTTACATTCTTTATTACAACGGAGATTACAGGTCATCATGCTTGTTCTTTATCGAATCCATGACCAAAACCTCAACCACTTAGACAGGAGATTCTCATTTTGTTGAATGTAAAAGAGCCCCGGTCTAAGTAATTGTTAGTCGGGGTTAACTGATATCTCTAATATCTGTACTACTCTTATACCACAGGGGGCCGCTTGAAGTTTTTTTGACTCTTCTTATTTCTAGGAGTTATGGGCCTTAGCGGTCATCTGACTGTGCAAACCTATATATAAAAGAGGCCAAATAGACCTAAATTGCTCAACTGCTATAATGCTTACAAAGAAGACATTGTTGCTTAATGAAACAATTTTCTGCAAACTTGAAATCCTGTTCTTTAAAATGCTACAACACAAATACCATGACTCCAAAACTATTGCCTATTGAAAGAAGGAATTTTAAGATTTTAACATATTTGACCCTAAAGACCTTGAAAGCGGGTCAATGTCATTTGAATAAATTTCGAAGCCCTTCATGCAATTATGTTATACAGTCTGGACCCTTTGGTTATTAAGAAGTCATTGAAAGTACAGTTTGTGCAAGTCAAGGTAAATCACACGAACAAACTTGGCAGCGCTTCATCCCAGCAGGCTACAGGCCAAATATTGAGAAGTTATCTAAAGATTTCAACATACCTGATACATGTGACCTTGAAAGAGGGTCGAGGTTAATCATGTTACAAACCTTGAAACCCTTCATCCAAGCATACTAAAGGCCCAATATAAGCACCCTGAATCTTTTGGTTATTTAAAAGCCGTTGTAACATTTCAACATCATTGAGCCTATGACCTTGAAAAGTTTGTCAAGGTCATTCAAATGAACAAAATTGATAGCCCTTCACCCTAGCATGCTGCTAGACCAAAATCACCATCCTAGGCTTTTTGATTGTTGAGTAGACGTCATTTCAATATTTTGACACATTTGACCCCTGTGATTTAAAAAGTGGACCAAGGTTATTCATATTAACAAACTTGGTAGCCCTTCATCCATGCATGCTACGTGGCCAATATTAGACCTTTTGGTTATTGAGAAGTTATTTGAATGGATAGTTTGTGCACAGCAGATGACGGATGCTATATGGCACAAGACGATGGATGAAATACGATGGCTATACATTAGTCTGACCCTTCTGGTCAAATCACCTAAAAATCAGAATAAATAAAGCATATTCATCACTTGATCTGATCCAAACAGGGCACTGTACGAAAACTGGAATAACAATAATTTCAACCTAAAAACTACATATTTAAACAATAAACAGATAATGAAAAGCATGAAAAATTTGTTTATTGCTCCTGAATAAAGATTGAATCCAAGAAGTTGCCATGTTTTATGTATTGTAGGTATGAAGGTGTTTTGACTCAATCAGGAACATGTGAAAATTGGTCTGTAGCTAGATTTTCATAAAAACAACAACAAACAAAATCCCAGCTTGTCTGAAATATCCTTTAATTGCTTCTATTTCACATGTCAAAACTGTTGAATACCAGCTTCTAATTAAAACTGTAAACGAAAGTGTAATTAGTTTGAAGACTAGTGGAATTATAAGCCCTTGTTACCTCTAAATAGTTAAACAAATTCTGGACACAGACTTCAACAATTAAATAATTGTATTTTAAACACATTTCTAAATCTTGCTTTGAAATTGAATAAGACATAATTTTGCAAAGGTTATCACACAACAGATGATGACTGATTATGTATATGCAACAGACACAATTAATATGGAACAAGGAGTGCAGCCTTTTTATAAGCATCATTTGAAATAAAAAGAAGAACATTCACATTACAAGAGATCTCAAAGGGATCTTGGCGCCCAACATTGATCTTTATATGCTCTTCGCAAGTTGGATCTTTGCCCTTATTTTCTCTTCCCTGTTTTTCCACTTAAAAAAATTGAACATTCATTAGCAGAAACAGTGATGATAATCTAACTGCCAAATCCAAGATGGTTGCCTTGAAGCCATTTTCTTATTTCTGATCAGTCCCAAAATCAAACAGGCACAAGTAGAAACCAAAGCAAACATCCATATGAAGTTTGAGAGAGATTGATTCAGTACTTTTAAAGAAAAACGATAACAATCTTTATCATGCAAGATCAAAGATGGCTGCCTGTCGGCCATTTTGTTTTTCTCAAATGAAATTTGAGAGAGAACCATCAAGTGCTTTTCAAGAAATAGCGATTACAATCTTCAGTGAAAATATCCAAGATGGCCGTCTGGAAGCCATTATGTTTTTTCTGGTAAGTCCCAAAATCAAACTGGCACAACTAGGGAATCTACACTTGAAATTTGACAAAGATCTCAATTAATTCTCTAGAAACAAAACCTGTTTACAGACATACAGGTGAACTGACCATGGACCATGGACATAGAGCGATTCGACCATCAGATGGGCGGCTAAAAACATGAAACATGTTCAGGTCTTTAAAGACTATTTGTTCAATACATGAAAGTGATGGCTGTAAAATATGTTAATAAATAAGGGGAATGAAGGGAACATTAAGTTTACAGGGCACAGGATGAGATGATCACTGTGGTTAGACAAAATTATTTCATTCATCAAAATATTTGGTATGCCAACCGGAGTCATATTCAAAGTAAACTAGTGCAATTTCATAGAGTTCCTGTGCTGTATTGGTGAAAAAGATCTATCTTTAAGCTAGAAATGTAAGCCAATCACTGACTAATACCCCAGTTCCTTTTCAATTGCATAATATAGTTTTATAGTACTGACACTGTAATTTAATAAATATATTGGCTGGTTACCATGGTAACCAATATTTTGCTGGACATCTACACATGGTCCCCAATATTCTGTTATAGTCGATCCAGTAGTTAAGGACAGACAAATTTTTTCTATGAAAGGACAGATGGTACAGTTGTTATGATAACCAAATTTTTTTTAGGGAACAAATGTTGCATGCACATCTCCACATGGTTGCTATCATTACTATATATAATTATATTGAAATTGATCCACTAGTTTATGTGGCTTTGTCTTGACAAAAATCCAGTTAATAATGACCCATTACCCAAGCAACAACACATTTTGTTATTTAAAAAGGAATGCATGCACATTTACACATTGTATCTAACACTGATGTATTATAAAAATGAATCTGATACATTAGTGTAGGAGAATATGTCCAGACAAAATTTTCAAACAAAATAAAAATTTATAAAGACTAGTTACCATGGTAACCAATGTTGTACTGGAAACGAGAGGTCCAATGGGCCTGTATCGCTCATCTGGTATTCAATGTTCATCAAAAATAGAATCAGTGTTCACATCACAAATATATTGGCATATACACCATTGGCATTCAAAGTGGGCACATCCAATCGATGTTAACCAATAACAAAGAGCTACTAATACTCGCCTCTAAACAGTGACAGTTATGACCTGTATTTTAAGTAGATGACATATCTTTTTTCTCAAAATTTGCTGGGCTTTGCCTTAGAAACCCCTTTCCATCAAATACCATGCTTCTTTGCCTTTTGGTCAGGCCAGTGACTTTGAATATAAGTCGAGGTCATTTATTTTGCAAACGTCGAGTTTCATCCTAGGAACATACCAGCCAAATATCAAAACATTTGGTCTATTGGTTATTGAAAAGAAGTTGTGCAAAGGAAAATGTTGACGCATAAGTTCACTTGGTCCTTTGGGTCAGCTGAGCTAAAACAAGGTTGCATGCGCATTTACACATGGTTCTCAACGTTCCTGTGTAATTTTATCAAAATCAATTCTGTAGTTTAGGAGGAGGAGTCTGCACAAAATTTTTCTAGACAGACGGACGGACAAGCTGAATCCAGTATACACTACCCCTAACTTCGTTGTGGAGGGGTATAAAGACATGCATATAAAACAAAGCAACATTTCACCATTTACTAATTAAGTAACAAAACCTTAATGATAAATGATAATAATTGTGAATAATTTACAATGAAATATAAATGAATTTACAAGTCATGCATTTAGTCTCCTTCCAACACCAGCACAAACAACTGAGGATGCAAATAACTGCTCTCACAATCAATCTTGTTTATTGTAAAATATATTTATCTGTTGTCCCATATGTTTGCTGTCAAAGAATTGCCTTCAATAGGGTGAACAGGCTACTGTTCATTAACATGCCTTTTAAAGTTAAACTTTTCCTATAAAGCACATCATGTCCTGGAGTTACTTATGAATGGTATTTTTCTGTAAAAATTATAGTAAAGTTAAACTCTCCTCTCCAGGAGGTAATATGAGAGTCATTTTTGTAATTAAGCACCTTAAGACATTTCCATCATAGAAGAAACATTTGGTTTGACCATACCTGGGTGTTGAGAAGAAGATTTTTGAAATCTGAGTCAATCTCACCCCTTTGACCCTGCCTAATAGCACCTGGGGGTCAGTCAGGATCAATCTATTCATACAATCTAGCCTTCAATCTTCACTCATAATTCTAACCAAGTTTGAAAAATTTCCATTGGGAATTTTACAAATTATGCTGAAAAATCTAGTTTTCTTATATGAACTATAGTTAACTTTACCCCCTCTCCACAGTAAAATTTGAGTCCCTGGGGCAATGAAATTAACAATTAAGACACTTAAGCAGTGAAGAGCATTTGATTCTGCCATACCTGGATGTTGAGAAGAAGACTTTTGAAATTCAAGTAAATTTGACCCCTTTTGGTCCACCCCTCAGGCCCCACGGGTTAGGGACTACATAATTCACTTTTCTGTTTCATCTTAAGCCAGGGAAGGTTTCTACAACACTTCACTGGAGTTGGTTCAGGAGATTTTGAGAAGAAGTTGAAAATGTTGAAAAGTTTACGGATGCACAATACTGTATGAAGGTGATCGCAATAGTTGAAAAATTAAAGAAGACTTCTATAAAACTTAAATGATCACATAATGTAGACACTATTGCAGGCATTCAATCAAACAGCGCTTCATTAGGCAGATACAAAATCTGATTGGTGATATTCTACCTCCAGATCTCATTCTTTGGGTAAGACACAATAGGTAAGATAGCATAAGCCTAGATGTCACAACAGAAAGAATGGAATTCTGAGCCAATCACAGCTCCATAGGTTAAAATGCATGAGTCATCACTAACAAACATTCAGGTAATGGGTGTTTCCAGTGTGATAACGGGGTAGTCTAGTGATAAATGTTTCCAGTGTGATAACAGGGTAGTTATATGATGAACTATAAGATCTTTGTTTAAACTCCAAAACACCTCTCTCTCTCTGCAACAACTAAAAACACAGTTCTTACCTCATAAAATTAAATAATTTGGAGACATACAGTTGTAGTTCAAAATTAAAATTTTCACCTCAGAATGTGCAATTTTCCTGTTTATAGTGTATTAAGCACCTTATGATTTCCTCCTCAGAAACACTGAAATAGTTTAACACATTGGTAACACAGGCCAGTGCCTTAGTTAGAAATATCACTACACTGAGTTCCATGTGACCCAGTGTAATGACAATGCACCACATACCACTGATTATACTGCTAAGAAATATATGTCGTCATTTTGCAGCATATGACATATTGGCTATATTTGATCACATGATCACACGACATTGCACTAGGTAGGATAATCATCTGTCTTTGGGTGTCACCATAGGTGGGGTTCATGTTGTGGCATTCTCACCACGCCAACCCCACCTCCTAACCGACGATAATTCATGCCTCCACACAATTTCCAACAGTTCTGTTCAGGGTCATACACTTCTATTGTCTTTAGGTAGGTTGTGCCATCAAATCCACCAATAGCCATCAACTGGCCATTAACTACAGCCAAACCAACCTGTGAACATAACAAAGAAACAACAAAAACTTTAATCTTAAATCTAAAACTTAATTCATAACGATAACAAAGACAAGGGAAAGGAATTAATATCAGCACTAAGTTTGTTTTTCCATCCCATAAAACAATCTGTAGCTGTCAAATTGCTGATTAGTGAATAAAATATTGTTTAAACTAAAGACATGACCAGGATAGGAGATGTCTCAAAACATTCTAAATGTCAGTTAAAATATACAATAACACAAGACAAATGTATTAAAATATAAAGAGTATGTATAGTACACTTTTTTTCTATGATATTGTCTTCAGCAAGTAACAAGAACATGTTTTTGTAATCACATAATTAAGTAAGGGTGTTAGTTTTATGTTTCAGAATCTTTCTATAATGGTTCCAGCAGGGTTTTCCATAAGAGCCGGTCGCCGGCCAATTTGACCGGCAACTTTGATCATTTGGCCGCCTACACCAATCCGGTTCCGTAATAATGTTCCGTACACGACTACACGTACACGGCAGGCCAGCCCCCTAATTTCACTACACAGTCTACTACTAACAAAATTATGGAAAACTCTGGGTTCCAGGAACACTTACCCCACTCCTCCGAGAAGTCATAGCAACAACTGGTTGCCAGGTATTTGTCTGCGGATTGTAGCGTTCTGCACTACTGAGCTCTGTTGTGTCATCCCGACCGCCTACAGCGTATATCATATTATTATATACTGATACCCCGAGGTGTTTCCTACGTGTACCCATTGGTGACATTGGCATCCAGCGGTTAGTTCTGGGGTCGTATCGTTCAACTACAAAAGAGCCATAATTCTGTTAACAACTTTTCTTTAAATCAGATTTGATAAAAGTAGATAGAATATCTTGCATCAAGTAGATTGTAGCATTCTGATACATGCTCCTAACAATTCTATAGCCTGTAACTGTAATTACCCACAAGGCTGTACCATTTTCATTTATGCGTATGATAATTTTGTAACCTGGAATTATAATTACACACTAGGTTGTAATGTGATATATGCGTATGACAATTTCGTAACCTGGAATTATAATTACACACTAGGTTGTAATGTGATATATGCGTATGACAATTTCCTAACCTGGAATTATAATTATACACTAGGTTGTAATGTGATATATGTGTATGATAATTTCCTAACCTGGAATTATAATTACACAGTGATATATGTGGTGACAATTTAAAATTGTAACTGTAACTAGAACACTGACAGGTCAGAAAGGGCCCTGCCATGTGGCCTGAAATCCCCTCTCCCCCTAACCCTTCCTTCAACACAGATAAACAGATTACTGGCGAGACCTTAAGTACACTCAGCCATAAAAGTCAAGAAAAACTGTTACTAAAAAAAACCAAAATACTAATAAATACAATACAATATCCCAAGCAAGCAAGTTTGATTTAGATTGGACAAAGCAAACTCGAGTGATCTCACAGAAACTTGACTCTATCTTATAACTACAGTGACCATTGACCCTGCGACCTTAAAAGCAATCCAAAGCAAACAATTTTTGCAACATTCACGTGGGGCCCTAATGACCCAGTATGCTGTAATATTCTGATAAATGCTGACAACAATTTTAAGCCCACAACTGTAATCACCCAGTAGGATGTTACATTCTCACTTATGCAGATGACAATTTTATTGCCCCTAACCATAGTTACCAAGGAAGATGTACAATTACAGTTCATACCTGTGTTTAATGGACAGGTACCATCACTACCTCCTACAGCATACAGGTAGCCTCCTAAAACAGCCACACCTACACCCAGTCGTCGTGTACTCATGGATGCTACTTTTGTCCACTTGTTAAGCTGAGGATCATATCTGTAATAAAACAATGTCTTTCATATCAATATTTAAAAACTAATTCTTTTTTCTTCTAAGGCCTCATAAAAATTCTACATATCTGAAAGAATGTTTCAACTATTTATAAATCTGAGAAAGTATAAATGAACATATACCTTTCTAGGTCGACTCACTCAAAAAATTAAAAGTTTTAAAAAATCAAACAGATCGGCTCATTGATAATTACCACACAAATAATATATTGCCCTAGAAAACAAAACAATTACATTACACTTAAATTGCAATGTATGCAATATTAAATAAACACAAAAAAAAAGTGATAAGCTATGACTGGAACTTTGTATGTGTGTATACAGTATTCATGAATTATGTGAGAAAATTTAAGTGAAATGATTAGAACCTTATTGCATTCATTTCATTTTATTATTGACTAAATCGCTATCAAACCAGATTTTTAACAATAAAGTTAATAGAAATTAAATAAAATGGGAAATATCTTAATACAAATGTCAGGAGTTTTATCAAGTTGATGAGAGCGAACAGAAAATAAATCTGAACCTTTCAACAAAGTTGAGACAGGAGACGCCATCTTGTCCTCCAACTGCATACATGTAGCTGTCAAGCACAGCCACTCCTACACTTGTGCGACAGGAACTGGTAGGAGCCACATCCCCACTCCACTGGTTGGTCTGTGGATCAAACCTGGAAAAACACACCACAGATATCAGACTTTAAATGTCTGCTACATAATATTACTCATGTTACATGTCACTGGTTTGTTTGGCCACAAAGCTAATAGACATAATTAGATAAGTTGATTATATTATACTCAAATGGTCAGAACCGACGAGAACTCAATTGTATACAAAGAAATACATACATCAGTTTGGTAGGAGATCATATTTTATACAATAATAACTCACTTGAAAACATTATTTTCATTTAGGCTTGTAAAGTATTTTAACTTCAAATTTTATTTTACAATAATTGTGAAACAACTTATGTTAAATCACATTCAACCACAGTTATTGCGAAAGAATTGAGCAACCACTTGGTGTTGTGTGAAACTGGATCTATTACCTGGACACTAACTTGTGGTTGGGCAGGTGACCATATCATATGACCTACTGAACCATCACTCTGTACTGGGCTAGTGATTAATTAATACTTATATAAATATGATAGGTTTCAGAACTATATCTAAGACAAGACAACAACATCTGTTTCAGTTACTCACCTTTCAATGCTGTTGAGATAAGACTGACCATCATGACCCCCTACAGCATACAGGAGGTCATTAAGGACAGCAACGCCCACACCACAGCGGCGCTTACTCATAGGGGCCACCATCCTCCATTCATTTGTCTGAGGGTCATATCGCTCTACACTTGAGATGGCATCCCCACTACACCATCCTCCAACTTAACAAATAAAACATCAGTCAATACATGTATTACATTATAGACCGTAGCCATTTCTGTTCTGCAGATAAAATACATAGTACAGAATGAGTTTTAATTAAACAAAATTATTTGCAACAGTCTCTTGCTATTTACAAACTTTTATGAAGAATTTCTTCATAGTTTAAGTTGAAGCTCTTTAACAAAAAAAAAGATCATTTATAATTATTTAATAATATGCTCAAATTCAGTGAAAATAAACTTGATAATTGGTTGCTTTTGGTACAAAAATAGCATACCAGCAAACAACACTTCTCCACATCTGATTGGTTTCCTTGGTCTTGTACGTGGGCCTTGCATCAAGGGACGTTCCTGGGGCAGGAGGAGATAATTCTTGGCTTCATCCAATAAATCTCTGCAGGAGTCATCACTTTTGATAAGAAGATCAGAGCCAACTGTACCAACAAGGAACTTTGGGCTCATCAATGGTAGCCGTACATGTTGAACAACCTGCAACAAGCATTATCGTAAATGTACTATGTGTTATTCCTGTATTGTGACTCAGCTTTTTGAAAAATACTGAGGCCCACACAAATGAAATTGTTCATATTAAGTATGGGAACAATGGTTAAGAAAATTTATTTGAATACTGAACATTAACTAAACGTATTTAGTTTTACAAGTCAATGACTCCAATATACTGAGACTTCATGAAAAGCTATAATGTACTTGTACATTCACTGCTTTACAACGTTACAGACAATATGCTTAATTGAGTTTTCCCAGTTTATGAGAAAACTGAATGGTCAATGGAAGATTTTGTATATATTTTTCAGCAGAATTGTTACCCTTAACAGATAAGTCTGAATAAATAACACATACATCATGTGTCAGAGAAGAGCCCCATGGGTCTTAATGGTCACCTGAGTCACAATGCTTCTTGTAATATGTCATAGAAATGAAGATGACCTAAAAATCTCGGTGGTCAGCAATGGTCAATTGTATGTACAAAGTGTAAATAAAATACAAAGATGCTTAGGGGGAATATTTTGTAATTTAGATAATTTATGATTTTTGCTTACATTTGGAAGGTGTGTGCGTCGGTCCTGGATATTGTACTTGACCCAGGCCATAACAGCACTGTACACCTGCTCCTCACTACGCACATTTAGCTCATCACTGGAGATGATATCCACCAACTGATTTACTGGCAGAAGTAAGAACTCCTCACTCTCCATCACCTGAAAGCACAATTTATCATGTAATTACACAAATGATGATATGAAAGACCCAAATGAATTGCTGACAGTGCAAAGCAATAATATGAAAATTAACTAAATCTACTTGGGGGTTAGATTTTCCCTGCTGGGCCCCGCCCATTTGACCCCAGGAGTCTGAAACCTGTGCTTTATACAAGACTGATTTCACTTCATTGAAGCATGCTACAGACCAATTTTGGACAATATCCTACAATTCCTGACAAACAAGATAGATTTTAAAGAAACTGATTGATTTTCCCCTATTGGACTCTGCCCCTAAGGCCACAAGGGGGTCGTGGCAGACCCATCAATAACATAATTTTTTTCCTTTCCCCTCCAAGGATGCTTCAGACCAAATTTGATTAAAATTCACTTAAGTCACTCAAGAACAATTGCAATATGAAGTAAAAAGCACAATGCAGTATTCCTACAGCTCACCTGGCCCTTTGGGCTAGGTGAGCTAAAAAGTTGCTGATGTCAATATTTTGATCTGAACTTTACATGACCAATGTCAAAATATTCTTTCAGGAGGACTTTGTAACAAGAGGCCCATAAGGCCTGTATCACTCACCTGAATTAGTTTGCTGGATTTGATTTATTTTAACTAAGACAAATGTATTCAAAGCACTTATATCCATTTCTGCCCACTATAAAAAACCAGATTTCACCAAATTGTCTTTTTAAGTTTACTTCAACCTTCTTCAAAAGCATTCAATAAAGAGTTTTGGACATACAAACCTCTTGAAAATTATGTTGTGTGAATTTATCTGCAATTCGTAATAAGTCCCTGCATGCATGTGTATCAGCAAAGGCACGGATACCAAGACAGTTAGATGGATCTAATTGTCGCTTGAGAAATTCACAGCACACTTCCTGGATTTCAGCCAGCTGAAGCAGACAGGCTGCAGGTAACAGAGTCTGGACATTGCTCTCTTCTACTGTAATATTTGACGTGTAACAAAAATCAACCAACAACTCCATAGCACTCTCATCAATATCCCGGATAGTCACCTCTGTCTGACGACTTTCTGCTAACTCACCAGTAAACATAGCATGAAAGTAAGGACTACATGCTGACAAGATGACACGGTGAGCAAATATTTTCCTTTGTGATACAATAAGAACAACATCACACAGTTCTCTGTGTTTGCGGAGAACATTGATAGAATCAAGGGTGTGACGGGGATGTTTGTCAGAGGTGTAAGCCAATCTGGCTGGGGAAGGTGGACGATCCATTATTCCAATTAAATGTCTTGGAAGCAAGTCCAATATTTCAGGCTCCAGATTTCAGTTTTGACAGGAACAAACCAGTTGTTTTTCTCGATAGCTCATGAAGAATGTCCTGTATCTCTACATGTAAATAAAAACAATATGCAGAAGTAAATAAAACATAAAATAGCCATAAATTATTCATAATCAGACGATGACAAGATGGTAAAAAGATCATAGGGAAAAAATGGTAACAATGTACTATAATTGATTATAGTAAAGCCAAAGAAGTTTGTCAATTTCTCACCATCTCAAATACTACATATGTCAGGACTTGTGAACTTCACACTGGTCATTTGTTTGATAAAGGTGACAGTGTATTCATCCAGAGGTCATAATGAAATCTTCTGATGGTTGTGTTGTAAGAACTTCTATTCTAATGACATTACCAACTGAAATATTTCAAAAATGTTCTACAAAGTGTTTGAATATAATTCTTGATATTTCACAAATAGATACCTTTCATTTCAAGCTCTGATTATTTGTCAGCAACACACGTGTCAATAAATACTAAATAGAACGTAGAAAGGTATGCCAAGTTCAACAGCTGGTAGAAGTATCCAAAAGGGAACACACTGTATCTTCATTTAGTTTATAGAAATAACTGACATGATCTGAAATACTTTTTTTTCATTTTGTGAAAATTTGATGCTTTTTCATTAATCTTAATTACTTTTCTATCCAAATATTCTTTGCCATGATACTTTTCGTTCCATGTTTAATATGATGCAAACTTTTATGTGTTGTCCCACTGATTCATTTCCTACGATTGTTTTTATGAATGATATCATGCCTTGCTGCATTCTGTTTATACAATCTTTTCTACATCTTTAACACATAGGTTGAAAAATAATTATGTAGTTACTGATGTGAAAGAGCATGTACAATACATGTTCCTGTTGAGTGGTCTGACCAGGAATCAAACTCCGGTCTCCAGTATATTTAATCAATAGGCTCTATCAAGAAGCATATATGTTCCATCAGCTGAGACCATATTTAACACAATATAGAAACCACACAAATCTGCTTCTTTTACACTCCCCCTCTTTTTCTTAAGATTTCCTAAATCTCAACCCAAGAATCCTTATACCACAACATGTGAAATTCACTGAACCTCTTTCTGAGAATCCTAATACCACAACACGAGATTTTGTTGGGCATCCTTGTGAAACAAAAGATAATATACATTCAAGTGTCTCAACCAGGAATTTAATCCAGGTCTTTGGCATGATAATCAACTGGATGTACCTACTGAGTCTAAGAAGCATGCTCCATCTGCTGTGTGTCAGAGATCATATTAAACACTATGTACAAGCCACACAAATCTGTTCCTTTTACAGTATGTATACTCCACAACCCGTGGTATTATGTTGGGTGCCATTTTGAAAGAACATGAAAATACATGTTCCTGCTGAGTGCAGCGACCAGGAATCAAACCAGGGACTTCGGCAAGAGTCTTTTACATTTATGAACACCTTCTTTAGAAAAATTACTATTCACCTGTACAGCAAAATGAGTAAGAAGCCCTGTTTCACAATTCCTATGACTTTAATTCTTTTACAGCTTTTCAAGTATCTGCAGCTCACCTCAGACATTTGTGCCCATGTATATGTCATACATTTACTTTACTAAGTACTGATTCAATTAAACCGCAAAACATACAAGTCTTTTCTCAGGGGAGTTTATCATGTTATTGTAGTCTACATACGTACAGTGAAATGCCAAAATTTATGCAACTTTTGACATTACTCACAGTAAAACACATTCAATCATGAAAATGGTCTCACATTTTGTATATTATTGTCTAACTTGGCTGAACTAATGCCAGAGATAATTTCACAGAATGGTTTTAGCCATTAATCCCTTGACATCAACATCATAGAAAATGTGTGGCTTATTCTTAAAATATGTCTCAAGAGAACCGAGTACGTAATCAAAACATGCCGGGAACTGGTGATCTTTGAGATCTGGTTGTCAACGGCATTGCCTTACATACAGGTTCTCTACAAAACAATTTCCCGACCGTGGTTAATTGTAAGGGTCACATCATTAAATACTGAACATTTCAGGTAAGATAGACATCAACTTTGTAATTTATCAGCGATTTTGTTATGAATATCCAACACTGAGATTGATGACGCCGAAAGAACAAGTTGCATCAATCTTAGCACATCACTGTATATTTGAATTCATTATCATTTCCGATCGCGACGTTCTATAGCCAACATTTTCTGAGAATTTGGACCTCCATGCATCCGCAGCAAACGTTCAGGTTTGCTTTTAAGTAAAATTATCGAAATCGATATACGTGAAATAACCA
Source organism: Ylistrum balloti (assembly GCF_031769215.1). Classification (NCBI taxonomy): domain Eukaryota; kingdom Metazoa; phylum Mollusca; class Bivalvia; order Pectinida; family Pectinidae; genus Ylistrum; species Ylistrum balloti. The sequence goes on along the minus strand of NW_026782275.1, from coordinate 70,424 downwards.
AATCATGAGAGCATCAAGTAACTATCAAGGAAAAGTAAGCAACAATCCCGATTTCTCCGACAAGCAAAAAAATTAAACCCAAATAAAACAACAAATCTGAGTAACAAACAAGTCGAATTAACATCGATATTCTCTAGAAAATATTATAAAAGACCGTCACTTCATATACTTACAGTACACATTATAATATCATTATGAATTATATGCTTTGAAGTACCAAATACCACGAAGAATCCGAAAATTTAGCTGATACCAAAGGCATTTTTATAGTTCATCACAGACGTCCATTTTTTTCCACAGGAAGTAGAATCTTATGACTAATTTTCGCGTCGGAAAAAAGTTTCCGGATCAATTTTAACACTATTGGAATACATAGGAGTTTACAAAAATAAAAAGACGAGTAAAATAAACTGATAAAATAGATTAATAACAATAATTATCTAAACGGTTGGTATACTTTTAAGCGAAAAGGAAACAAAGGGCATTCGTGTATGGAGAAAGGTCGGAATAGTAGAAATGATTATAGAAACACGTTTGCTTTATATACATCTGTCTGAAGACTCAAGTCCTGGAATGACTGTATACCAATTCGCGGACGATACGAAGTTTTTAAAGCGATTAAGGCAGACATATTTTCCCTGCAAAGATGGTCAGAAGTCTGACAACTCCATTTTCACATAGACAAATGAAAAATAATGCGCGTGACACTCAGATGTTTATCAAATTAATTACACCTCAAGGAAAATGTAGAAGTATTAGAACTCGAAAACTTAGAAAAAAGTAATGTAATAAACATATATGTGAGAACGTGAATACAGCTTATTCCAAAAATGGCAGTTCCGTCTATGACGGAAATTGGCTACAAATTATACGAACTTGGAGAACTTTAAGTTGTTGTATATATATACATATTTGGTTAGCCATCACATTGAATTTGCTAATAAAGTCTGGTGTCAACATCTAAAAAAAAAACACGTAGAAACGGTAGACACTGGTAGGATGAATGGGTTATGTTTTAGGCTATGTGTTTGGGAAGAGTAATGTTTTAATTTCAACTTGTTACATTTTGAGTAGAAATAGTGAGAATTTAATTTGTCTATCATATCCTATATATTATTAAATACATTCGTTTTTATCCCGGGGTTTGAGTAAAAGTAATGTTTCTATTGGGTGAGGGATGGGACAGAGAAGAGGTAGGGTCTTGTATGATGTATAGTGAGCCTATGTCAGACTTGTTTAGGGTTTCAGTTTTTGTTTTTTTTTGTCAGTATCTAAAAGTTTGATGTTTGGAATCTATCCGAAAGATTACAGAAACTTTAACTAACACTAGCACAAAGAGATCTCGCAGTAATATGACAGAGGTATACCAAATATTAGAAAATATTATAAAAAAAGTGATTTGTAGTTCCCATTTTTTATAGAAATATATTGTTATCAATACAGTGAATACCGATACAGGAAAAAGCATACCAGGTATCCCGGAAGGTCCGTCCCCTTTCCCGAACCATTGCCTTTGATAGAAAATTATTGTTCCTTAGGACTAATTAGTTAGTCCTCTAATCGACATTGGGAAAATGATAAGACAAAAATGTTTGCTACCTGTAATAGATGTATGAAAAGTTGGATGTGGAGTTATAAACTCATTGCATTTAATGTCTTCGCTTTATTGATTCATTCGCATTAGAAAACCGAAAATAGATGTCTTTTTATGACGATGGCCTACATTCAATCAACGTGTTCTTTGTGAGAAAATCTCGTTAAAATCTCGTAAGAGTTGGTTTCAAATCAACGATCATACCGTTAATCTTTTTTTTTTCAAAATCTCATTGAAAACCACCGGTTACCAGACTATGTTTACATTTGTAAGCTTTAAATCTCACAGGGACTTGGCACCTATTCCTTACCCGCTGTCCATATGTAAATGGATTATAATGGATTATGGACCATGCGAAAAGAATTTGTGTCCCGTGTTTCATCCTACAGACGCCTTCCCAGGTCGTGTAATTCAGCAGATGATAACTCGTGCTCACCATTTAATAACTCGTGCTCACTAGATGATACCTCGTTCTCACTAGATGATAACTCGTGCTCACTAGATAATAACTCGTGCTCACTAGATGATAGCTCGTGCTCACTAGATGATAACCCGTGCTCACCAGATAATAACTCGTGCTCACTAGATGATAACTGGTGCTCAGTTGATGATAACTCATGCTCACTAGATAATAATTCGTTCTCGCCAGATGCTAACTCGTGCTCACAAGATAATAACTCGTGCTCACTAAATGATAACTCGTGCTCACTAGATAATAACTCGTGCTCACCAGATTAAAACTCGTGCTCACTAGATGATAACTCGTGCTCGCCAGATAATAAATCGTGCCCAGTAGATGCTAACTCGTGCTCACAAGATAATAACTCGTGCCCACTAGATGAAAACTCGTGCTCACTAGATGATAACTCGTGCTCGCCAGATAATAAATCGTGCCCAGTAGATGATAACTTGTGCTCACTAGATAATAACTCGTGCTCACTAAATGATAACTCGTGCTCACTAGATAATAACTCGTGCTCACCAGATAATAACTCGTGCTCACTAGATAATAACTGGTGCTCAGTTGATGATAACTCATGCTCACTAGATAATAATTCGTTCTCGCCAGATGCTTACTCGTGATCACAAGATAATAACTCGTGCTCACTAGATGAAAACTCGTGCTCACTAGATGATAACTCGTGCTCGCCAGATAATAAATCGTGCCCAGTAGATGATAACTTGTGCTCACTAGATAATAACTCGTGCTCACTAAATGATAACTCGTGCTCACTAGATAATAACTCGTGCTCACCAGATGAAAACTCGTGCTCACTAGATGAAAACTCATGCTCGCCAGATAATAAATCGTGCCCAGTAGATGCTAACTCGTGCTCACAAGATAATAACTCGTGCTCACCAGATGAAAACTCGTGCTCACTAGATGATAACTTGTGCTCACTAGATAATAACTCGTGCTCACTAAATGATAATTCGTGCTCACTAGATAATAACTCGTGCTCACCAGATGAAAACTCGTGCTCACTAGATGATAACTCGTGCTCGCCAGATAATAAATCGTGCCCAGTAGATGCTAACTCGTGCTCACAAGATAATAACTCGTGCTCACTAGATGAAAACTCGTGCTCACTAGATGATAACTCGTGCTCACTAGATAATAACTCGTGCTCACCAGATGAAAACTCGTGCTCACTAGATGATAACTCGTGCTCGCCAGATACTAAATCGTGCCCAGTAGATGCTAACTCGTGCTCACAAGATAATAACTCGTGCCCACTAGATGAAAACTCGTGCTCACTAGATGATAACTCGTGCTCGCCAGATAATAAATCGTGCCCAGTAGATGATAACTTGTGCTCACTAGATAATAACTCGTGCTCACTAAATGATAACTCGTGCTCACTAGATAATAACTCGTGCTCACTAGATAATAACTCGTGCTCACTAGATAATAACTGGTGCTCAGTTGATGATAACTCATGCTCACTAGATAATAATTCGTTCTCGCCAGATGCTTACTCGTGATCACAAGATAATAACTCGTGCTCACTAGATGAAAACTCGTGCTCACTAGATGATAACTCGTGCTCGCCAGATAATAAATCGTGCCCAGTAGATGATAACTTGTGCTCACTAGATAATAACTCGTGCTCACTAAATGATAACTCGTGCTCACTAGATAATAACTCGTGCTCACCAGATGAAAACTCGTGCTCGCCAGATAATAAATCGTGCCCAGTAGATGCTAACTCGTGCTCACAAGATAATAACTCGTGCTCACTAGATGAAAACTCGTGCTCACTAGATGATAACTTGTGCTCACTAGATAATAACTCGTGCTCACTAAATGATAACTCGTGCTCACTAGATAATAACTCGTGCTCACCAGATGAAAACTCGTGCTCACTAGATGAAAACTCGTGCTCACTAGATGATAACTCGTGCTCGCCAGATAATAAATCGTGCCCAGTAGATGATAACTTGTGCTCACTAGATAATAACTCGTGCTCACTAAATGATAACTCGTGCTCACTAGATAATAACTCGTGCTCACCAGATAATAACTCGTGCTCACTAGATAATAACTGGTGCTCAGTTGATGATAACTCATGCTCACTAGATAATAATTCGTTCTCGCCAGATGCTTACTCGTGATCACAAGATAATAACTCGTGCTCACTAGATGAAAACTCGTGCTCACTAGATGATAACTCGTGCTCGCCAGATAATAAATCGTGCCCAGGAGATGATAACTTGTGCTCACTAGATAATAACTCGTGCTCACTAAATGATAACTCGTGCTCACTAGATAATAACTCGTGCTCACCAGATGAAAACTCGTGCTCACTATATGAAAATAAATCTGCCCATGCTGATAACTTGTGCCAGATAATAACTCGTGCCCAGTAGATGATAACTCGTGCTCACTAAGATAATAACTCGTGCTCACTAGATGAAAACTCGTGCTCACTAGATGATAACTTAAATCGTGCTCACTAGATGAAAACTCGTGCTCACTAGATGATAACTTGTGCTCACTAGATAATAACTCGTGCTCACTAAATGATAACTCGTGCTCACTAGATGATAACTCGTGCTCGCCAGATAATAAATCGTGCCCAGTAGATGCTAACTCGTGCTCACAAGATAATAACTCGTGCTCACTAGATGAAAACTCGTGCTCACTAGATGATAACTCGTGCTCACTAGATAATAACTCGTGCTCACCAGATGAAAACTCGTGCTCACTAGATGATAACTCGTGCTCGCCAGATAATAAATCGTGCCCAGTAGATGCTAACTCGTGCTCACAAGATAATTACTCGTGCTCACTAGATGAAAACTCGTGCTCACTAGATGATAACTCGTGCTCGCCAGATAATAAATCGTGCCCAGTAGATGATAACTTGTGCTCACTAGATAATAACTCGTGCTCACTAAATGATAACTCGTGCTCACTAGATAATAACTCGTGCTCACCAGATGAAAACTCGTGCTCACTAGATGATAACTCATGCTCGCCAGATAATAAGTCGTGCCCAGTAGATGCTAACTCGTGTTCACAAGATAATAACTCGTGCTCACTAAATGATAACTCGTGCTCACTAGATAATAACTCGTGCTCACCAGATGAAAACTCGTGCTCACTAGATGATAACTCGTGCTCGCCAGATAATAAATCGTGCCCAGTAGATGCTAACTCGTGCTCACAAGATAATAACTCGTGCTCACTAGATGAAAACTCGTGCTCAATAGATAATAACTGGTGCTCACCAGATAATAACTCGTGCTCACTAGATGATAACTCGTGCTCGCCAGATAATAAATCGTGCCCAGTAGATGATAACTCGTGCTCACCAGATAATAACTCGTTCTCACTAGATGATAACTCGTGCTCACCAGATAATAACTCGTGCTCCCTAGATAATACTCGTGCCCACGGGAAAATGATTAGTGCGCATGACACAGATAATATTTACATGTGTCCCAAAGAGGGCTCCGTAATTTTCTGCTCCCAAAAAGAAAATATCAGAGATTGCTGAATATATCTAGGTAACTAAAAAGAGAAGACAGCTAACTGAGCTATCCAAAAGTTGATGTTGTTGTAGATATCATAATAAGCTAAGCAGTTATTTTGCAACATTATCTTTAGTTTGGGAATGGCAATAGAATAGAAGTTATCAAAACACAACCAGTAGAAGATTAGAGGGTAACGTTTCCATGCATACACGGTCATCTTCATCATACAAATTACCAGTGTGGAGCGCACTACCACTGCTGTAGGTAGTGTACGAGATGGCAAGGAATCGACCGACTTTTTCGGCTTTACTATAAACATAAGTACACTAAGGTCGAAAATAGTGTGACGAGATGGTTAAAATATTGTAGACAAAATTACACACAATGGTAATGCAGTGTACTGCAGTCAATTCGGCTACGCTTCGTTTAACACTGTCATAGAACAAGTGAAGATACACCTCCAGAGAATTAACACATGGTTTCAGTTGAGAATATATCGTATCGACAATTTTCTATCATCTGTGGATTACGAGGTGATATGTAGTTAAAACTTTTAGTTAAATAATACTCATTGGGTTAATTCTGTACATGCATTTCTGTATATTTCATCATCAGGAAACAATACGTTTGTCTACACATTCAATATCACTCTATGTGATAGTCAAAATTGAAAATTGAAATAAAATTTTTAAAATTGAGAAAAACGCAAATGTTTCTGTACATTCATATTGATTTGTTTTTGTATACTGTCGGTATGGAAACCTGGGTCGGTGTTTCAAAGACAGAAAATAGGCTACCAAGACTTATGCACCCTTACTACTAATACTATATATACAACAACTATTATTATTACTACTACTATACTACTGTATCTTGTACTGTTCGTTCACAACACTTCCCATACTGAAACGTCTAGATAAAACGTTAATACGTGAGAAATGCCGACTCGAATGTCCAAAATCTTACGCAGGCTGGGAGATAGCAGTGTTTATGTTGTTTGGAATAAACTATTTATTACATCTGAAATAGATCAGTTATTTAACTTTAATCTATGGGCAAAACTCTATATTCAAAACAAACTATTACATTGCCACCCATCTTTCCTCGTACCGTGGAGTGTTTACAGCTTAGCGTGCCGTTCGAAGTGACTTGGTTTACATTATCGCTGCCGATGACGGAAATGTGTACGATAAGGGAGAAACAGGATAGTCATTGGAACGGATTTTTATTGTAGGTATTTTCTCAATGAACACTCTGTACAGACCATGTGCCGGAGAAACCCCCAGTTGTTGGACACACGGCCTCAACACTGAATGAATCAATGAGCTAGTTGTTACCGTCTCATAAAGCACAGCAGGAGAAAATGTTTTCTTGACGAACGATAAGAAGCTTTCCATTTTAAAAACAAATGGAGCGTGGATAGAGCAAAGTGGCACGCATGACCGGCGAGATGTACCTCGAAATGTTGGTGATCTTATCCTGGGTAGGGGACGCCCTGACCGGTTCCTGCTTTCCAGCGCTCGACTGGTGCACACGTTGTGATGACATAACGTTGAACTGTATCGACGTCAACCTGGCGTGTTTGACTGTTAACCATACTTTTCGTGTGAGTACTTTATATTTGATTATCTGTCTGATACTGATAATGCACTTAGTAATGTCTAAAAATCTAAGCTGTTCAGCACGATAAAAAAAAACAAAAAAAACAAAAAAAAAAAAAAAAAATGTTTTCTGCTTTGAAGAAGTCGTTTTTTTGGTTACCAATTACTTGTATGTATAATATATCATTAGATATTCCAAAAATACATAGATGTATTTGATATCATTTGATTTAGTACAAATGCTTACGAACTCTTCTTCATTTGCTGTTCATGTATCCAAGAGTATCACGTATTGGAGATGTCTACATATCGTTTGGCTTTGCTTATTTTACACCTGATCACTACAGATTTTCATAAATCATTGAAAGAATTTATCTTATAACACTAACAATCATATTGTACTAGAAGCAGTAAGTAACACGACTTGTTTGGCTGTTACTAATAACATTAATAACGACAACTAAATAGTTATGAAAGCAAATAATGATTTTTTTTAAAATTACTTTTGCTAATAAATATATTATGTAACATTATACACTTTCAAAACCATGCTGATATCCCGTAATTACATTGAATGACAATAGTGACAAGACCGCATACTCTTATTATTAGTGAAGCGTAAAAATATCAACAAATGCTTCTTCCAGAGTCAAGACAACACAAGTGTGAAATATTTAGGTATGCCATCTTGTAATCTTACACAGAAACAGTATACCGTATAACATAAATTATAATTTAAGTTGATTGGTATGGTGGCTGATTCGGGACATCGTAATATCGCTTCGTTTAATGGGAAGCGATATTGCGATACCACGATACCACGATGCGATATCACGATAGCACGATGCGATACCACGACAGCGCGATGCGACACCAGGATATCGCGATGCGAGTCCACGATATCGCATCGTGCTATCGTAGTATCGCATCGTTATATCGTAATATCGCAATCTCGCTTCCCATTTAACGAAGCGATATTACGATGTCCCGAATCAGCAACCATAGATTGGTGACATCTCACTATCTCAGTGCCAGTCGGGATTATGATTATTATTATAATATATAATTATTATTTACAAGGGTATATGTATGAATTCTTGATTAAGAAACAATGATATGACGTCATTTTGGCATCGTGCTGACCTACTTTACGTCAACGTGTTACATGTCGCCCCAGATAACGCACATTACAACTAGACAAAAATCATTTACATGATTGTGACTTTCAGGGAGCCCGACTAATAAATAAATTAAAGTGGGAGGGGGGGGGGGGGGGCCTCGATAACTTGACACATACTCGATGATTATCATATTATATCTAGATGTTAGCTTTTGAACGGTTTTCAGTTGAAACTCATTATCTGTCGATATGATTGTAATTTTAGTACTATTGATCGCCATTTCATGTTCACCAAGACTGCATTCATCTTGACAATGATTAATTGTAGCCTGTAAACTGCGTCTGTTATTGACGTCAATCTCCACGATTGGGCCCCAAATACTAGGAAAATGACGAAAGTAACTCTAGCGTGACCCCGAAAGGTCAATGGAATACAGTTCACTGTGAACGTCATAAATCCTTATGGATGTATTCTAGCTCTGATGCTTGGGTTGAAATAGAATTTATATATATATATCTTTATCTACATTGTGTATATATATATATATGTGTTTATATACTTCGTTATCTACATTGTGCTTTTTAGCTGAAAATGACGTTTTTTTTTTAAATTGAATAATTTTCTATTGTGGTCTACTTTCTTTGATGACGTAGCTAATGACGTGATTCGGTTAATAGTGTCAACAACGTCAACGTTTTCGCGTTGCTAAGGTCTTCTCAACTTCGGAAGTCTTAGGTAGATTCGTGGATTCCGAATAGATGAACCACTTTTCCTGATGTTTATGACACCAAAACAAATACTAGAGGTTTCTTTATCTAGGAAAAGCTTTCAATTTGGTGAAAATTACAAATATTAAACCAAAGGGGGCCCTCGATTTAACCATAACTTCGAATATTTCTTTATCCAACCACATAAAGCCCAACAACGAATTTAACTACCTGAAAATGGTCAAATAAAGGATGTTGCTATGCAGTGTTAAGCTCATTTAATCATACTGGATTTTTTTTTCACTTCTCAGATGAGTAAACAACTACAGCACTATTTCATCTTTCATTCTTGTTTGTTTACACCCACTACGCGTCAATCATAAAAGTCAATTCATTACATTATAATAACGATAAATTGTCGTAGAATTTTATAATATAGATCATAAATTGATATTAATTCGAGACGTAGCAGTGATAAACCTTGTTAAATTATAGTTATATATATTCTTTTTAAACCAGGATATACAACGTACAGTTCAAAACACCGGATTTGTGTGGGTTTAGAAAAAAAATGGGTTTCAAAATGGGGGATAGCAAATGGAAAATCTGTCTTAAATTTTTAACAAAATCAATGTTAAAGTGAACTGTCTATTGTTTGTGTTTTCTGCTAGAAGAGGTTCAAGTAAACACATGAAGTAGGTCACAGTCAGTCAGTTTATGATGGATCTTTTTCAAAATGAAATGATTTAAAATGACTGGAAATTTTCCATTAACATTTCCATTTCCATTGCCGCTAGGCAATCATAATCCCTACTTAGCAAATTGCTGATCCCACAAGACCATGGAAAGCCTGGTCACGGCACACAAAACAGGTCACATTTTCAATTTCATAGCCTGTGACCATTGTCTGATCCAATATGGTAGAAATCATCATCATCATATTGCTTGTCAGGTTTCAAGAAATAGTAGGGTCTTTTTAAATTTCGCCGTGAATATCTTTTGGAGATCTACCTCATTTCCTTACCTAAATATAATGAGTTTTGATTCATGATGGAAAAAGCAGGAGTTTCTGTACTTTATTTTATTCAATTTTCCAAGATCAAGAAGCCAGCTGAAATATATATTTCCGGGTCCTTAAATCTGGGAAAGTAGTCACCAAGTCGCAATTCACGAATTTGAAATCTGTGAGTTGTGGTGATAATTAATGCAAAAAATTTAGATGAAATCTATCCATGACTTCCAGAGGTATACTCAAGAGCAGTATCTTAGCAACCAGAAACGTTAAAATTGTTGACGCTATTAACCGAACCACGCCGTCAACTGCGCCGTGTAAAAATGTAGTCCACCAGCGAAATTTCTTGAAAGAGTTAAATCGCCCGTTTTCAACCCATACAATATCTAAGTACAATTATAGATGACAAGGTATATAAAAAGATAAAGTTCAACGGTATTGTGTTAGAAATAAATTTATATTGAATAATGTCAGTACATCCTTAACAACCAATTTAAGACAACCATAAAAAAGGAAACATTAGCACACACCCTCCGCGCTATCAAGAGAAACCTCTCCACTTTCTTATGACGGGAACTCTTCTCTTTCACTACAAATGTACATCACCGTCTGTGTGTCTGTCCGCCTATCTCTCTCTCCCTGAGCAGCATGTATTGCGTAATATGATAACTTATAATTACATAGGGATCCTGATGTAGGTAATCGTCTGAAGCCGTACAAAACACCCATTCAGCGGTATGTCCTTCTCTCGCTGCGTATCAGGGATATTAAATAATGCTACCATGGTGATCCCAACTCACACGATGCTATCGCAAACGTAGTTAAATAGACACGTTTAAAGCTAATCGAAAAGAAACCATAAAAACTATTAATACACAATATGATAAATCGAATACTTTAAATAACTGGAATTCTTTGTAATCATATTACGTTCTGTAGTTAGGAACTCAAAGCGTATAGGTCGCTTGGTTTACTAAATATCTCGATCGGGGGAACATCTGGTTAAAGTGTACCATTTCTGGGACAGAGAACGAAAAGTCGACACATACTAAATGTACTTCAGCTGATTTTAAAATCACATACATGGTACAGAGTAATAATCAAACGTTAAAGCTATATATCTACATGAAGGAAATGATGGGCGTTGAGGATTATGAGAATTATACTAGTATCAACAGTTGGAGCTAAACTGCAAACATTTTATAGGAGAACTTCTATCTCCTGTGATTTAGATCCAAGTTTATATCACTAGGGAGGGCGGATTATAGTCTAACGGCAGGCGCTGATTTTAACTGTATCTTGGTTTGGAAACACTTTAATGCAATTTTATTGAAAACGACTGTAAAATTTCAAAAAAATATTTTGAAGTAATATAATATACGGTGCGTGATTGAAGAACATCCAATTGCCATAGGCATAGTTGTTAATGAAGATATTGTCACTCATTTAATATTATCTTGTTCCAGAATCTGGGTTGTCTGTGACGGCTTTAGTACTGCCTATATATAACGTAAAAATAGCAGCGACAATATATCATTTCTAAACTTTATCAGCCATACTACCATATCTCTCTCCTCCAGGCTTCAATCGTACTGGTACGTAAAGCTAGGACAGGTAAAAAGTGTAACCAGACACTTAATAATCTGCCACAATAATTCACCCGTTACGAAAAAAAAACAACCTGAAAAAAAAAACACGACGACATACATTATGCATCATAAAGATAAGACTTGTCTAATTCACAACACATCGGTCGAAAGCAATGAGGTCCCAGGATAAGATTGCAATGAAAATTACAAAAATCAACAGCCCTTCCTAATGTGTAGATGTAAACATTGAAAAACATGTATGGTAGTATCAAGTACTCTTCATGGCTGAAAAGGCCTTCAGCTGTTTTCCCAAACTTGTAAATTTCAAGACTCCAGGGTCTCACATTTCCCTTTTTGGTCCCGCCCCTCAAAGCCCCTCAAGGGAAGGAACCATATAATTTACAATTTTGGTGCGCCTTTAGCCATGAAATTTTCTTTTTTCTTTTTTTTTTTTTGAAAAAATTATTGAAATCGATTCAGGAGTTTTCCAGAAGTTGGAAATGTTGAAAAGGGGATCGCTGCTGGTCACCCTGCTATTTCCTAAGTCTTTTGACATACCGCCCTAAATTGAGGAATATGAGAAACGTAACAGACAACCATACTTATATATGTTACACCTACTTGTTGGGTTATTCATGTAATTGCAGCAATATAGGTCAGAGTTCATAGGGGTTGACGTCGTCGTAAGGATCTTGTTGCTTCTGTTGAAATATCTTCTGATATACACTTAATATATTGTATTTTTTTTTGTATTTCAGTTTGCTGCAATAAGTAATTTTACAAAAGCTGTCCACTTCCAAAATGGAGCGACACTGGGAATCCTTGGCGTGGAAACGCAAACACAGTTCGACCATTTCTGTGGAAGAAATAACATGCATATACATTCTGTACACTACCTGGATCAGCTGTGTTTTCAGGAAAGAGAGATCACTAAAGGCGTGTCAGAAACAAGTACATCAGATGAGGATGGAGCAGATACCGAAGATGTCAGTGACTTTATAGGTGTGTACACAAAATAGTTGGTGATAACAGTGTCAGATTGTAGATGATAAGAAAAACGACTTCGGTGGTCGAGCATACCCTTATAGTTAATTGTACATGTAATTGTGTTGAACAATTTTCTAAAGAGGTGTTTGACACATAAAACCATTTTTCTGATTAGAAACTTTACAATCATTCAGTCCTTAAATTCTAAATAGACAATGACAGGTCAACCATTTAGCCTGTAACTTCTAACTAGAACCGACTTTTCTTAATAATTCTGAACAGACACTTAGAAACTTGACGATAACATGTGGAGGAGTGTGGTAGGGTTGGGGGTTGCTAGGGAAGTTCCCGCCATCTCTTCCTTAGTAACCCCTACACTTACGACCCAATATCCACATGTAATCATCATGGTAATGTGTGACGTCATCACTCACAGAATTATCGCCCCTGTTACTAATTGTCTACCCTGTTCCGCTTGCTTTGTTACAGGGTTTTGACGTCATTGATGTTTCTAGCTATAATAAAGTATGTGATTAGACTGAAGGGTTGGTTTTTACGACGTCATTGATGTATTTGGCTATGGTAGACTACGTATTTCGACTGACAAGTTGATTTTTTTACGACGTCATTAAGTTTTCGGCTATACCGTTGAGTGTATACATCCTTTTTTACAACGGGAAATAACTTGTATGGTGTGTATGGTGTGTTTTGGCGTGTACTCTTAGTATTTTGCATGCAGAAACATAATTAATTTTTACAGTTTGTTTATTACGAAATATTACTATTTTACCAACAAAAAGCATAAAATTATTACATATATTTAAATTATCACATTTTCTATTTGCAAAACTTACATTTTCATTTATAAAATTATATCTTTAGTATTTGTTTTTCAAAACATGTAATGATGACAAAATAATCAAACTTTTGCTGCTGTTTTGCCGTTGTTCACTGCTGGTAGTTGCATGTTTTTCTGTTTTCATTGACAAAAATTTAGCATTTTACAATTCTTAATTACAAAATATTACTATTTTACATTTTATACTGACAAAAACAATATTTGAAAAAAAATCACATACAAAAATTTTACATTTCTTATTTGCAAAACGTTACTTTTAAAAAGATGATTGGCCTCAAAATGTCTTAAATTAGCATTTCCGGTATTCAGTGATGTTATAATGATGGTTACGGGTCCCACGGGTTGTTTGCAATTGTTGGGGAAAATTAAGGCCAGGTAGGAAGAAAAACTATAGATATGACCCATTTCGATGAAACACGCGTCATTACTACAATGTTGTCGAATTCTGTCTCTATGATGCCTACCGCTGTTCGTTCTCTTTACAAACTTTACTTTAGGTTAAAAAGAAAAGACTGGATATCTGCGATAATGAGTTGACCAAGTTAGTTACCGTGGATTATTGATGTTTGAAATATTCACTAAAGACTTGCGTGATGTACAAAGGACAGGTTCATTTCTTAAACAATTTAAAATGTTAGTAGCACAGAGCAATACATAAAGAGAAGGTGTTTGTCAGTCGTAAGGGGAAAATGTTGTCAAGAAAGCAAGAAGATTATCTGAGTAAGATATAGCACGATCCCAAGCACGTTTTAGGCTTAACGGGTCCCTCAAGGTTGTTTGAGGGCATGAAAAATGAAGGTTAATATAATATCAATCAATCACAGATCGCGATTGACTACAAAACCAAAACCTCTACAGCGTTCGAAGACAAGTGAGAAACCAAACCCCGCTGGTCTAAACCCCTTTAATCGGCGTTGATTACAAGTGTGATGCAGATTTGGCCGTCATATCTAACATCAAGGAGAATAATGACGGTGTGTGCTTTTACTAGTTGTCATCGATCTTTTTCGCGGTATGCTTGGGTAAAGCCTCTTAAAAACGAGAAAGCCAACACCGTTTTGGAAGTTTTCAAAGAAACCTTTGTCGAAAGAAAACCAGAACTCGTCAGATCGGACCACGGAGAGGAGTTTCTGAACGACTCGTTTAAACGCTATTGTAAATCCACAGGCGTCACACATGTAGCGAGTCACAGTGCTCACAAGCTGCCTTTGCCGAATCCTTCATAGGTAAATTGAAAAATATCACTAAAGATACTTCCACTCCAATCAGACATACAGGTTCACCGACGTGTTACCGGGTCTCCTTCGAAGCCACAACGGTAGGAAACATTCGATACTGCACGGTTTCGCCCCAAAGGACGTAAACGAAGACGCCAAACAGCTCAATTCAATCAGAAGAGAGAATAAGAAGCCTTTGAAGAGAAGGAAGTACAAATTCAAGAAAGGAGATAAGGTAAGATTGAGTTATAAGAAACGTCAGTTTCGTCGCATATGGCATAAGAAGTGGACCGAAGAAAATATTTCTCGAATGTATTTCCGAAGAAACATCCCCGTGTATAAAGTCAAAATTTGCAGAAAGTAAATAAAGGAAAAAACGGTCTGGAAGAAAGAAGTTTTAAAAACGAAAAAAGTAAAAGAAATTAGCATTAGTTCGGTGGTAAGGCCGGCAGCCAGATTCGAACTCTGGATCGATACCAACGTTGTATCCTCGAAAAAGCATACAAAGGGAAATCGAAAATGTATCAACACCATATTTACATCACACCTAACGATCACGTTTGTCCGATTTGTTTTCAATCTTTCACGAGGAAATATTCTAAGAAAGTGCACAAGAAACGAAAACATGTGTCATGAGATATGCATCAAAGAAAACATCCAAATGACGATACGCATCTCCCTGACAGTTCAACCTGACACAGTGTACCCATCGAAGAAAAACAATATCCTTTCAATATCAGCGGCGTACCCGAACATATGTTGTCATCCGTATCCGTCAGTCATTTCTTGCCTTGGATACATCCTTTTACGTGCCTGATCGCGGGCCCTACCGGAAGCGGAAAGACTGTGTTCGTAAAAACAAATCGTAGAAAACGTCCGAGAAATGATGACTCCCGTACCCGATCGCGTCGTGTGGTGTTACAGGGAACATCAGACTTTCTACGTGTTCGTTGAAGGCGTCAACTTTCACGAAGGTTGACCTAATCTAGATCGTGACGGAAGTGGATGCAAGCGTGACGTCGTTATTTATGAAGAAGGGTAATCACAGAAACATTAGCGTGATGTACATCGTACGAAATTGAATGTTTCCCCCCCCCAAAAAAAAAAAACGAACACAGAAACATCAGTCTTAACGCCCATTGCATCGTGTTGATGAAAAGCCATAGAGACACTTCGCAAAACAGACGTCTGTCTTCACAGATGTTTCCGAGAGGAAGCACTCTTCTGCGAAAAGCTTACGAAGAAGCAACGTCTTAACCCCCCGGTTATTTGCTAATAGACCTGAAACAAGGCACTAATCCTGATCACAGATTGCATACCGATATATTTCCCGGACAATATCAAAAGGTTTATCTTCCCTAAAAAGTCTATATAAGGTAGCCATCTATCGAAACATTTTTCAAACATTTGAAACGAGTCGTCGTTTCTCGATAAATGGATAAACACTGTAGAGACTTGCAGTATTTATGTCGAGCTAAACATGCAACGTGTAAAGCGATCCTCGAAAGGCCGACGAAGGTCTAATAAAACTATCTTTGAGTGCATTCAAAAGATATTATAAGGTCGTGTGCCGTTGATGAAACAACAGAAGAAACGTTTCTCACTCTTCGGTCTTCGTATATTAGTCAAGAGGCTGCTGTTAAAACAAAAGAAACGCATCGTCCAAAAGTGGGGTTCATTCAGGCACTGGCACCCACAGTGTTACCGTTAGCGACCAAACTCTGGGATGGACTTCGAGGGAATATGAGAAGTGATGCAGGGGTACAGTGTACGAGTGAGACCTAACCCGCCGGTGAACTCGATCGTGAAATCCATGCACGACATATACAGCGACATGTCAAACATCTTAAATCGAGACGATCTTCCGTTAGACGATAAAATGGCGTTATACAATCAGACTTTACAGAAGTACATGTCCAGATACCGGCATTACAGACACGACATTAATAAACCTATCTTGATTGATAACATCCACTCAGTTGGTGTATCGAAGGACAACGCAGCAACAGGAAAACCAAAGGACTCCATTCAAGACATCATCTTACACAGTGTACCGAACCCTCCACGTTCAAAAATGGAAATGTTGATGAATCGATTGAAAGACATCAGAACGTGGATGGCAAACGGGTTCCTGCACAGCCTTTACAACCGATTTTTACTGCAAAACATTACATAAGGAGCTACATGGTTTATTCAGGTTTATACAACATCGTAGAAATCGACAGGGATCGACAGGTCTTATTTGATTTCAATGCCTAAAACGAACACTTTGGAGATAGAAATCATCTCAGAAAAGATTTCATCTATGCCAGGAACATGATTGCCTCGTGCATTAACGTCGCCATGTTCGTTAGTATGTAATACCGATTCGGATACGAAACAAGGTCAACACTGGATTGCCGTATACATAGACGAAGAAAGAAGTGGAGAGTATTGCGATCCGTTTGGATTGTCCCCTTCTTTCACGACGCTTCCCTTAACTTTTTAAACAAACAGTGTATAACGTTGACATATAACCCTATTCGAATATAGCAACTCAACTCTCTAGTATATTTATATAAATATTTGATACACAGAGAAAGAGGGATAGCGATGACTGACTTAACGGAAGTTCTCAGAAAAGATTCCGATGCAAACAGTTATCATGTAGGTAGTTTTGTTCAAAATCTAATAAGTGGTCAACAAGGTAAAAAAGATAACTATGTGAGAAAACATAAAAGAAAAAACTAAAAAAAAAAAGAACTGAAAAAAAACCACCCCAAAAACTCAAAAACAAAATGTTGTATTAGACCTTAAAAATGCAGCCGGCAACAATGAGTCGATTGGTCATCGATGGTACCCTGTTTAATACGTTTTTTCACAGTTTCCTGACAATTGTAAACAACCCGGGGGACCCATAGCCATCATTAGAATATCACTGAATACTGTAAAAGTTCAAATAACACATTTTGAGGCCAAAAATAATTTTTACAAGTTATGTTTTGCAAATAAGAAAATGTAAGATGTTAATAATTTTGTACGTCAAAAACAAAACGAAATGCTTTTGTCATATTAAATGTAAAACAGTAATATTTTGTGAGTAAGAATTGTATAATGCTAAAAGTTTGTCAATAAAAACAGCATAGCTCCGTTTTTAAATGCAAAGTCATAATCCGTTGTTTTTAAAAAAGGATGTATACACTCTACAGTACTGCGGGAACTGGTTTGAATGGCAACTACACAATGTTGCTTGTACTGAAGGGCAAGGTCACATCCTTGTTGATATTGTAAAAGACAATGACAAACAAACTGATGCTTGGAAGGTTCATAACAGGTCTATACATCAGCTTCAGAAATGTTCAGGCATATTAGATTAACATCCTCGATACTCCAGGGGTTACAATCACCTTCGCCCACTGCACCTTTGGAATATATGACAAAATTAAAGGCACAAGTGGGTTTTAGGGTAAAAAAAATGACCAATCATAGACTGATATGCTTCTTCGAAGATTAAGGAGCGACAACCAATTCAAAGCCAGTATAATATACAGTTGTGAGACTTCTTCATTCGTTTAATATATACAAAGGATCAAACTAGTCTTCTTGTCTTATCCACAAAATGCCGCATATGGAACCTTAAAATTTGGCATGAACTTGTCCAGGAGTGCAGAGAGCGCTAGTAGGTTTAACCCCTGGTGTATCGGGGATGATTAGGTTAGATGCTGTGTCGCTTCCAATTCTTGGTCACACGTGACATTGGTTTGTTTCCAAACACTACTTGTTTTCCAAAGACTCGTAACAAAGCCTTTATGTTTTTTTTAAATGAAACAATGAAGAACTCCTGTTATGATCTCTGTTGCAGGTTACATAGTGTGGGGAGGCGTGGCCTGTGGAGTGCTTGTAGTCTTCCTGGTGGCAGTGCTGGCTCTGATGCTACGCCGTAAACAACAATCACACAGAGATACAAATAATTCAACACGCTGAATTTGTATTAAAACTGAGGAAACTCATTCAAATCTCCATGAATTTTGACAAGAAATTACACCACTTCAACTTTTTGTAACATCCAATCTCTGAAGATATTTGCCTCTTGTTCAATTGCAATATATGGGCCTTGCCTTGTGAGCAAATATCACTGTCATAAGCAAATATCACTGTATAAGCAAATATCACTGTCATAAAAGTGCATTAATAAAAGTTACAGAATGCATAGAATTAATTTGGAAAGAATTGAAATATAGGTTAACCTCCATACCTTAGCAAAGATGACAATAAGTATTAATCGATAAAAGTGCCCGAGTTTGCTGCAACCACACACATGTGTAGTATACAGTATTACGTATCATTGTTGTAATTATTGTTTGCTAAAAAAAATATTTCACTCTGAGAAATTCTGTCGGAATATGTGTAATTATGAATATTTTATTCAATGTGTTTAACTTATGAATAGCATAATAAGTATAATTACAAATAAACGTGGTTACCTTTTCTTCGTTTGGATATGTTTAATACAATCCTCTTTAAACCTATACAAGTACTCCAGGGTCAACATAAATTATCTCGCTACCATTAAAGACCTCATGAAGCATCACTCGACTCAAATGCCTTGGACCTGGTCTATATTCTCTGACCAACTAACCACTAGTATGTTGATCAGAAGACTTGTGAAAGAAATTGGTAATAGAAAGTTTGTTTTAGAAAATGAAAGCATTTGTATTTAAAAAATTGATGTATGTGTTGGAAATCAGTCATAGAGGCACAGCTTAAAAACTGCTCGTCATTAAGTAAGCCAAGAGCAAAGGGTAGATAAAAATGGAAGTTACATGTATATGTAGTTAGTATGAAAGAAGTAAAAATATATTGATTAATTGGGGAGGAATACTCTTGTGAGCATGAGGGTAAGCTTGGGCGAGTGGAACAGACAAGGTCCGAGTTTGATCTGGTCAGGTCTGGATGTGTGGAAAGATCGAAAGCTATCTATTTTGATGACCTAATAATAGGAATATATGTACTGGAGAATATTCTCTTTTCACAACTTAATAAACAATATATGATGATGTTTAAAATCATCAGTCGTTCAAATACTTACTATCACTCTGAAATATGATTGTCAATTTTTAATTCATCTTTCACTTCGCGTCTTATTTCACACAAAAAGGTTGTAATCCTTTACAAGCAAGCAGTCAATGTATGAACATTCCACTTTTTGTTTAATTGGAAACAAAGTTGTTTGTATCCCTTAAAAGAAATGATATTCTTTGGGGGAAACGATGTTCATCAGCCCAATAGCTCTGTCACTATTTTTCTGCATGGGATCCTTTGTAGCTGAATTATATATCACCAGCCAGGTACTCTCTGTCAGTATATCAATCGTGCTGTCCACAGAATAACATTGACAAATTCAAACCACATGGAATACACCAAATTTATACATCAAGTCTTCGTCTTTTTTCCATATAAACACCAATGATAAAGTTCCCTGAGAGTTTTGGTGTCAGGATCTGAAACATTAAAGAATATATGGTACAAAAATGAATATACCCCCGTCATCATTTATCAAGAAGAAACGTCTTTATCATGAATAAATTCACAGTCAGCTACTCGTCTCAATCTCATTTCACATAAACATGTATTCACTAAAAACATGCCTTCAGTGAAAACTGTCAACTGTCAGAGTGGAGTGTAAGGACTTTTTGATTTGAGACTTAGTCACTTACAAATTCATAATTGGTAATTAATAACTGCTAGGCTTCTGAAATTTGAAGGGCTATGAATATGACATTTTCATTCAAACGAAAATGTCAAGGGGGCTTGGGTATTTTTTCTAATAACATACAATTTACTTAAAATGCAGCTTGGTCGTGTCCATTGTCCAATAGCAACGTTTTAGTTATGTACCAATTCTAGGGTCTAATGCTCATGTATAAATCAGAAATGTTTAAATAGTTTTCTTTGATACAATGTAGGTTACTGAAAATGAAGTCTGCAAAACACCACAGCATATGAAAACATACCAAGCACATTATGAAATCAAGTTCTTACTTATGATATTGAGCTGTTGGAACAGCTGATGAGTCTCTGGGATCCGGTCCATGACCTCGATGAGGTTGGTGGATTCCACCTGCGGCAGACTTATGTTGTAGTAGATGTATATTTTGTTGTTGAAGGTGGCATACACAAAGCAGGGAACATTTTCGTGGTCAGTCACACTGAACTGTCCTGGAGGGTAAAGGTTATATTTCAGTATTATATATATAGATTGTATAGCAACATGTGGTTAACTTAACTCTCTAGGACGAAGGTATAGTTCTAAAATCATTAAACCATCATTGTGTAAATCGTAGCAGCATACCTCAAATCTTTAGAGCAAAAAAACATTTAACTGCACGTTGTAAAGGGAAAAAGGCAATATAAAGTGCCACATTGTAAGTATGTAACCATGGTACGATTTCTCCAAGCTGTGCTTTAGAGGTCTAGAAAGGTTAAGTTATCTTAACAGTACATTGTGAGTACCTAATCCTGCTAGGGTGTAAAGGCCAAAAAAAGTCAGGCCATTTTAGTAGTACACCCCGTTTGAAGTGGAGAGACCCAGATAGGTTAAGTAATTATATAGCACTATATTATTATATGTAACCCTGGCGCCGATTCTCCAGGGCACAGAGACCCACAAAAGTCAAGATATCATAACACCACATTGTAAGTATGTAATCCAGGTACCAATTCTATAGGCAGTGGAGGAATACAAAGACCAAGTTACTATAGTAGTAAATTGTTGGTATGTACTGTATGGTTGTTAATTTTGGCGGGCTAATATTTTGCAGTTGTCCTGGGTTAAGGAAATGTCTTTCCCACATGTCTATGAAATAGTATCCATTTAAACAGGCATTACAAATATATAATGAGATTTTCATTCCCTGTTAAAATAATGAATTGCAAACTATCTTCACTGACTTTGAAAATAGCGAAATTAAATTCCCCACAAGTATTACAATCTATACAGTATCTGTGGTTTAGACGATCACAAAGGTCAAGTCAAAATAGCCCTACATTCCTAAAAATGTAACTATGTTACCATTACAGCACTACATTCATTAGTATGTAATCCTGGTACCACCACACCAGAGTGTAGAGTACAGAAAATGTCAAGTCAATCCTGGCACCAATACTCAAGGCTGTAAAGGCCCTCCAAGGCCAAGTCATAATAGCATCACATGGTTAGTATGTAACCCCAGGTAACATTCTCTGGGGTGTAGAGACCCACAAAGGTCAAATCGTTATAGCACTTTATGGTCTATATGTAACAAAAAGGTCAAGACATAGTAGCACTACATGTTCAGTATGAACCCCGGGTAACAATTTTCGAGGGTGTAGAGACTTACAGAGGTCAAATCATTATAGCACTACAGGGTCTATATGTAACCCAGGTAACAAATCTCAAGGGCATAGAGGCCCACAGAGGTCAAGTCATAATAGCACTAGACGGTCAGTATGAACCCTGGGTAAGATTTCTAATGCAGGTGTAGAGCAGTACAGTTAATAATCATCTGGATTTTGGTGAAACAATACATAGTCCAGGAACAGACAAATTCCTGGTAATAACTAATTATATGTAGTAAAACTCTTTTTAATGGTTTTACTACAATCTTGCATGCATATCCTTTCACAGATGAAAGTGTCTTTGCTCTCAAATTTACATTATCATCAGATGTAAGCAACATCTACAGCCATTTTACCAATGTACACAAACAAAAACTAAACAACTTACCAGCAGTGAATGTCTTCACATTCTCTTCAAAATGATAGCGAACTACATCTTTGGTGTGGTTCACAATGTAAGTCTGACCGTCCCATGCACAGCAAACGACCTCTTCCATGCCATTTCCCTGTCAACAAGTTCACAGTTGTGATCTGAACATACCTTCCTGTTTGTCACAATGATAACTAAACATATGGGATAATCTAGTGATATATATACACAGGACACTTAGCCTTACTGGGTGATACATAGATAGATTACAAACATGTTCCAGTAGCACTGTCAAGGCCTTCATTTGAACTGAGTCAACCTTAATAAACATATATGAAAGATATTTCAAATTTCTGAACAAAGGTTTTTCTCTTAAGATACTAACACCAGGTAAATCATAACAACACTTAATTCCTGCTTGCTTCTTGAACTTTTTACATTTGGAGAGAATAAAAACACATTTTCTTGCATACATATGAAATTCAATATCCTAGAGATGCCTGTGACTTACTATGATGTTCAGATAGACATGCTTGGG
The DNA here is from genome assembly GCF_031769215.1 of Ylistrum balloti. Classification (NCBI taxonomy): domain Eukaryota; kingdom Metazoa; phylum Mollusca; class Bivalvia; order Pectinida; family Pectinidae; genus Ylistrum; species Ylistrum balloti. The sequence continues at coordinate 47,492 of NW_026782275.1, read as the reverse complement.
ACTCCCCATAATGTCAACATAGACATGCCTGAGACTTACTGTGATGTCTATGTAGACATGCCTGAGACTTACTGTGATGTCAATGTAGACATGTCTGAGACTTACTGTGACGTCTACCTAGACATGTCTGAGACTTACTGTGATGTCTACATAGACATGCCTGAGACTTACTGTGATGTCTAAATAGACATGCCTGAGACTTACTATGATGTCTACATAGACATTCCTGAGACTTACTGTGATGTCTACATAGACATGTCTGAGACTTAATGTGATGTCTACATAGACATGCCTGAGACTTACTGTGATGTTAACATAGACATTCCTGAGACTTACTGTGATGTCTACATAGACATGCTGAGACTTACTGTGATGTCTTTGTAGACATGACTGAGACTTACTGTGATGTCCAGCTTTGTTAATGAAAACAGTTGGTGATCGACTTGTAATGACCATAAAATCTGTTTGTTTTCAACCAGCAGCAGTGTTCCTAAAATCAACAAAATTATCCAGCACCTGAATCAGGTTTAAACATTATTTTAGAAGGGTGATAAAAGGTTACAGAAGTTAGTGATAGATGCATTATCTGAGGATATCTCCATCTAACCTTAATAATTGAGAACATGTTTAAATCTTTATGGTGGTGATACAAATATCCTGGTATATCAATATCGTATGATCAACACTCATGGTACCATAAGTAATGCTTTACCTTACATATTACATACAAAAGACAACATACCATCAAGAGTGCAAAGGGCATAGAAGGTCCCAGCTTCTGTTTCATTGGTTCCCTTTTTAATGCCGCCAACAATTTCGGTAGAAATAGAAATGTTTCTGGTTCTTGAAATCCCTAAACATTCATTTTCAAACCTACAATATGTAAGGATACAAATAAAATGAGGCAAAAATTTGGCCAGATTCAAATGAGATGAGGCACACATTGTGGTAGGATACAAAGAGATGTGGCACACAATGTGGTAGGATGGTAGGATACAAAGAGATGAGGCACACAATGTGGTAGGATACAGAGAGATGAGGCACACAATGTGGTAGGATACAGAGAGATGAGGCACACAATGTGGTAGGATACAAAGAGATGAGGCACACAATGTGGTAGGATACAGAGAGATTAGGCACACAATGTAGTAGGATACAGAGAGATGAGGCACACATTATGGTAGGATACAAAGAGGTGAGGCACACAATGTGATAGGATACAAAGAGATGAGGCACACAATGTGGTAGGATGCAAAGAGATGAGGTACACAATGTGGTAGGATACAAAGAGATGAGGCACACAATGTGGTAGGATACAAAGAGATGAGACACACAATGTGGTAGGATACAAAGAGTTGAGGCACACAATGTGGTAGGATACAAAGAGATGAGGCTCAGAATGTTGTAGGATACAGAGAGATGAGGCACACAATGTGGTATGATACAAAGAGATGAGGCTCAGAATGTTGTAGGATACAGAGAGATGAGGCACACAATGTGGTAGGATACAAAGAGATGAGGTACACAATGTGGTTGGATACAGAGAGATGACATACACATTATGGTAGGATACAAAGAGGTGAGGCACACAATGTGATAGGATACAAAGAGATGAGGCACACAATGTGGTAGGATGCAAAGAGATGAGGTACACAATGTGGTAGGATACAAAGAGATGAGACACACAATGTGGTAGGATACAAAGAGTTGAGGCACACAATGTGGTAGGATACAAAGAGATGAGGCTCAGAATGTTGTAGGATACAGAGAGATGAGGCACACAATGTGGTATGATACAAAGGGATGAGGTACACAATATGGTAGGATTCAAAGAGATGAGGCACACAATGTGGTAGGATACAGAGAGATGAGGCACACAATGTGGTAGGATACAAAGAGATGAGGTACACAATGTGGTTGGATACAGAGAGATGACGTACACAATGTGGTAGGATATAGGGAGATGAGGTACACAATGTGGTAGGATACAGAGAGATGAAACAATGTAGTAGGATACAAAGAGATGAAACACTGTGGTAGGATACAAAGAGATGAGGCACACAATGTGGTAGGATATAGAGAGTTGAGGCACACAATGTGGTAGGATATAGAGAGTTGAGGCACACAATGTGGTAGGATACAGAGAGTTGAGGCACACAATGTGGTAGGATACAGAGAGATGACGTACACATTATGGTAGGATACAAAGAGGTGAGGCACACAATGTGGTAGGATACAAAGAGATGAGGTACACAATGTGGTAGGATATAGAGAGTTGAGGCACACAATGTGGTAGGATACAGAGAGATGAGGCACACAATGTGGTAGGATATAGAGAGATGAGGTACACAATGTGGTAGGATACAGAGAGATGAGGCACACAATGTGGTAGGATACAGAGAGATGAGGCACACAATGTGGTAGGATACAGAGAGATGAGGCACACAATGTGGTAGGATACAAAGAGATGAGGTACACAATGTGGTAGGATACAGAGAGATGAGGCACACAATGTGGTAGGATACAGAGAGATGAGGCACACAATGTGGTAGGATACAGAGAGATGAGGCACACAATGTGGTAGGATATAGAGAGATGAGGTACACAATGTGGTAGGATATAGAGAGATGAGGTTCACTATGTGATATTTAATTGATATGACCAGTAGCTGCTTACTTGTGAATGTCAGCATCCTCAGCCTCTGTAGTATGGTAAAGTGTTACATACGTTCCTCCTGGCTGGGAAACGAGCACTTCTGGACGACCATCCTCACACATATTCACAGTTAATGATCCAATCTGATTCACAAAATCAATAAAAAAAGTGCACAAGTCTAACAAACATGACACCAGTAGAAATGTAAATAGGTGTGTGTAAATCCAATGGGAAATCATCAACACACAACTGCATAATCAGGATGTCTGACAATTTGACTTTATCAAAATTGCCATCAGGATCATATTTGGGTACTGAATGTCTTCCTCAAAATCCCTCACTGCAATAATATCTAACGTACCTATCACTTACAGCAGTAAAATGATGGTGGATATTGAGACAAGTAAGAAGTCATTCTAAATCTTAGAAATCACAAAGTGTCATGGAATGGATCTCATGTTCAGTGAAAAAATAAGTCAATGGTCTTTTTTTATAGTACATAAAGACAACACATTAAGAATTAAGTACCATGAGAACTGCAGATATAACGAGCTGTAAGGTGGTCACTGATACCATTTACTATATATATCATTGTCCCCATTATTTTCTTCCCTCTGAATTTAAGGATTGAATTCTAGATACATAGATCTCCTCTGGAGTATGTCATGACACAATAGAAGCTCTCTTCAACACTCCATGTAGATGATACATGATACATTACATAATCAAGTGCTACCTGTGATCTAATGTATACACAATAAAAGAAGTCAAACAGCTTTATAACGATACCAGGGAATTTCATTGAGGGTTAGCTCCTATTTGATCTGTCAAACTTAGTGATTGGTCTTTTTCTCTTGTCTGGAGCTAATATAAGCATAATACTTTGATTTGGCCGAAACATATTCAAGTACCCTCTAGCTAATACTTTTGGGGAAAAACAATATTACTAACATTATCAAGTAGTAAATTGAAAACTGCAGTATGATGTACTATGTAAATCATAAAAAAATCAAAGTAACTGTACACAAGTTCCCTGTCCATATGCCAGGTTTACAATTTGTTGACTATCAGTGTTACCTGTCCTGTGAGTTGCCATTTCCCTGACTGTAAAAATTTTCCACTGGTTTGTTCAATATCATGGTCCTGGGAAACTGACCAGGTGAAACACCTGACCACTCGATCTGAGTACCCAACCATCACCTCAGTCTGTCCATCCCCATCTGATGGCAGAAGTTACAAGTATCAGTCAATATAACATTTTTAGATTGCTTTTGTAAAGACAAGGAGCCAACATTAAAATTATTGTAAAATCACATTCAAACATTTTTGTAAACTCATCACTCTCAAACAGATACAATCTCTCATCAAGATACAATGATAAAGCTTTGTTCTCTGTTTCTTTCCATCAAATGTACATATTTCATGAAACTATACAGTTGTAATCAAACTCAAGTCTATGGCATGATAATTGCCTGGCTCTACTAACTGAGCCAACGAAGCATGCTCCATCAACTGAGTAAGAGACTGTATTTAACACATATACAAGCCACATTGACTCACTCTTTTTACACAATGTATACTCCCCCTGTTTTTTATTTTTGGTTTTTTTTTTTAGATTACCCAATCATCAACCCTAAACTCCAAAGACCACAACCCATGGGATTTCGTGCCAATGTGAAAGAACGGGGAAAACACATTCCTGTTGAGTGCTCAAACTAGGAATGAAAACAAGATCACTGGCATGATAATGTACTTTCAACTGAGCTAGAGAAGCATGCTCCTGTCATCAGATGAGTGACAGTAACTGTAAATAACACTCAACAGATGAGTGACAAGGTACCAGTTAAGTTTCAATACCAGACAGCAAATACCTTCTTTGCTGTTTAGCAATTATTCTATCTTCTTTTAACAGTCAAAAACAGACTGTTCACCAACCAAATATGTGGCTTATTTCCGTAAATTAATAAAAAAAAAAACCAAGAACACCTTCCTAATTCATACGAAAAACATTTGATATTTTTCTAACTTATGAAGTGATTGGCAGCAGCTTTAACAAAGATAAAAAACACTGCAGTAGTTTACTATTCACAAAAGTGCATCCTGTTCCCACACCTTTTAATACTATCCTATCAAATTACAAATAGTGTCCTACTTACACATCTAATACCAAAATCCCACTCCCACACTTAACCTACATCTGCAAATAAATCATGCTCCTACACCTATAAGCATTAATACCACCCTACTCCCAAACTTACCAGTTACCCTACTCCTACACCTACTGATATAATCCTACTCCCACACCTACTTATATAATCCTACTCCTACACCTACTGATATAATCCTACTCCTACACCTACTGATATAATCCTACTCCCACACCTACTGGTATAATCCTACTCCCACACCTACTGATATAATCCTACTCCCACACCTACTGATATAATCCTACTCCCACACCTACTGGTACACCTACTGATATAATCCTACTCCTCACACCTACTGATATAATCCTACTCCCACACCTACTGATATAATAACTCCCACACCTACTGATATACCTACTCCCACACACCTACTGATATAACACTACTCCCACACCTACTGATATAATCCTACTCCCACACCTACTGATATAATCCTACTCCCACACCTACTGGTATAATCCTACTCCCACACCTACTGGTATAATCCTACTCCCACACCTACTGATATAATCCTACTCCCACACCTACTGATATAATCCTACTCCCACACCTACTGATATAATCCTACTCCCACACCTACTGGTATAATCCTACTCCCACACCTACTGGTATAATCCTACTCCCACACCTACTGATATAATCCTACTCCCACACCTACTGATATAATCCTACTCCCACACCTACTGATATAATCCTACTCCCACACCTACTGGTATAATCCTACTCCCACACCTACTGGTATAATCCTATACTAATCCTACTCCCACACCTACTGATATAATCCTACTCCCACACCTACTGATATAATCCTACTCCCACACCTACTGATATAATCCTACTCCCACACTTACTGGTATAATCCTACTCCTACACCTACTGATATAATCCTACTCCCACACCTACTGATATAATCCTACTCCTTCACCTACAAAATGTACAAATAGCTTTTACCTACATACATACCAACATCATCTATGAGAAGAACTTTGCCATTTGCAGGTAAGTGTTGAGTAAATGATGGCTTTAGTATTTTGTCCAGTTCCTCCTCAGTATCCTTGCCAATCTACGAATAAAGTATTCATTAACAAAAAATGAATGAGTAAAACTAACAAAAAGTTTTAAAAAATTTAATTACAATCTGTATATCCTATGTCTAATTAGTATATGTCTCCTGTTTGGTCATTTTCCAAAATCTATCTGATACTTTTCTAAGGTTCAAAACATTGTAGATTTTGAATTATAAAAGTAATTAAAAATATACAAGTTGCCAAATTGTAAAATATCAATGTTACAATGAGCACCATGTGATGACCCTGATCAAATGAAAAAAAAAAGAATTACCTCCCCTGAAGATGAGTCCCCTTTCACTTCAAAGAGATAGCACCAGCCCTCAGCTGTCAGGACCACCAAGATATTCTGTTTGTGAGATATTGAGACCCATCAATAATTTGTAACAAAATATAAGTAGGATTTGGGGGAGTTCATCAGGGGCATTATAATACAGAAACTTCAAAATGGCCACTGAGACTTGTAAGTAGTTAAAAAAGGAAGAACTGTTCAAATTCATCAGCTTAAAACAGTCAATAAGGTCTAATTTCTTTTGTGGGGTACAAAATTACATGACCAGAAAAAAATATACATAAGTACAGGAGGTTTATTGCTTTTAAACAATATTTTCACCAATATAATATTCCAGTGAAAAAAATGTACTTCATATTTACTTACTTTGCCTTTTCCATAGACATCTCCCACACCAATACATGTAATCTGTAAGAATTATGAGCGACAATTTAAACTGATATTAGTTGATAACTGTTTGTATGACTATATCATCCTTCACTTGTTAATTGCTTGTAGTTCTTTGTCATTATAAACAATGTATGCTGAAAACAAAAGAAGACTTCACCATTGTTCGAGGCTACATATTTCATACATGTATGACAATATTTCCTAATCTTGAAAGGTCCGCCATTATTATGCAATCTTTTGATAATATCATAAATGGGTTTATAAATGGTTCTAATTCAATGTATAGTGGTAGACAAGTTACAGGATAAACTATGTACTACTTACATGTATTAAACATCATAACAATTTACTGTGTAAAAAGTAACTTAATTCATAATTACAGATTACATGTTTCCAAAATACTTACCATTCCCAGGTCTGTACAAACTTTCCATGGTCTTCGATTTGTTCCTTTGAAGATTGCAAGGTCGCCTTCTGTGTTACCAACTATCAATTCATTGGCCTGTTGGACAAATAATACGTTTGATATAAAAAGAAATTGTCTGAATACTTGCTGAGCAATAGAAAAGCTACATAGGGTATTTCCAAACTGATCTCATTTTTATCATTAAAGCATATTCAGTAATCTACAAATGCTGCAGTCAGTGACCATGGATTTGTGGATACTGTACATAGTCATAGGTTAATGCCGGCTGCTTATATTATTGTTTCTTGGTTTGGCGAGGAGATACTGGATCTCCAATTCATCCTTTAATTGAAGAAGGATTTCCTACTCTGAGCTCAGACACATCGATGCACACAGAAGTCATATTTATGTTTGAACTGATATTTTGTTCTCGTGTTTCATTTTATTGGAGGGAGATAACTCGCTCCTTTACAAATAAAATTTCAATATCTTATAGTTACCTTGTCATTGTCGATGTCAGCTAAGGTTATTGCTTGATTGAATAGATTCCCGTCAAAGTCAACTTCAACCCGTTCAACAAATGAAACGGTTCGCCACATTATACAATCTTTGACATTTCATCGGTGTTACAACATTATGTACGGAAAATGAAACCAGACTGTTGGTGGAAATTAGGTACGCCGGTCTCGGCCCCGGTACCTCTACCAGGAAATTTAGAAATAATTCATACAAATCAAACAAATTTCAAAAGTTCAGCATAAATTTATTTAAATGTTTTAAAAATCTGAAACTTTGTATGAATTAATCTAGATATCTTCTGTTACGGCACAGACTGAAGGAGTGACCTCCTTCTATAGGTATAATAGCTGTATTTTGAAAAGAAAAATGGAAAATTTCACGTATGGGTGTGGCATACGAGGTTTCACCCCATCAAAAATACAATCTCGATATCTAAATTAATTCATACAAGTGTCATAAATTCGAGATATGAATAATTTCTTAATTTCCTGGTACGAGTATTTGGGGCCGGACTGGGGCCGGGACCGGTCTACACATTTCACCACCATCCTATCCCTCAAATAATCGGCAGCTTCAACAACTTGATATTGTGTACAAAAGTATGTAAATATCAGTGTACATTTGTCTGATAGTTGTTGCAATGAAATATCTGTGTAGTTGTGTAAAGTCAAAATTGAAATATTCTTTCAGCCTGTCACATTTAATGCAAGTATACTTATCACTAGGTTTATTGTGCTATCTATAAACGCAACACAATCCGCTAGACTACGGTACGCAGATGAATATACATCCTCGGCTCATTAGTTTCTGACCCGTTAAGAACCATTTCTCGCTAGATACGCTATGACAACGAATTGCCATCAAACAAGTACATATATCAATGCAAATATTATCATATTATAAGATTTATTTAAACAAGAGGCCTACAGCCAGTGGCCTTGACGGTCACCTGAGATAAGCAATATTGAATACAAAGGTTACAGGGTAGTTATCAAGTGTCAGGAAACAGAAATTACGACACTGAATATAGTAAGAATTATCGGTGTATGATGAGAGTTTTGATGGTTTGTAGACATTGACAATTGCTTATGATCATCAATGTCACAATTTCTTTTTTCATGACAATATTGCTTATCTGAGGTGACCATCAAGGCCGCTAGGTCTCTTGAATATGTTGTAAAGAACATGTTTATTTACGAAAATTCATAAAATTGCTCCTATATCCACTGAAGTTTGAAACTGTATTTCTGTGCGGAGTAAATATTTTGTCATACCTCATCAGGCAGAGTTCAACGTAACGTTGGTGTCAGGCAGAATTAAACAACAAACTACTTGCCAAAATGCAGCTTTCATTTTCTATATAGTTAATATGAATTCAATTTTGACGTTTGCCATTTATATGCAGCTCAGACCATATTTGTATTATGAAGAAAGAAATCAATTAAGTGGATGATATACATGTACATTAAGAATTTTCGATCAGAAAATCAAGCTTGTACCATAATTATTTTGACAGGAGCCTCAGTGATCTAGAGAAGATCAATCTATATTCCAGCACATCATGACATCTGCAGGTATGTGAAATTCACAGAAAGAGGGGGCACTTTGTGTCAAAGGTAGGGACCTATTATAGAAAACTTGGATTACTGATCCTTAAGGAGCTAATCAGTAAAATTTGGTCAGCATGTCTGATGAATGAAATGTTTAGATGAAGGATAAGTCATGGATAAATGCTATTTATATTGATATTGACATGTGTGCACTCATGCGGAAAGATACCAACTTTAAGGCTTTGCGTGATAAAATATTCATCTGTTGAGGCATGCATTGACACAAGATTCACACCAAAGACTTTTCACATCAAACATGCATATATATAAATAATTAAATTAACAAAGTGTCAATTAGAATGTACATTTGTCCATATTTGATCTCCATTCACTTTTCTATTGAAACAAATATCGTTTTGTGTGACAAATATAATGTTTTTATTGACAGAGTACAAGTGTTTGGATGGAGACCTGAAAGTGGTTGACAGCATGAAGAGTGATTTCGACGAACATGGATACATCATGGTCAGGTAAATGTTTTGAAATTCTCTTTTTCCTGAAGTTTTATTTGAACAGTAAGATTTCTCAGTTATTGCTCTTTTTAATATTTTAGGTAAGCATACAACTGATAATCCAGACAGGAACAAGATAATATTTAATGGAAGGTTGCATAATGTAACAATTATGGTGGTGTGTGGAGAGACAATGTTTCCTAACAAAGTGGATCAAGCTTTACTGTACTTACTCAGTACATACAGTTATACTAAAGGGACACAATAGAATTACTATATATAGAACAGATTCAGTAGATCCAATCATACTATCTGGACTTGGTAGATCCAATCATACTCTCCGGACCTTGTAGATCCAATCATACTGTATGGACTGAAATCCAGTCGTACTGTATGGACTCTGAAATCCAGTCGTACTGTATGGACTCTGAAATCCAGTCGCACTGTATGGACTCTGAAATCCAGTCGCACTGTATGGACTCTGAAATCCAGTCGCACTGTATGGACTCTGAAATCCAGTCGCACTGTATGGACTCTGAAATCCAGTCGTACTGTATGGACTCTGAAATCCAGTCGTACTGTATGGACTCTGAAATCCAGTCGTACTGTATGGACTCTGAAATCCAGTCGTACTGTATGCACTCTGAAATCCAGTCGTACTGTATGGACTCGGTAGATTCAGTAATAGACTTGGTGTATCCAGTTATACTGTAAGGACTCAGTAGATCCAATCATACTGTCTGGACTTGGTAGATCCAATCATACTGTCTGGACTTGGTAGATCCAATCATACTCTCTGGACTTGGTAGATCCAATCATACTGTCTGGACTTGGTAGATTCAGTTATGATTAGATACACTGGTGGGCAGACAAACAAGATGGATATATATTTTTACATGTTTAACATTCTTTTATTGTAGAAACTTTTTGGATTCAAAAGAGCTCTTGCAAATCAAGAAGGCATTGGAGGACTATGACAGTGTAACAGGCAAAAGCTATAAAGTAAGAAATCACATACCCAGAAGACTGAAACTTCTGTGTGAAGTCTTCAAATCATCTATTTCAACAAAAATTTCAAATTTAGCTCATGCATTCACATTTTATTGTTTATAATCTTATACAATGCCAAACATTTGTTTTAATTCTAGAACTAGAAAGGAACAAACTCAACATTGTACACTTTATTCTAAAAATGTATCTTTGTTTTGATATCTCGGAGAGAATTTAAGCAAGCTCGCTAAAACGTCCTTTTTTGTATGTGTGCAAGTCAACTTTGTTAATTTTACATTTTCTTGTTATAAAAAGTTTGTGAATATTTAAGATAAACATTAATTCAGAGATACATATATCATATAACAATATATGTATTATATATGTCCCTGATTGACTGTATATCGACACCTGAGAAATCTGACAGATTTTACAAGGAAGAGAAAGAACTGAAAATCATGTCATTTTAACACCCGACAGATATCTGATAAGGATGGGAGGGAATGTAGGTTAGCCCTCTGGAGTCATCCAGGCAATGATGTAACAGGAATGGTGGCACGCTGTGAAAAAATGGTGAACACTTGTGAAATGGTAAGAACAGATCATCACAACAACGGTGAACTTGTGCATGCCGAAGGAAATCTGTGATTATTACATAAGTGTAAATTAGGACTTTCACTGTGAAATATGTTCTTTGTCTGGAAATGGTTCAATATTCTGTAATGTTTGTATAATTTGAAAACTTATGAAATTGAATACAGAGGTTAAACAATTAGACATGTTTTCGTAGTAAAGACTGAAATAATTATTTCTAAGGTAATTAAATAAAAAAGGAGAGCGTAGGGAGATATTAACAACCTCCAAACACCTTCCGACTTTTTATTTATTCCCAGACATAACTTCCCCCGGAGATGTATATATAAGTTATTTTCAGTTATTTCGGTCTTTTATCACAGATGTTAATTTGAAAATTAAATTTCTTTTGAAAGAAACATTGGAAAGTCCATTGATAAAGATTTTTACGACAATGTCTCGTTCAAAGTTAAAGGGATGTCTTCATTCTCCGATGATGAGAGATTTTCTTTCAAAAAATGGCAAAAGATGGGACAAGTATATGATTGTGAACAAGACGAAGAGTACTTTATAAAGAGTATGACTAAAACTTAAATTACTGAAGATGATATTGCGATGTTTATAAACTTTCTCATTGGAATTATCTTTATAGATTTCAGTGTTAAGGTCTTATAGAGTATTGGATTACTACGTATTCCAAAATTTGTTGTGTGTTGACAGTTACTAGGTGGGGATGTCTACCACTATCACACAAAGCTGATGATGAAGAATGCAGAGACTGGAGGATGTCATCTTTGGCACCAGGACTATGGGTAAGTTATATGCAGACCATTTTGTCTCCTGACATAGCTATCGGAGGTAGGGTGGGTTGAAGATGAACAGCATAGTGTCATTTAGCACTACAAAACTTTTTCTAACCCCCAGGTGACATGTCATGGTATGTTATACGGGCAGACTTATAGACAACGCTTCCCTACATATAAGGAGTGCAGTAGTGTATGCTGATATAGTGAGCTGTATTGCTTATTACTTTCATATATATATATGGTTAAAATGGATTTACCTTAATCTTAGACCTGTGAACAAGTCTTTGTAATGTGATTCCCAGCTGAGGAACTTTGGAATGTTACTTTAACTGTTGTATTAGTATAACTAGATATCGTCATATTTTCAGGTACTGGTACAAAAATGGATGTCTGTTTCCCGACATGTTGACTGTTTTCATTGCTATTGACAGATGCAATGAAGAAAATGGCTGTTTAGAGGTAAAACATTTTGCTCTAGAAAATCTTTGTGGCATTACGCCAGTTATAAGAAATCTTTAGAATTACACAATTTTAAGATAAATAACGGAGTTGGTTTGTATCAGTGCATATCTAATGTAATATCACACGATTACATAATGTTAGAGGGCATTCTCCAGATTATATTTAGCGTACATTCTAGGTATTTTCTTCATTTTTCATAATTTCTGTGAATGCTGTCATGTCAACTATTACAGACTCTGTGTATGTGATGTATTTACATGTACAGGGAAAATCATTTTGTAAAGCAATACAGTAAAGCCTGTACAGCCATTGTCTCCCCACTTACTTAAGAGCTGACTGATTGGATACACAGATCTGTCAGTAGAGTATCTGAATTTGCAGCCTCAGGTAAACGTCTGAGGTAGATGGTTTTATCTCCATTCGGGGCCGTTCGATAATTCTCAGGAAACTTAGATCACTGGCCATTTTATGCTGTCATGTTTGTGTTTTTGGGCAAGCACTTGACTCCAGTTACTTTTCACAACATGTGATGGGACTTCCATATGGTGTTAGGTAGTGTAGTCACCTGCTTCTACGAGGAGACTCCTCTTTATCTCTCTTTGCATTTTAATGCATTATGAATATGCCAGAAAGGAAGGGACCATGAATAGCATTTTTTAATTAAAACTACTAATTAATGTTATTGGTGGTGAAATTAAATGGATTAGTAAAAGGAAGTGTGGAAGTTTTAGGTAATGAAATAACTGAGGCGGGGTCAATGGAGTGTAATTATAGTTAATTGGGTCAAGATGCTTAAGTGTATTTATAGTTAGAGTTGAGGTGAAAGGTGCATAAGGTACATTTAAAAACAAATGTGATCTTTGAAACATATTAATAAAGAGAATGTAGTGATTATACTGTTGATGAAGTATTGTTTTGCAGATACTGAGGGCTTCCCACAAGTGTGGAAAGATAGATCATTTGATGGTAGCTGGCCAGACAGGGGCTGACATTGACAGAGTTATGGACATCAAGAATTCAGGACAATGTCCACTGGAGGTGGTGGAGATGGAACCTGGTGAGAACAAACTCTATAGCAGCTTTATGTAAATAATCTAACTAATATTAGATACTTAGAAAATAGTTAAACAAATATGTATTATAACTGTCTTGAGGACAACAAGATATCACCGACATTGTCAACAGAATCATAGTTCAAATTCAAATTTCAAAATATTGAAAAAACTTCATCGACGACACTTGGTATGCAAATACTTACAGTTGATAAGTATTTTGGTTTACTTTTATCATAACTAGGTTTCCTAATGTTGTACTAAAATGCCCCCTGAGGAATTTTCACTGTATAATATTGTAAAACAATATGCATGTTGTGTAACAAAATCTGTTTTGTTTTCAAAGGGGATGCTCTTTTTTTCCACTGCAATTTACTCCATACAAGTGGACCAAACTTTAGTCCTCATAGACGATGGGCTTTCCTCACTGCATACAACAAAGCCTCGAACAACCCAGTCCTGGTTCACCATCACCCCCAGTACACACCTCTTTATAAGGTACCCGCCCCTTTCTTTTGGTCACTTGCTTGATTGAAGTACATATGTACATGTAAAACACAGCTTCTAATCAGATGTTCTAGATTACATATATGTGTCTGCCTTATAAACATGTGTCCTGCTGTCTGTTTTCAGGTCCCTAATTCAGCCATTCTTGAATGTACCAACTTCACAGACATGACAGGAAAGGACTTCCTTGATCCCAAGAACGACAAGACAGTGGTATCTGTCGACCGAAATGACAACGATGGATCTCCCGAGGAAAAAAAGAAGAAGTCCAGTGAAGGAACATAGATGATCCTGTCACAATGAAAATTGTGCCTTTATAAACGTGGGATATACAAACCTTGTGCCTTTATAAACGTGGGATATACAAACCTTGTGCCTTTATAAACGTGGGATATACAAACCTTGTGCCTTTGTAAACGTGGGATATACAAACCTTGTGCCTTTATAAACGTGGGATATACAAACCTTGTGCCTTTATAAACGTGGGATATACAAACCTTGTGTAGATCATGCTGCCCTTATTGAAGTGATGTTTACGATTTTTAGTCGGCGGGAGTTATCACTCATTCAAGTACATGGTAGTTAAACATCATTCTTATTCTCCCTGTTACGGAGTACGAAAAAGAACAATTTGTAAAAAGTTGGATTTCCAACAATGCTAATTTCCCATAGAGGTCAACCTAAAGATTTTTCACCCTTCGAGACCACTCACCGACACATTGCTTTGTGCCATCTAAGTTGGTTCCCTTGGCTTTAAATTTAATCCAAGTTAATCAATGCCATGCTTGCCTAATTAGCTAATTACGTAGCTAAATTACTAAACTATGAATGCTCTTTGTCATAAAACAAATAAGAAATTATTCTTTCAATAAAATAGGAAAGTTTGAGCCAGAAACTAAATATCAAAATACTGAAACAGTAAAGTATACTGCAGATATTATTGATTTTTAAGCATTTTGTGAGAAAAATGTCAAATTTTTGTGAACAAATGACATTTTGAATGTCTTCCATATTAGTTTTTCCAAAATAATTTAGCGGAAAGATAACTTTATCTTTTACCTTTATCCTGCCCATAGATCTTAAAAGATCTTGTTCAAAGTGTTGATTTTTGGCTTATCACCCCAAAGACTTGAATGATAGAAGACATAGGAGACCACCCTGTTACACTCCAAACCTTCATGTACGCAGGTGCCTCTCCTAATTATAGAAACGCCTAGCATGCATACAAGTAACACCAACATTTCCTTGAATGACTACACCTGTTAATCATAATTAGGACGTTAAATATATTATATGACTTCTATTTACTATCTACTTGAAATATAAGACTTCCCCAGCAGATTTGGTTGTTTGACGTTTGAAAATCAGATGGCAATAACTTTACTGATGATCAAGTGCTTTGAATGTGTGCTGTGTGCTGTGTGCTGAGATAAACAAATGATTAAACTGTGTAATTAGTGATGATTCAATGATGTTGATTTTACCAATTAGAGTCAATATTCTTTTATTCCATGTTCTGATGAGCGATTTAAGTTGAATCAGTTTCTGATCAAAGTTCAACTTGAGTATCTCGTTCAAATTGACATGAAATTCAATTCCAAGATGTGAGAAACTGTTTCAACCCCACTGTAAATGTAGTTCTGAAATAAATTTCTCAGAACTGTATTTCTTACAACCAATCCATACACCAGAGTTTTTGAAATATTCATTTTCAATCCTGATATCTTTGCATTAGAAGAAGTTCTTAAATTGATTCAGGAAATGACCTTTCTGTACCATCTAGGGCAAGTGAAGTATCGTCCCCATATTGAGACAGAAGTATTGGACAGTTATCAATATCAATAACCTTAATTTCACCATTATTTCTTAATCTAACTGCCAAAATTTCAGCACACAGAATAAATATATAAAGTGCAATAGGGTCACTTTGACGGCAACCGCTTCTTATTGAAAAAAATGGAGATAAATTCCCACCCTGATTAATAGCAGCATTAGCATTATGTAATATTTTAACCCATGTTATCATCCTACTTCCATACCCAAAAAATTGTAAAACTTTTTCAATAAATAACAAAGAGAGACTGAATCAATAATAAACTGTTTTATTTACTTCTTATGCTGTTTTGAAACCCAACCTTTGGGATGAAATATTTTACATTCCACTCATAGATTTTATTTCGTCAGCAGCTGCAGCAGAGCGTATGATGTAACTGCCATAAATATTGATTGTAAATATGTTTGTGTTCATTATTTTATACAACCATCAGTTAGTATGACATTTTCTAGCGTTGTCCTCCACTCCGTCTCGCTGCCACAGTTTTCAACCAATCTATCAAACTTGGTAGGCTAAATCACTAGGATAGAAGTTGTGTTTTCTCAAAAGTCAGTTTGATAAGACTGTATTGCCTTTTAATGTTTTCCTGAACTAAGTCTCGTCCAGGCATCACATCAATGAGTGGTCCATCGTTTCATTCAAACTTTGTAAGCATTAGAACCATGGCATAAAATTGTATTTTCCCTGATGGCAGCTGGATTCAACAATGTCCTGTATGGGGACAGATGGGGTATCTTCTCCCTTAGCTTTAAACTAATTATTTTTGATTTATAATCAGAACATAGAATTGTGGTTTTTGGGTTTTATTAATGTTTTTATTTTATCCTGATATCTCATCAGATCCAACCAATTTTTTTTTAAATCTGATTTGAGGTTGCGTTTTTATTGAGGTCATTTATATTCAACAATAATGTCAGTATTTCAAAGAGGTATTGCCCTTCAGTCATTTTAGCAATCAAGCTATTTCCAGTCCGTCTTTTATAAAACTTGTTATGCTTTAATTTATCATCAAAACAAGAAGAACTATTCGACCTATTGACATTTTGTTGCAGTATTCCGATGTCCACATTTGTTTTCGTTTAGATAAAATTATTTTGAGTATTGCTTTGGCACGGGACAGGTGTATATTGTTCGGCCATGCTGTACTCCTTATTTCATTATATTGTCTCACTAAAAGTAAATGATATGTCCGTATCGTATACTACAATGCACATTTATATGCTGACAGTGTTTGGATATAATTTTCAGGGACAGCATCAGTGACTACAAATGTGATATCAAATAAGCATTACCTGCTGTGATACCACTCTGATTGAATTGTTCATCTGTGATATTGTTTTTTTGTGATTTTCATGCCAATAATTGTTGTGTTCTGAAATTTGGTATGCCAGTACCATTAATGAAATGAGACTCAGATGGAATAATGCTATTGTGAATAGATAGATAAACAGAAGATTTTCCTGGTTTCTTTATAAACAACCAATATTTCTCCAGGTGGTTTGTGAATTTTGTATATACATGTATATATCTCATAAGCATGATGGAGTATTAATATTTTACTCAAGATTAAAACAATATTAAACGAGAAATCATTGAATTTTCTGTTTATGTTATTTTTCAAGTGAAGTTGGAAGAAGTTGATTCCAATATAAAACACATTAGTGTGTGAAGAAAAAGCATGGCACTGCATACTATTTGACATCGTATGGTTATGATATTACAATCGTGACGTAAAGACAGCAACATTATGAATTTGCCTCTTTATGCAGTATGCTGCTGTTTGATACCGTTATCTACCAAATTTATAAGATAAGAAAACAGTGTATACAGCAAAACTTCGGTAAAGTGAAATCTAGGAACCAAAAGAGGTCATGTCTGTTTCATGAGAGCAGGTTTCTCATATCTAAAAAATCTACTCTGTAAGAGCACTGCAGGTGTTGTGAAAACTGAAGGGGTTGATCTAGTCTAACATGGCTCAAACCTACTCCTTCTGTAAGGTATGTGTTTCCAGAAATTCCTGGACCAGTGTATCTATTGTCCGTCGCTCTTCTTTGTTACCCAACAAAGCCATGACACTTTAAAAATGTGAACTGAAACAGGATTTTTCAGCGTCTAATGTGTCTTTCAAGGGTTGCTTCAGAAATAGGCATTTTCAAATCACAAAGACAGATTATTATCGGATCAGGTTGTTGAGTCCACTCAACTTTCAAGTTCACTTCCCCCAAACTTTGGATTTCCAAACAAAATGTCTACATCTTGAAAGGATATAAAATTAAATTGATTTTTGTTAAGTGCAAACCAAGCTGTAAATTCTTCAATAAGTTGGACTATGAAATAACACTCAGTGTGCTTCACTGTTTTGTTCCAATGTTTCTGGTTCTCTTTCACAAAAGGTACAAATCTGACTAGATGTTGTCTTAGCCTTTTAATAAAATAGAGTTTGGGGAAAGAATTCTATGACAGATTTTATATTGAAATGCTTGAAGTTTGTTTTTTCTGGTACATTTAAAAGAATTATTGTTGATATCATCCCATTTCATGCTTCCATAGGAATTTATTTTTGTTTCTTCAAGGGACATTTTACACACTTTTAAGTATTTTTTAGTTTTAATTAAGGAAATCATGTCCTTCTGTTAAATAGGTGTATTTGTGTTACCATTTTCTGCTGCTTGTCTCAGTTCTATCCTCCACTTCCTTTCCAACTTATTAACTAAAGTCAAATGTTCCATAAAACCAAATGAAGGTATATCTGACAGTTGATCAGAAGCACACTAGGCAGACTTTGTCACATGCTAATCTGAAACGTTTAGAGACAGATTTCTGCAGAGGTTTGTGACTAAGGATGAAACGTGGGCCCATTATTTCACCCCACATGCCAAACAACAGACTAAACAATAATAGCACCTTGATCACCCCTGCCAAGGAAGGCACAGACTTTGGCCTCAGTTTCCTGGGATGCTGATGGTATTGTTATGGTAGATTATTTGCAAAAGGGACAAGCAATCAATGGCCCATATCATGTATCAACTCCTAGGCAATTAAATAAAAATATTTTACTCAAGAGACGAGGTGTGTTGTTCCACCAGGACAATGCCTCTGTTTACAAGTCTGTCGTTGCCATGGCTGCCATTAACAATTGTGGCTTTGAATTGATTGAGCATCCACCTTATTCGCCTGATCTCGCTCTATCAAAACTTCCATCTATTTCCAAAATCGAAAAAAGGCCATTTCCGGTTCCCACTCTCGGTCAGATGATGACATCATACATGCAAAGGAGGACTTTCTGAACGGTCAAAAAACGGACTTCTTTAAAAATGGCATTGAGGCCCTTAAACACCACTGGCAAAAGTGTATAGATACTGAAGGGGATTATGTTGAAAACTAATGCAATATGTCTGCCAAAAGTCAAACCCTCAAATATGAGGCTCATATTCATTAATCAGCCTTTGTATTGAGATACTGCCATTGGCTCTTTGTTTTCCAATACATAGTATATTTCTATAGTTCTGTCTTTCTGATCACTTCCAATCACACCAGTGTTTATTTTGTCTGCGATGCCATACTATCATACTTTATATCTTAACTAAGTTTTTATTCCATATGAGATTTTATTACACAGCTTTAGAAATTTAGAATTTTTGCAATCCTTGTTCCATTTTCAATTCATGACATATTATCAATATTCATATTATGAGATCACAATCAATTTCTGACGAGAGCAGCCATTGGAAAAAGCTCCAGTATATGTACTACACCATTGACATATACCCAAAAATATTACAAGGATGAATGAAGTGGATAACAAGCTGATTATATGATAAAAAGATCTCTGACCACACATGGCCGTGTCATACTATAATCAACACATGCATACACATTGTTATCTTGAACAGGAATCAAATAACATTTGGATAACCTCTTGAAACATTATGAATGATGTTATAAGAGCTAAACTGTATTTCATTTATCTTTTCTGAGAAAAGTTCTATAAAAGTAACACAGTCCTATAAAGATTACTGTAAGTTTCACAAAAAAAGTAACATTTGAGTCGTGTCGTGTTTTGGTCGTCAACGGCCTGGTTTTCAAAGGGGCAAGAGTTCTGTCCCACTGGTTCATTATGGCGTCCCTGGCTCCTGACCATCTTCCTCGCCCCATTAGTCGGTATTGGTAGGGAGTACAGGGTCCAAATAAACACGTCCAAGCCAACTGCGGATCTGTTAGGAACAATTTCGCTGTAACAGATAATACAGAACTGGTTTGATATCAAGAGTGTAGTACTGTTACTGGACTACATACAGAACAATAAAAATCATATCAGACTAACATGGCAGTGTTGTCCATGAAGCAGAAGGCACTTACTCTTCTGGAACACCTGGACTTTTACTCCTTGTACTTTTTCCCCTTGTTCATATTTTCCCCAGTTTTACTGAATTAGAGTTTGGATAATGATTATGTTGATATAATATTTTCATGCTGTTTATCTCCTGCTGCGATCAGCATCAACTTAACAAATGATAAAATAGTACAGGACTGTGTTTAAGGCTTACATACAGTGTATAACATTATATTGTTGTTAACAAAATCTCCTCTGAATTTTAATGAGCCGATTCAGAAATGATGATATTTCAGTGCCTTTAATAACCCGATTCAGAAATAGAAATAATATTTCAGTGCCTTTAATGACCCGATTCAGAAATAGAAATAATATTTCAGTACCTTTAATGACCCGATTCAGAAATAGAAATAATATTTCAGTGCCTTCAATGACCCGATTCAGAAATAGAAATAATATTTCAGTACCTTTAATGACCCGATTCAGAAATATAAATAATATTTCAGTACCTTTAATGACCCGATTCAGAAATAGAAATATGTTCAAATGCCTTTGTTGACATACCAACTGATGCATACATGATGCACAAGGAGAGTAAATGGAATACATACCTAATGATGGTTTACAACCGAACAATGTGGCCAACTCGTCCATGTAAATCATGTAGTCTACACTGAAGAAATGTCCCTTAGAATCATTAAACACCTTTTTATTTCTACTCCGAATTCTCTCCACCTCAGCCTGTTGTAACTTTACATCGGGCAACGTCACCTTTCCCTGAATTATAAATAATTTTTTTCAGTTTCAATAAATGATATTCGTTTTTACAAAATAAGTTTATATATATATATATATATTTGTATCGATCATGTTTTTAGATTTCGTTATGTTCATGTTTCAGTAAATAAAATAACAAAAATCTGCTTTCAACTGCCAACAGACCGTCGCTGACGAAAATGAGAAGAACAATACAGAAGTACAATACAGTTTAGATTATTTTCGGTGTGCTGTATCAAATCGCAATTTGTATTGAAAGGTGTTATTCAATTTGCTTGTCATTTATACAATTCTTGCAAGTGACAAATATAAGACTGTGTCATAGTAGTGTGACTAAAGCAGAGTACATTTCTCATTTGTAAGTGTTGGAAGGCCCTAGACAAACCGAGACTTACTTTGAACACGGCCAATGCAAGTCTAGCCTGCATCTCTGCTATTGGTGGCTGTGGCCCTGCTGCTTGTATCAAGCCAATCACACAGATTGTTGGCCGAGAAGATACCAGCGGGAACATGAACTTATAAAGTTTATTGCGGTCTTTACTTAGTCCAGGGATGGGCGTGTGTAGAAACGGAAAGTCAAATGTATATCCTGTGGCAAAAAGTATAGTGTCGACATTGCTTTCAACTGTTCCGTCCTCAAACTCCACGCTGGTTTGGTGGAGACGTTTTACACCTGATTTGATGACGATGCTTCCACATGCTATGCGACAAGGCAGTTCATCGTTGATAAGGATGCCATTTGCAAATGGTCCTCCACTCTCCGGCTCCAGGCAGTAAGCCTTGTGATTCACGGCTTGGTTTATTTTTTTCAAATATATTGCTTCAACTAGAGATCTTGGAAGATATCCAACAACTCCCCGCATAAACCTCGTCAAATGGACCATGTCCATTGGCATTCCAGCTTCCGATATCCGACTGAATATGTAGCGTCCATTACGCGTACTCAGATAGACCTGTTTAATAAGGAAAAGTTGGTTCACTATGAGAGCAAAATATACTTATCAAACATAAACAAATATCTTTATGCTGTCTTACATACATTTTAGAAATATATGCAGATTTGGAATATTGTGTTGTGAAAATAATAAATAAAAAAATATGTGTTTGTGAAAATGAGAGAGGTTTGAACAAGCATGCTTCCAGAAGGCTACTTACTACACCTATTCATATTTCCGAAAAATCCATCCAGGCCAATATATTTCAATCATGGATATATTAATGAAGTGATAATAGGTTATAAGATACTGTTTATAACAAATAAATATTTGTATAATAACAAGATGCTATTGCAATTGTAAAATGAAATTGATATTTCAGACTTGAAATTTTTATTTCCAGTCGATTATTTCGGATATAATAAACAAAGCACGCATGCCACCATTCAGTTTTTTACTTTTCCTCAAACACAAATTACCTGGGAAGCCACGTGACTCAGTTCCACAGCTGCATCCCCACCAGAGTTACCAATACCAACAACGACAACCTTCTTGTTCTCGAATCCATGGAAATTTCTGTACTCATGCGAATGCATGATCTCCCCTTGGAATTCGTCCTCACCAGGTAAGTTGGGTACAAATTTGTTTGCGTAATGACCACAGCAAACCATCACGTAATCAAACGTCTCAGTTGTCAGTTTTCCTGTTTTACAATCCTTGGTCTGCACTGACCACTTGGTGTCCACTGATTTCACTGATACAACCTTTTGATAATGGTAGAGATATCTTAGCACATGAAACCAGTATCTGAGCTCCATTAGTTATATCAACAGCTGTTACCTATTAAGGTATTAAGGCAAACTGTGGGAAAAGTTACAAAGGATGACTACAATAAATTGATCATACCAGGGACACAGCAAACCTTATATATATATTTAAGGACAATATATATACTATACTTCCTCTATTGTACATTGTAAAATTGAATAACAGCTGTATACTCTTAACCTGTATCATATGTAATACCTGTAGAATCTTAACCTGTATCATATGTAATACCTGTAGAATCTTAACCTGTATCATATGTAACACCTGTAGAATCTTAACCTGTATCATATGTAACACCTGTATGATCTTAACCTGTATCATATGTAACATCTGTAGGATCTTAACCTGTATCATATGTAATACCTGTAGAATCTTAACCTGTATCATATGTAACATCTGTAGGATCTTAACCTGTATCATATGTAATACCTGTAGAATCTTAACCTGTATCATATGTAACATCTGTAGAATCTTAACCTGTATTATATGTAACACCTGTAGGATCGTGACACCTGTATCATATGTAACATCTGTAGGATCCTAACCTGTATTATATGTAACACCTGTAGGATTGTGACACCTGTATCATATGTAACATCTGTAGGATCTTAACCTGTATCATATGTAACACCTGTAGAATCTTAACCTGTATTATATGTAACACCTGTAGGATCGTGACACCTGTATCATATGTAACATCTGTAGGATCTTAACCTGTCTCATATGTAACACCTGTAGAATCTTAACCTGTATTATATGTAACACCTGTAGGATCGTGACACCTGTATCATATGTAACATCTGTAGGATCTTAACCTGTATTATATGTAACACCTGTATACTCTTAACCTGTATCATATGTAACACCTGTGAATCTTAACCTGTATTATATGTAACACCTGTAGGATCGTGACACCTGTATCATATGTAACATCTGTAGGATCTTAACCTGTCTCATATGTAACACCTGTAGAATCTTAACCTGTATTATATGTAACACCTGTAGGATCGTGACACCTGTATCATATGTAACATCTGTAGGATCGTGACACCTGTATCATATGTAACATCTGTAGGATCTTAACCTGTCTCATATGTAACACCTGTAGAATCTTAACCTGTATTATATGTAACACCTGTAGGATCGTGACACCTGTATCATATGTAACATCTGTAGGATCTTAACCTGTATTATATGTAACACCTGTAGGATCGAGACACCTGTATCATATGTAACATCTGTAGGATCTTAACCTGTATCATATGTAACACCTGTAGAATCTTAACCTGTATCATATGTAACACCTGTATGATCTTAACCTGTATCATATGTAACATCTGTAGGATCTTAACCTGTATCATATGTAACACCTGTAGAATCTTAACCTGTATTATATGTAACACCTGTAGGATCGTGACACCTGTATCATATGTAACATCTGTAGGATCTTAACCTGTCTCATATGTAACACCTGTAGAATCTTAACCTGTATTATATGTAACACCTGTAGGATCGTGACACCTGTATCATATGTAACATCTGTAGGATCTTAACCTGTATTATATGTAACACCTGTAGAATCTTAACCTGTATCATATGTAACACCTGTGAATCTTAACCTGTATTATATGTAACACCTGTAGAATCTTAACCTGTATCATATGTAACACCTGTAGAATTTTAACCTGTATCATATGTAACACCTGTGAATCTTAACCTGTATCATATGTAACACCTGTAGAATCTTAACCTGTATCATATGTAACACCTGTGAATCTTAACCTGTATCATATGTAACACCTGT
Source organism: Ylistrum balloti (assembly GCF_031769215.1). NCBI lineage: Eukaryota > Metazoa > Mollusca > Bivalvia > Pectinida > Pectinidae > Ylistrum > Ylistrum balloti. Next base: position 22,993 of record NW_026782275.1, on the reverse strand, counting down.
AGAATCTTAACCTGTATCATATGTAACACCTGTAGAATCTTAACCTGTATCATATGTAACACCTGTAGAATCTTAACCTGTATCATATGTAACACCTGTAGAATCTTAACCTGTATCATATGTAACATCTGTAGAATCTTAACCTGTATCATATGTAACACCTGTAGAATCTTAACCTGTATCATATGTAACATCTGTAGGATCTTAACCTGTATCATATGTAACACTTCTCTTATCTTCATCTTTATCATATGGAACAGCTAGGGACCAAGGGAAATCTACATTTGAAATTTGAGAAAGATCTTTGAAGTAGTGATAATAAACTTCATTGAAATATTCCAAGATGGCCACCTGTTAGCCATTTTGTTTTTCTGATCAGACCCAGAGTAAAACAGGCGCACTTCAGGACCAAGAGAAACTTACATATGAAATATGAGAAAGATTCATGCAGTACCTCTGAAGAAATTGCGATGTGCATTGCGAGTGTTTAGGATGATAACGCTAGTAGAAATTGTTTCATGATGTCAGTCTTACTAACATATCATCGCAAAATGAACAAATTCAATTTGCAAGGTCAGAGGACACTGTAATAAAACATTAACCTAAACGACACATTATGTAATAAAACAGCTTATATGGCCTGATATTTAGTGTATGCAATGATGCTGTTTACCTGTGTTACATATAACCATGTACCTAAAAAGTTTATGGTAAATAACAGCTTCCATATATCGTGCATACATATACCTTGAAAGGCTAATCTTTGTGTCAAACATAATTACCTCTTTGTTGAAGTTAATGTATGGAAGCAAACCAAATTTGTCAGCGTACATTTGGAAGTACTTCAGCATCTGTCGGTTGTGAGGATACATCGGGGTGTCTTTAGGAGGAGGGAAATCACTATAAGCCGTCATCTCCTTGCTGGTGTTGGTGATTGTGGATTTCATGACACTGCCCTGACCCACTCGGACATCTGGCTTGTAATTCCACAGTCCACCTATAGTACATGTAATATGGATTCTGACAATGTCGGCTTCATTTTTTTGCTTTAATAGGAAACATGCAGTACAAAACTTTCTTCTCACTACAAACAAGCCACTACATCACACCTACCACACTCCAGTACATCACACCTACCACACTCAGTACATCACACCTACCACACTCCAGTACATCACACCTACCACACTCAGTACATCACACCTACCACACTCGGTACATCACACCTACCACACTCAGTACATCACACCTACCACACTCGGTACATCACACCTACCACACTCAGTACATCACACCTACCACACTCCAGTACATCACACCTACCACACTCAGTACATCACACCTACCACACTCAGTACATCACACCTACCACACTCAGTACATCACACCTACCACACTCCAGTACATCACACCTACCACACTCCAGTACATCACACCTACCACACTCCAGTACATCACACCTACCACACTCCAGTACATCACACCTACCACACTCAGTACATCACACCTACCACACTCAGTACATCACACCTACCACACTCCAGTACATCACACCTACCACACTCAGTACATCACACCTACCACACTCAGTACATCACACCTACCACACTCAGTACATCACACCTACCACACTCAGTACATCACACCTACCACACTCAGTACATCACACCTACCACACTCAGTACATCACACCTACCACACTCCAGTACATCACACCTACCACACTCCGGTACATCACACCTACCACACTCAGTACATCACACCTACCACACTCCAGTACATCACACCTACCACACTCCAGTACATCACACCTACCACACTCCAGTACATCACACCAACCACACTCAGTACATCACACCTACCACACTCCAGTACATCACACCTACCACACTCAGTACATCACACCTACCACACTCCAGTACATCACACCTACCACACTCCAGTACATCACACCTACCACACTCCAGTACATCACACCTACCACACTCAGTACATCACACCTACCACACTCCAGTACATCACACCTACCACACTCCAGTACATCACACCTACCACACTCCAGTACATCACACCTACCACACTCCAGTACATCACACCTACCACACTCCAGTACATCACACCTACCACACTCCAGTACATCACACCTACCACACTCCAGTACATCACACCTACCACACTCCAGTACATCACACCTACCACACTCAGTACATCACACCTACCACACTCCAGTACATCACACCTACCACACTCCAGTACATCACACCTACCACACTCGGTACATCACACCTACCACACTCAGTACATCACACCTACCACACTCCAGTACATCACACCTACCACACTCCAGTACATCACACCTACCACACTCCAGTACATCACACCTACCACACTCCAGTACATCACACCTACCACACTCAGTACATCACACCTACCACACTCCAGTACATCACACCTACCACACTCAGTACATCACACCTACCACACTCCAGTACATCACACCTACCACACTCCAGTACATCACACCTACCACACTCAGTACATCACACCTACCACACTCGGTACATCACACCTACCACACTCCAGTACATCACACCTACCACACTCAGTACATCACACCTACCACACTCCAGTACACCACATCTACCACACTCAGTACATCACACCTACCACATTCCTGTACATCACACCTACCACACTCCAGTACATCACACCTACCACACTCAGTACATCACACCTACCACACTCGGTACATCACACCTACCACACTCAGAACATCACACCTACCACACTCCAGTACATCACACCTACCACACTCAGTACATCACACCTACCACACTCAGTACATCACACCTACCACACTCAGTACATCACACCTACCACACTCCAGTACATCACACCTACCACACTCCAGTACATCACACCTACCACACTCAGTACATCACACCTACCACACTCCAGTACATCACACCTACCACACTCCAGTACATCACACCTACCACACTCCAGTACATCACACCTACCACACTCCAGTACATCACACCTACCACACTCGGTACATCACACCTACCACACTCCAGTACATCACACCTACCACACTCCAGTACATCACACCTACCACACTCCAGTACACACACCTACCACACTCAGTACATCACACCTACCACATTCCTGTACATCACACCTACCACACTCAGTACATCACACCTACCACACTCAGTACATCACACCTACCACACTCCAGTACATCACACCTACCACATTCCTGTACATCACACCTACCACACTCGGTACATCACACCTACCACACTCAGTACATCACACCTACCACACTCAGTACATCACGCCTACCACACTCAGTACATCACGCCTACCACACTCCAGTACATCACATCTACCACATTCCACTAAATCACACCTACCACACTCAGTACATCACACCTACCACACTCCAGTACATCACACCTACCACACTCCAGTACATCACACCTACCACACTCAGTACATCACACCTACCACACTCGGTACATCACACCTACCACACTCCAGTACATCACACCTACCACACTCAGTACATCACACCTACCACACTCCAGTACATCACACCTACCACACTCCAGTACATCACACCTACCACACTCCAGTACATCACACCTACCACACTCAGTACATCACACCTACCACACTCAGTACATCACGCCTACCACACTCAGTACATCACGCCTACCACACTCCAGTACATCACATCTACCACATTCCACTAAATCACACCTACCACACTCAGTACATCACATCTACCACACTCCAGTACATCACACCTACCACACTCAGTACATCACACCTACCACACTCAGTACATCACACCTACCACACTCCAGTACATCACATCTACCACATTCCACTACATCACACCTACCACACTTAATACATCACACCTACCACACTCAGTACATCACACCTACCACACTCAGAACATCACACCTACCACACTCCAGTACATCACACCTACCACACTCCAGTACATCACACCTACCACATTCCTGTACATCACACCTACCACACTCGGTACATCACACCTACCACACTCCACTACATCACATCTACCACACTCAGTACATCACACCTACCACACTCGGTACATCACGCTTGCATTCACTATACAGCAGTTCATAAACCAAAACACGCCACCTTACACATCCCAACTATAACACTATGCATTGTATTAAAACACCTACACCAGAGTCACATGTTTTAGCTTCTCCTGCGGACGTCTACAGTACTTACCTATGGCGTCAGACCTTTCGAAGCAGACAGGTTGGAGTCCTTCATCAATACAACATTTGATGGAGGAGAGGCCACTAGCCCCGGTCCCTATTACGGCTACCCGTTCCATAACACACACGTAGGATGTCCTCAGTCAGCTGTTAAACAGTGTGTAGCTGTCCAGGCATTTATGTATTAGTATTGCAGGGGACTTCAGACTGCGTGTTATATTTGAGAAAACGTGTTATCGCTTAAACCGACATTGTTATCATAGCGATAAAACCACTTTTATGATCTGATTTTTCACCAGTGATAATTAAATGATGCAAACGAACTCTTCAAAATCTAAAATAATGTACATTTTACCTGATACCTTGCTGAACTAAGCGCAGTGACCTTTAACCCTGTCCTACAATTGCAATATCGAAATACATTACTTGTACATGTGTATCGCCGATGAGGTGTTTTCAGTACATTTGACAGCAACTCGTGCCGTGTTGTATAAATATAACACTGGTTCACATGTGTAATAATGAGGTCAGAAATTAGAACGTTCAACCCAGGCAGTAGATACACACGACTAGAATTAAATTTCGAGAATATCAAGATGGTGTTAAGACCTTGATCAGGAGACGATAATCTAATCGGAGAAAAATTTAACTGTGATATTTTGTGGCACACACATTAGTCATCGTTACAACTGCAAGCACAGTTTATACAGGAATCCAATCTCATACTGCATTGTGTCGGAATGTAATGTACAAATGTATACCCCATTTGTATTTATTTTAAAGCAAAAATTGTTGTTTTTTCATGAAAAGGGGAAATGTTTCTCGTTCACGTAAATTAGACGTAACCAGTTAGGTATTGTAAACATCTTTCGGAAACTAATTAATAACGAACGTTACATCCTCCTCTGATATTGAGGGCAAGTACGCATGCTTAAACTAAATGGTATAATTTTTATCAAAAATATTCTCGACCCCTTTTAATTTAGGCATTTTAAAATGTTCCTCCAAAGTAATTGAACATTGTACCAGGGACGTATAATACAGTACTGTATTATACGTCCCTGATTGTACTTATTCACTTCTCTAGTATACGAACACTGTTCGCTACCTCTCTATTACTTGGGACATCTCAGGTAACTTGCACTTCGTTGTGTTGGTGGATTAAGCCCTCATTAGTATGGGCAGGGACGTATATATTAATATATATAATAGTATATCTCGTTAACAACAATATAATGATATATACGTCCCTGGCATGGGGATGGATGTAAGCTTTCAATTTACTTCACTGATTTTGTACAAACTTTTAAACTAGGGGCAATCAGAGACGTATGTGTGATATATACGTCTCTGGGGCAATGTAGGCACATACCTCTTGTTCCGGGATATTTTTTACGAAGGATAACAAACAGAATTGTTGGTTTACTTAGAGTTCGACTTGTATGACAATTTCTCTACACCTTGAAAATACATGCTAGTTTTTCGTTTTCATGGCTGATAAATCAATATACTTGATGCAATATACATTAGTGAACGGTCACCCGTAGTAACATACCTTCAACATGTCAGTGTCAGATATGGGCTTGGCTTAAAGGGTAAACAGAAAAAATATGCTTGCTGAGAAATGTATATGATATACTGATCAATGAGATATCTAACGACATCATATTTTACAATAATAAATAACCCCATTCCGGAATTTAGTTGTTTTTGTTATTAGTTTATACATAAATCCGGATAAGTTGACCGGGACATGATTTAAAATCATAATCCCGATAGAACCTGAACAAAATGGCGTCTACATTACACAGAAGATTTCATCTAATGTTTTATCTTTTAACAAGGATGTAATTTTATTTGCATAAGTACACTGCAGATGCAACTATGTTTGTCTAAGTAACCGATGTCACTGATGATAGCAATACAGTGTATATATATAGATCAACCATTTTATTGCCTTTACGTATCTGTATGCATACCAGTGTATAACAATTAACATCGTCATAAAAAGGTAGATATGCATGCACCTTTATTTCGGTATGGCAGGTCTCTTCCATACAGTGTTTTGAATATACAAGAGGTCTAGCTGCCATCACGGTCACCTGAGATAGGCAATCTTGAATATTGTGACACTGAATATAGACAGTGTCAATACATGCATATCATCAAAACTGTCATCCTATATTGATAGTTCTTATAGATTAAAAAAAAATCCTCCCCAAGAAGAAATGTGAGGCTCATTCTGGTAAGTAAAGCATCTTAAGGTGCTTCCATTCACAAAGAGTATTTGATTCTACCATATGTGGGTCTTGAGAAGATTTTTGAAAGTGAAGTCAATTTGACCCCTTTTGGCCCCGCCCATCAGTCCCTGGGGGTCAGTCAGGATCAAAATGGGCATACCATCAAGCCGTCATCCTTCACTTATAATTTAACCAAGTTTTATATATTTTCAATGAAAATTAAACAAATTATGCTGAAAAATCTAGTTTTCCTATATAAACTATAGTAAACCTTACCCCACTCCCCACGGGGAAATGTGAGACCCTGGGGCCATGAAATTCACAATTTTGGTAAAGCACCTTAAAATGCTTCCATTCATTACAAGTATTTGATTCTATCATATCTTGTTATTGAGAAGATGATTTTAAGTCAATTTGACACCTTTTGACCACGCCTCTGAAGGGGTTGGGGACTGTATAATTCACAATTTTGGTTCATCTCAGGCCAGGGAATGTTTATGCAAAATTTCATTGAAATTGGATAAGGGGTTTTTGAGAAGAAGTCAAAAGTGTTAAAATTGTTTATGGATGCACAATGCCGGATGAAGGGTATACAGGTGACCTAAAAAGCTAACGAACAAAGACATTTCACATTGAAAAAGTGCCAGCATTCAATCTCATCCTGAAGACCTAACATTAGTGTTATGGAACTGAATATAATCCTAATACTAAAGCACTGCTGAAAACATTGTTTGTGTTCATCTACTACTGAAGCATTGCTCAAAACCTTGTTTTTGTTAATCTACTATTGAAGCATTCCTGAAAAAAATGATATTATCAATACATGCCCTGTTACTTTGTTACTTCATGTCCTCTGCTATTTGCCAGAACTATCATTTGTCTTTACACTTGTCAACTCCCAAAAACTTGTCATTACTTCACTTCGAACTTGGGGTCTCAATCTGAGCTTAACCAAGATCCCACTGCTTAAATCGTTTGACAAAGGGTAGTGTAAAGTTCATCTATACCAGTACAAGTATACAGGTCCTCTCAGCAATAGCTAGGCCAGGCATATCACAGAAGATCAGTACAACTACACAACAACAAACACATCATTCATGTATTCAAATTTTATGTAAAAAGTCATTTGATACAAGACTTATGTAAAATGCAATAGTACACAACATTTAAACTACATGTTCAATCTGACTTCAGAATAACTGATTCATTACATGAATATATAACACAATAAGGGTCATTTTTTGTGTATTTCATCCTGGCCAGAATCAAGATAACACCAAGAGGCCTTGCAGCCTCATGCTCATCTGAGCTAAGAAATGTTGAAGAGACAAGCTATAAGTTTAAGTAGGTTTCAAGTGTCACAAAAAGAAAATACCTACCAACTCGATGGTGGCATATGCAGTTTTCATATAAACTACGGTAAATTTTACCCCCTCCCCAGATAGAAATGAAAGAATCTGGAGGCATGAAATTCACTATCTTGGTGAAGTGCAAGTTATGAAATTCACCGTTTTTTGAAAAGTACCTAAAAACCCTCTCATTGATGATGAGCAGTTGATTCTATAATATATGAAAGTTTTTTTTAAAGTTTGAGTAAATTTACCCCTATTGGCCTTGTCCTTTATGCCCCTGGTGGGTAGGGACTACATAATTCATTATTTTATGTTCAGGGAAAGTTCAAAGTTTCTGAAGAATTTTATTGGTTCAGGGTTTTTAGAGAGGACTTTGAAAATGTAAAAAAAAATCACAGATGCACCACGAGGAACAAAACGTTATAGCAATAGATCACCATGAGACTTTGTCAAAGGCGACCAAAAAATAAAGGGTTGGCTTTAACTCAATCCTCCTAAATAACAACAGATTTGTTCAATAAAAACACACCAACTGGAATGAAAAAAAAATCTTAAAAGACAATAAAAATCTTAATATGAAGTAGAAATACATTGTAAACTTTTAACAAAATGTTTTCTGGTTAAATAAACTTGTATTGGATCTGGCTAAATACACTATATTCAACACGCACAAAAAAATAAAACAATGCAAGAAACAAGCAAAATATACAGCAGTATGGTTTCAGATCAAGAGTAATTCAAAGTGAACCTAGTTTTGTGATTATTTCAATACCAGACATAACATGTTTAAATGTTCTTTTATAATTTCACTTTTTATCACATAATTTAGATTTTGAGATTTTTGAACCAGCAATTCAGGACACCTTGTTTTTCCACAAGATCATTAGATGTAATTCTATGGCAACTTTCTACAGTATCTATCTGATTTTACATACTGGCTTCGAATGCCATCAATGATTTCCAGTGTTTAATCAAAATATTTCACAACAGACATTTTAATTTCATGTTAATTTTATTTCAAGCTTTGTGCCTCAAAACCCATCTATATAACTATGGTCTGGTGACAGCAGATCTATAAAGGCATTAATGGCAATCTTGATTGTCTATCTGTTTGATTCAAATACCAAACCAACGGATAAAGATTTCCAACAATTGTCAAAACGGTGTCATGTTTTAAAAGTGACAGTTTAGGTTTAAAAAAGAAAAGTAAATGCTAGTGATGATTGGATGGTGGATTTTCATAGATAACCGCAGCTCTTCTATCTATGCTCCAAGAATGGCATGTTTCCTCAGGGAAACAATTGGGTCCCTCAGTTTTCCAAGAATCTATCAGAATAAAATGACATAATTATAACACTGATGACATCAAGTATGGTACATAGTGGGTATAGATTCAAACTGTTCACTTTACCTACATGTCAGTTTCTGCTAATCCAAACTTAACTAGAGTAATGTTTCAGCAATTCACATGTATTTCAAGAAATTTTTTTGGATAAATGGACTAACAAACTTAATATTTCAGTTCTAACAATATGTTTATATTATATTATTCAAAACAATTTTCCCTAAAGATCAGAGTGATACAAACCATTCTTTGTGCAAGGCTACCCATACAGATGGCTGGGGGTTCAAACACTGACTCGTCTCTGATTCCAACTGTCAAGTTTGTATACCCAATAGTTTCAAGGAAGTTCACTGAAATGACATCAAAATATTTTGGGTATTATCCCAAAGGAAACAAATGGTTTCAGTCTTGCACACATGGTCCCAAACACAGAGGCGCATACAAATCCATACAAAACCAAGTACACAGTATGACAAATGCTGACACAACTGTATGCAAACACACAGGTGCACTTTAAACATACTGAAAAATCATTATGGCACAAAACTCAAACAAACTTTAAAGTCACGAATGCAAGAACATGGAGACGATATCAAAGTTATAAAAGCTAATACCAGAGGGAACTTAGCACACAACAAATTCTTATTTATTCTATCCAATTTGGATTTTCTCTTTTAAATCTTTCCACTTCTTTCTTCTAGTAAAGAACCTATTTGCTATATTTGAGATGAATGAATAATGTGGTAACCTATGTGTGTTAAAGGATTAAAACGACTCTCTACGTTTTGATGATAATACTTACTTCCATTGACCTGTCCAGACAACACCTCACCTACAGGGACACAGTTGCCAGTTACACTGATGCTCGCTTTTATTCCTGCATAGTCCACCTGATAACTCTTCAACTCCATAATGTTTTCTCCAACTCCGATAGTGTACACATATGGTTTGATTTCACCTATACATAAACAACATACCAGTGTACATGTATAAAGCTTACTTGTCAATAGACAAGAGGCTTACTGAGCCAGCATTTCTGACCTGTTTCTAAATGACACATTATATTGTATATGCAAACACATTTCACGACTGTGACCTGCTAAAAATGGCAAGGGCATCTTTGTTCGACACCTGGTTTTTTTTTCAAAATGATGGTCATTTACATTTTTTCAAAATCTATGACTGAATGGATTGCAACTAAAGGCACTGATGATATTTTTATATATTTTGTTGTTGTCTACCCCTGTGATCTTTGTAGTCCTTTATCCCGGTATGTTATGATCCAAATATCAGTAAATGTAACTACTTAGGATGTTATGTGAAACATGATATTACATCAGTACCTGGGATACAAAATTTTACGTGAAACTCGATTTCTTGCCAGTAATTACCTGGAATACAAGATTCCCTGAAGGGGTCCTTCAATATTGCAATTTCACATTTCCCCTTTGAAATGATGTACTGCCTTTCCTGAAAAGATAATGAAAATGTGAATAATAATTTGTCATAATCTTTCAAATGAAGTAAACAACCGCTAAGTGAAAACATTTATGAGCTTCACATACATGACAAATTCAGGCAAACTAGGGTATATTCAAAAGTTTTACAAAGAGCTGTTACATAGTTGCCCAGGTGGAGCATTTCCATATATAATCAATAAAAACACTTGGCTTTAAGTAAGGGACTAATTTCAGTGTGACAATTTTAATCAAAATTGATTTTTCCTTTTGTAACAAGAGTTCCTCGGAACTGTATGTGTCGCCTGCATAATGTGTCATGGTCACCCAGAAATTGAACTGGATGTGCAAAGATCAACCATAACGTTGTTATACCAAATTTCATTTCTATAACTTGAAGCATAAAGGGAAAACTGCACAAAGCAATATTCCTGAGAAATTTTCCAAGTTCAAAGGGGCATAACTCAGCCAAGAAGGGTCACAGACAGCCGAGAATCAAACTTAAACTGTACCCTTGCAACAAAAAGCCATATGCCAAATTTCATTTTGATAACTGAAGGCATTACTGAAAAAAAGTCTTGAAAACTTTCGTATGGACAACGACAAATGCAGAAAGAAGGAATGCTTCTGTAATGGTTAACAGGTAGGCAGCTGCATTTTAGCCATTCTGTTATTTCTCCGTTAATGCAAGAACTGAACCAAACTCGGCATGGTGATGAGCGACCTAGGTTTGACAGACCTTGAGGGACCACAGACTGAGAAGATAGATTTGTGTGTAGACAGGCCAGGAGAGCTCCATTCACCACTATCAATAGGTTTAGAGGGCAGTGGACATCAATTTTCTCTTCAGTGACTTCGCTCTCACATAACAATAAAATGCACAAACAAGCAAGAATGCAGTGAGCATCATCAGACATGAAATATTTGGTTTTGGCAAAGAGTCCATTGGTCTGATCGATGAAAGCCAAATTTTAATAAGTCTGACAGGTCTTGTATGGAGACCAAGAAATAATGCATGCCATCTGTATCATATTCTGGGCACAACAGCTTTTTGTGGTGGTGATGTTATTGTTTGGAGATGCTTTTCATTAAACTGTAACTTTTGCTTGAATTCCTAGATGAAACTTTAAACAGTAGAATTACCTCATTTACATTCATCAACCTTTAGCTTTTCCATGTATCAATGCCCATCCATTGGCAGACTACCCTATCCTAATGGATGACAATGCCAAACCACACAGAACATGCCTAGTGCAAGACTATCTTTAACAGGAAGTGAAACTGATGATCTCATGACCTGCAATGTCATCAGACATGAACCCAATTGAGCGTGTGTGGGACTATCTAGGACAAAAAGTCAACACATCAGATCCAAAATGCTGAACAAATGGAGAATTACAAGCTGCGATGATTCAGAAGTGGTTGAGGTTTTCTCAGAACAAGCTTTGGTGTTTGGTCAATGGAATGAGATGATGGGCATAAGAATTGTACAAGAAACATGTTGGTTATACCTGTTTTGATATTTTCATACCAAATAGAACTCATTATTAATCTTCTTGATCAAGTAACACATTTTGATGAATTAGAGACCTAAACAGGATACAGTTAAACTTGGCCTACTTCTTGACATTTTGGGAGTGGTTTTTTTTTTTAGCAAGTCTTTTTTAAATATGCACAATTCCATTTCTTTTAATTTCTTTTCCTGTCGACTGTTTCGTTAGATGCCTAAACATTCCTATATATCTTTTTGAGTTTTCTTTGAATACTTTCTTAAATACAGAGAACAAAACATTAAAAATTACAAAAATACTGTGCACTACAAAAGGAATTAATTTTAGATCATATGATATTTCAGCAATGTCGGATGCAAATAGTAAAGATCACATACCCTGGCGAAGTCCAAGATGATTTTCCCACCATAATGTTTCTCACCATAGTAAACCTTGTAATCAGCAGCAAACCTTTGGCTGATAGCATCATAAGCTACTAAAACTGTGCCCTGTTTGAATGAAACCAAAGACCATGAAATTAAAGTAAAACAAACCCCACATCAGTAAAATACATAACTGCCATCTAGAAAAAAATCATCCTATAGATGTAGACTTCATCTTTAATGTCTTTTACAGTGATAGTATATGATATATGTGTGAAATATTTGTTTGATCTGATTTTTTACTCCTAATGCCAACTTAGTTGTTAATTAAGAACTGATGTGGATATTGGTATTGATAGAGGAATGCTTGAACATTTTGACATCATAAGTATCTTTTTACAAACCAGTTTCTTGTTGAATTTGTTATTAGACCGAATTGGTAGTATACACATGGTAATAACTACTTAATTATCTGTAAAATGACTTCGGGATCTCTGTAATCAGACGATTACCCCATTTTGATCCATGCGGTCGTGAGATGGGGATGGGGAGTGAAAATTGGGAAAGTTGGCAGGTATGTTTATTGGACCTGCCTCTCCCGCCCAAGGGGCTGACATCCAACATTTATGCCAATATGTTCCCCCTTCCACCATAGATGCTTGTTGACTGGTGACTGTATGCCACCGGGTCAGGTGAGCTAAAAATTATAAATGTTGTCATAGCAGCCAATACATTTAAATGTAAGCATTTGGTATACATTACAATGTAAGCAATATTTGATCACAAGTATTAGAGGTCATTATTTATTTAATGTCTCAACAATGATTCTAACCATGGACCTCTGGCCTTCTAGCTACATATCTTTAAATGCTGAGCTAAAGATACCTCTAGATGAACAGTACATGCAGCAAGTATTTGCCAGGGTTATTCTTGTTGCTGTCATTTAAGAGGGAAATAATGACAAGGAAACATTTAGAAATAGACAACACAAAGGGTGAATATTTGGAGCGATCTGCTCTTCAAATCGAGGTGCTGTACTAGAAGTATATACAGCATGATATATTGGCCTACATAGAATCACTGATAATGAGTTTGATGCCCATGATCTCCCTGAATTATACATAAGAACATAAATGAACCTAAAAGGCAGTAAATGAGAGGTCTGATTTTGATTCGAACGAGTTAAAACAACAATGAAAACTATCATGTAGGCCTAACTATCATTTACATCATGGTCGCGAATCAAATTACTAACGTGCTTTTTACCTCTTCTAAATTATCCCTTCCATGTTCGTCAATCCCTGTGACAATTCCCTCCAGCGCTTCCCACTGCTTAGGGACACAGCAGCTGTCGCACAAAACGACGAAAAGGCAGACGGCCAGGAGACTACAGACAACGTTCATGGCGGTGATCGGTGGTCCAGGCTAACTTAGGTAACACAGACTGACTCACCTGAAGTCACTGTCATATGACTAGTTTACTTTTATTTAAGCGGATGCAGTGGTGCGCCTAATTTCATTTTTGAAAACAAGGAATAAACTGTCAGCATAATATCTGTAAAAAAGAAACAATAACAAAGGTTATTTGGATTCAGTGGCACTCTTAAATCTTATTTTTACATGTGTGTAATAACAGAGACCCGTTTCACGGTAAGAGGTCGTTGTGCATATCTTACATGCCGGTGAAATCGTGCTGCTACGCTAAACGAACGTGCACAAGAACTAGTACTATTCGGAACACCTCGCCTCGTTAAAGTAAATCTTATACCTCCCGGACCATTGCATACTGCCGAGGAATGGCCGTATTTTTAAAAATGCACTTGCATTGCATGCTTAATGCGTTACCAAACCTGCTTACGTCACGCCTCTTCTGGCTTTCGGTCTCTACAACTATTGTTCTGTTGCGTCGGCGCGAGCAGGTGTACGTATTTACTGTTGTCAAATAGAAACTGGGTAGGTTGACTCGGAGACATTTATATATATTGTTATATACGTCTCTGGTTGACTGTTGGATTTCGCGTCGGTGCATTACAACGAAAATAATTATGAACTTTGTCCCGAGTTTCATTTCCTCGCCACACCGACATGTAAATTAACAAAGAAGTTGTATTATCTTACAACAAATTAAACCGAATATTGAAAATTATATACATGAACAATGAATTACCTTTAATCTGCATTCATGAGCAATGTGAATGCCAACTGTGAAATTTAATTTGAAGATTTATCATTTATCTATGAGGGATACATATAACGATGGTTGTCAGAAAAATATATAGGGGGAACGAGGTTTATATTTAACAATATATAGCAATAACGGACATCAAGAGATAAAGACAGTAATGATATAATAATTTACCCATTGGTTTTGCCCCATCAAAGAGCTTAAGTGACAGAGCTTTAATTTGGAAATATTAAAAATATCAAACCTATAGGCATGTATGACATTGGTGGGCTTTCAGATCCAGAGCGTTACAGACCTTATGGGCCTCTTGTTTTTGTACACATTTTATAAAGCCTGATGCTTTCTACTACATGTGACATAATAAATGAAATGATAAGAGTGACTGATTTGTTTCTTCTTGTTTTGTATTCTAATGAGCCAAAGACTGGTTCCTGAAACAATGTTGAGCCAAGACTTGTATGCATTGTAATTGTTATCAGTAAACTGTCAAGGATTCAAGGCTTCCAGGATGATGGATTCGCGCTGACCAGTTGCAATATATATTTAATTGTTATCATTTATCAGAGGGGAACTACATGGTCTTTGGCCTTTTACATAAAGTGTAAAGGGAGGTACGTGTGTGGCACAAAGTATGGGTACTACTGAATTTGACTTCCAAAAAAGATGCAGAACATTTTAAAGTAAAAGAACACACAGTATAGAATTATTATATGCCCCTCTCCATAATATTTCGGAATAAAATACCTCCTACATACTATTCTAATGACTTTCATAAAAGTATCTCCTTCCTAATATTTCAAATAATTGTTCTCTAGATACTATTCTGATAACCGTCATGGATGTATCCCCCTCCTAGTATAGGGGGAATACATTTCTGACGGACAAAAAATATTCCCGAATACTTTAGGATGGGGGATACAAATATGATATGGGTGTCCATGCTATACGGTATTATTTTGATATTGTGATATCTCATCTGTGACGTATGATAGGCTGTCCCCGATATTATGTGTTATTTTGATATTGTTAAGATATCATCTGTGACGTATGATAGGGCGTCCGTGATATTATGTGTTATTTTGATATTGTTAGATATCATCTGTGACGTGTGGTAGGGCGTCCATGATACTATTGTGTTGTTTTGATACTGTTAGCTATCATGTGGGACGTATGATAGGGCGTTCCCGATATCATTGTTATTTTGATTTAATATTGTTAAATATATCATTGTCAGTTCAATTTTGAACCTCACCTGATTTAACTTTATAGAAATGATCGAACCTCTTTATGTAAATTTAGAACCCCAAATCAAAAACTTTCCGTAGGGACATGAAGATGGAATAAAGTTCTATATAATTAGTATTACACAAATGTACCATTGTATCTTGTATATTCCATTATTAATGCTGTACATCTTCTGTTTTTACGACCTCTAGTTACACACGTTTACGTGTTGCACGAAGTTGCTTGAGTGAAGGAATAAAATCTTGAGCCAACACTAATGATTCACCTATTTGAAGTAACCATTATATTATAAGTACACTCAGTACAAACAAATTAAAAAGAGATCGACGGATTGTAGCAGATTAATACATCACTCTGGGTAATAAGTTACCTATTTCAATTTTAATCGAAAGAAAGTCCCATGCCAAATGTCATAGTTTCAAAGAGTTTAAGTGATCTGAACCGCTGGTGTTTTAAAGTAACCTTTATCTACATCAAACTTTCTGAAATATGTATATTTATACACAACAGTATTCAACTCTATATTTTCTTCTGTGACACGTGTATCATGAATGCCACAAAGCGCGATTCGTGTTCAGAGACTTGAAAATCACGTGCACCGCGCGTTGTGACGTTAGCTTAGACACCCTGTATGCTAATCCTACCACATTATATATGCATACACAAAACTGTTCAAATAGAAGAATTGAACCACCAAAATACGTAATTTGAACAAGTGACATACATGTAAACATACATTTCATTTATTAATTTTAAGTTTCGTTTAAGCCATAAAAGCAAATTTGGTGGTTTAAACCAGAATTATTGACGCACTTTATTTGGTAATTATTTTACAACTGTGTGAATGCGCGACACTGGTAAGCGTATGAAATTTAGTCACATGATCACATTGACGAATGAAAATCGTAATAAAAAAGCGTTTTTGCGGGAGAGTGTGCACTGTCATTCGGCTGATAAAGACTGACCGTGTCAGAGTTGTAAGTAAATGCTCTACTGCTTTATATCAGATGCTAAGTAAAACTATAGGTATTTAGTCTCGTGTACATGTACCGACTGTTTATTGTTGTTAATGCTGATATGTTACCTTTTTATTGAAAAAATAAGTTGAACTAAAGTTAATTATACTTTGGAGTATTTGGTTACAGACAGATTCATACAGATATTCAGATAAAAGTCAGATACTGAGATAAATATCATAGGATTTATAACTCAATGCCATAAAAGAGTTAATAGAAAGTTGAAAAATCAATTTCATATATTTTTTTTTTTGAAAAAAAAAAATTTTTTTTACCCCCTCCCCCTCCCCCCGCCCCCCGTTTTGTACATGAATCTTGACTCTTGACGAGTGGAGACAAACTCCGAGATAAAATTGTTTTTTTTTTTCAATAAATGGTAATAAGTGTAGAGGGGTTCAATGTGAATTCAGAAGGCAATGGAGCGAACGGAGAAAGTAAGCCATGGTACTGAATGTGACGGACATTAGTAATGATGATTTCTAAAGTGACCACTGTAAGCTTATACTATCGGCATTGTTTAATCAAATGATCATCTATAAATATCCATGATTATTAATGTTCACCTAAATAAAATATTTCTCTCTTTCTCCTACCCCCCTCTCTCTCTTGGTATATATCCAAATATTTATCTTGATTATATAAAATTTCAAAATTTCTATAGGGCAAAGGCTTCATGTTAATTTGAAAACTTGTGCCCGATCCTATTTTGTACATTGATCCTAATGAAATATGTTTATATCAAATGTGAATACATACACTACTTCATGACACATATCAGGGCTCCAAGTACACCTGAAGTACAGGTCACCCAATGGACCAACTGAAGTTTTTACTCGCCATTTGAAATTTTTGGTCGCCATCAAACAAATGTTTGGTTGCCATTTATTGAAACTCAAGTTTTACTTTATTTATTTGTAACATCAGTTGTTGTTTTATTGATAAAAAATACAAAAAGTCATTTTCAACATGTTTATCCTAATGCTTTATTACTCATTTTCGCACTCAAATTCTAGGGGCCACCTCTTATGTACTTTTCTGGGGCTTACAAACCATCTTGAAATGTATGCATTTGGTTTAAACTGAGATATTTCAGGTCCTTCTTCACTAATACGAATTAAAGTCTCAACAGTTGTTGGATCCAAGCAGCTCCTGACATCAGATTTAATTCTATTGGCAGTAGAAATCGTTCGTTCACATTGTGCACTTGATACTGGTATGACAAGGAGTATTTTCACAAGGTGTTCTAAATAAAAAGAAATGAATATAAATTAAAATTAACATCTTGTGTTTATATTTTCAGTCATAATATTAAAATTAGTGTGACTGAGATTTTACCTCAAAATCATCTTCATATGGCTCTTTGGTAAGAATTGTCTCCCACAACCCTGTAAAGGATTTGTCCATGAACTCGTTTGCAACGAGTGTATTCAGTATACCCCACTCTACAGGTATTGATTCACAGTTACACCCATTTCTGAAATGAACAGTTGAATAATAAGCTAGAATATGTTGTGATATCATAATTATACAAAATAGTCAATCATGCATTATCATTTTCAAGTTGAATATTACATTGATATATCATAGCCATTCGTCATCAACACATACAATATTTAAACTACATGCAGAAGGTGGGCCAGGGGATGGGCATGGGAATGTTAAATAATAACAAAACTATTCAAACATGCAAACAATAAAAACAATTAGTTGAATGCTTAACTCAGTTATGAAATACCTCTCCAATACTTGTCTAAACCAATCTACTAAATACAGTAGCTTATTTTCACCAAAGTCGACAAGCTCTAGATTATCATCAGGCCACATTTAATGATTGAAAATAGAAAAGTTTACTGCCTTTGCAGGACCTTGTTCATCATTATCAAAAAGTAGAGAATTATATCTACTCTTCATGCCACCGACAACCACATCTATTGCAGAATGCAACGCTTGCCTAAAGTAAAGTGTCATAGTATCCATGGAAACATCATTCATATCAATATGTTGCATTCCCTGCATTTCAATTCCCTGATACTTAACATCTGCAGTATTTTGGGTTGAAATCATTTCAAAATATTTTGACAAATATCCACCCTGTTTAGGTCTTCCTTGTAAAGCTTCAATGCCCAGAATACATGTTTTAAGGCTATTTATAGCTATGGGCAACATTGTTTTTTTACTTTGAAGTGTAAAACTCAAAGTTGTAATGTAACTGAGAATATCAAGAACAAAGTGGCAATATGCAAGAAATGTTTTTTATTTTCTTGAACACATTCTTTGCTCTGCCTTTGATGTCTGCATTTTTGGAGGTAGAATCTAGGTGTTCCATATGCCCAAGTATGACAGAAAACTGACCTGGATTGGAAACATTATCACCCTCTGCAGGCTTAAGGAGTATCTTTAGAGCTCTTTCTATGTGTGCTGACCAATGGGTTCCCCTAACTCTGGTTGGATTTCTCATGGTTACACCAAGCTCCTCTCCAAGAACTTTCAATTCTCTCCTACTCTTTGGGCTATAGTGGTATGTTTTATACACACGATGAAGTATATCCATTACAGCTGATGCCTCGTCACAATTCTTCAGCATATTCATTAGACAACTCAAGCCTTTAACATAAAAAGATCACATTTATAAGACGCTTCAAACTATGACAATAAATACCATTTAAATAAATTTGTCTATTAAATATTGTTATAAGAATAATTGTATGTACCTGTGTGGAAGGCACCAGATTGGAATTAGCCATGGAACATCATCACTTAACTTCTTCTGTACTCCCCCGGCTTTCCCAAAATTAACAGATGCTCCATCAGCACAAAAACCAACCAAGTGGTTTCTATAAGTAGGGAAATCTGCATCTTGTAGTGTTATGTTGATGGCATCAACTGTGCCTTTATAAAAATATAATAAAATATTATTGTCTAACATAATTTGTCTAATAAATTAAAATATATATATAATGAGAAATTTTTTATTTTCATTAATTTTTTCAATTATTAAGTTTCAGTTACAAATATCTACGTGTATGTTTACCATCTGCATCTGTAGACCACATCAGTCAAGGTAGTGTCATGATCGGGTTCCTTTGGTTATAACAATTTCATCAAGGTCCTGATTCTGGTCACAAACTCCAGAGGAAGGCCTCAGTATAAACTCCTAGGTAGCTTCATCCCGAACACCCTGGACACACAGTCTTGGTTCTCAGAAATATGGCACACTGCCTCTCCAACACACAGTCCTGGTTCTCAGAAACATGGCACACAGCCTCTCGGACACACAGTCCTGGTTCATAGAAACATGGCACACAGCCTCTCGGACACAGTCCTGGTTCTCAGAAACATGGCACACTGCCTCTCAGACACAAAGTGCTGGTTCTCAGAAATATGGCACACTGCCTCTCGGACACACAGTCCTGGTTCTCAGAAACATTACATAAAAGCACCCAGCTTATACATCCAACCCCGTGGCACCCAGCCTATAACATTGGAGAACCTTCCTGGTTCAAGTCCGGGGTTGAAATGACCGCACACACAGGTAGCACTTACCTGTGTTGCATGATTTGGTTACGCCTCAGCGACTCTTGCTTTCTGACTCAGCAATTTTTATCCAGGGACCTCTGGTAACCTACACAGGACAGGTGTACTATACCCTGATCACTGTATAGGACACTGAGCCCCACCACTCTATGGTACTGGATAGCTAACTTACCGAGTACAGCATACTTTTTGACAACCTGGAATATTGTTTTCTTCAATAAATTGCATGATATCGTAAACTAATCTAGTATTTTCCCCAATATATCTACCCGCAATAAATCCAGTTTGATCATCACTGATTAATGTATCTAAAATATTTTTTATTCTACCTGCTATAGATACTGAAGCAATTTTATATACAATATTTAACAATATGGGTCGCCAAGTTTTTAAGTATTGTCTATGCTTATCTCCCTTGTGAATGCATGTAATAAATCCTTGTCTCTGAGTTACAGATAGTAAACCTTTATCATACCCACAATTTATGGACCGAACAATAAAAACACCTAATTGTTTCCAAAAACACTTTAAAAAATTCTACAGTAAAACCATTGGAACCCAGACTTTTATTATTTTTCATATTTGTAATTGCAGCTTCTCCCAAAGTAAGTAACACTTCTAAACTTTCAGATTGAATATTATCTAATTTTGGAACGTCAAATGAGCTTGTAAAATCATTCAAGTCTATGTCTTCGGTATCATAACTGTCGTCATTTAATTTTTCATAAAAAGAGCGTATTTCTAATATTTCGTCCTGATCGGTAATAGTAATATTTGGTTTCTGTATCTTAGGGATGATCTTGGAAGTGAAATTCCTGTTTTCTAAACTCAGAAAAATAACTAGTTGGCTTTTCCCTTCCTTCTTGCCATCTGGCCCAAGACCTTATAATGCCATCTGGCCCAAGACCTTATAATACTCCCATTTAGTTTTTTAAGCCTCAAACTTTCTAGTTCCTTTTTCTTGCTATCTAATTCTTCTAAATCTACATATTCATGTTTCTCTACTTTTTGTATCACTTTTTTCAAATTAAATTCGTGCTTATTTTGTTGTTTCTTTTTATAAGAAGAATAAGAAATGCTTTTGCCCCTAATTTCCATCAGAAGTGTTTCCAGAAAATGTTGATCATCAATCATAAAAGTTAAATCTGCATCTGGAATATTACTTATGTTATTAATGTTGTAAACTGGCAGGCAATATTGTACTTTTACATCCAGAATAAGTAGTTTTACCATATTAAGATATTCTTGATTATGTAAAAGAGATGAATAAAATTTCCAAAGCCCTTTCCCCCTTCTAAATACATTAAATTTTAAAACAATTATAGGAAATGAGTGGTCAGATCTATATCCAGATTCATTAGCTGACTTTTGAATACTAGACAATAAATTTTGTGAGACAAGAAAGAAATTATTATATTATTATGTCAGTTTATTGTTGATTGATCGTTTAATCTCACCTGATGCAATAACTAGTTCAATTTTTTTCAAAATTGAATTCAAAATTTTAGTAAAAATTACTTTGCATAATATTTTTTTCTTAATTAATATAATAATTAAGTAAATGAGGTAATTTATGTAACTTAGTCACAAAAAAGAAAATCTTACTCCCAACAGAGAATGCTTTCACTTTTTATCAGTATTGAACACAGCTAGTTATATAACTACATCGCAAAACTTATATAATTGTAATCGATTATTGTTTATTTCAATTTTTTTAAACAATTTTCCATCATTATTGAGTTTTTTGTTAAATTAATTTATTTATTAAAAATCGTTTTGTAGATTTGTCAAGTGTTTCTAATAAAGTACTGAAACAATATTTTTCAAACTTGGCATGCTATATCCCTATGATATAAAGTTGTGCTTTTCACTTTCTAGCCCACCATCATCAGATGGTGGGTTATTCAAATCGCCCTGCATCCGTGGTCCTTTTGTCCGTCCGTCCGTAAACAATTCTTGTTACTGCTATTTCTGGAAGAGTACTGGATGGATCTTTCTCAAATTTCATATGAAAGTTCCTCTTTGTCCCTAGTTGTGCATTGTACCTTTTTTGGACTGATTCGAATTCGAGATGGCCGCTTGTCGACAACTATACATCATCATGACCAATTCTTACATCATCATCACCATCATCATCATTACATCATACATCATCATCATCATCATCGCATCATCATTATTACATCATCATTATCATCATCACAATCATCATCATTACATCATACATCATCATCATCATCCTGGCCAATTCTTACATCTATCATCGTCATCATCATCATCATCATCATCATCATCATCATCATCATCATCATGGCCAATTCTTACATCATCATCATCATCATCATTACATCATACATCATCATCATAATGGCCAATTCTTACATCTATCATCGTCATCATCATCATCATCATTACATCATCATCATCATCATCATCATCATCATCATCATCATCATCATCATCATCCTGGCCAAT